>NW_019154132.1:12672276-13039629 GCF_002288905.1 Enhydra lutris kenyoni | reverse complement strand
CAGATCACAAGTAGGCAGAGAAGCAGGCAGAGAGAGAGGAGGAAGCAGGCTCCATGCTGAGCAGAGAGCCCGATGTGGGGCTCGATCCCAGGACTCTGAGATCATGACCTGAGTTGAAGACAGAGGCTTTAACCCACTGAGCCACCCAGGTGCCCCAATAGTATCAGTTTCTTAAATTTTTGTTAATCTGATAGTGAAAGTGGTATCTTATTTTAGCTTACATATCCTTATTTTCTAGTGAAGCTGAGCAGCTTTGCATATTTTTGTTGGTCATTTCTATTTGTCCATTTCTCTATCTTGTTTGCATCTTTCTTTCTTTGTAAGAACTCTTGATATACTCGGGATATTAATCCTGTGTTACATATGTTGGCAGTCTTTTCTCCCTGGATGTTGTGTAGAGATTTTCAAAGCTTTGATTTAATCAGATCTGTCAATATTTTGTTTTTTGGAGTTAGCAAACCCTTTCTAACTCCAAAATTAAAACGCAGGTTTTTAAAAAACTTTCCTCTAACTTTTAACGTTTAAACATTTTATTTATTTATCTTAATATGTTTTTAAAAAAAAATTTTTTTTTTAGAGGGGGAGGGAGTACGCTCAAGCAAGAAGGAGTGGGGATTGAGTGGGAGGGCAGAGGGAGAGAGCATCTTAAGCAGACTCTACACCCAGCATGGAGCCAAAAGTGGAGTTCGATCCCACAACCTTGAGATCATGACCTGAGCCAAAATTGAGAGTCAAAGGCTTAACTGAGCCACCCACGTGCGTCTATATTGAAACATTTTAAAATTGAGTCCTTTAATTTGTGAGGGATTTGTGTTTGTGATTGGTATTGACACAGGTTTGACTTTGTTTCTTTTTGTTGTTAATTGCAGTAAACCTTCAGTCAGTCTCCTCGTCTTCCCCTTTTGGTTTGATGTTATTAAGCTCATGCTTCATGCCAGGCAGTTTACTTTTTAATGAAAACTTAATTTTAGCACACCTCTCTGTTTTTATAGATGAAGAAACTGAAGCACAGAGCAGTTAAGTAACTTGCCCAAGGTCACACAGTTAGTAAGTAGTAGAACTACCTACCACTTAACACTATCTGTCGGTTTATTCTTTTTTTCACAGATTTGAAATGCCACCTTTATCATATACTAGATTTCTGTATATATTTGTATCTCTTTCTGGGGTTTTTCCCCATCAAGCTATTTGTCTATTCCTGGGCCAGTACCATATAATTTATTTAATATAGCTTCCTCATATGTTTTGGTAGGTGGTAAGGAAAATTCCTTCATATTATTGCTCTGTTTCAAAAGTGCCTTGGCTTTGCTTCAACTCAAGTTTCTTCTTAGAAATGAATTTTCAATCAGCAAAATACTAAATGCCCCCAAACCTTAATTTCTTCATCTTCAAAAAAGGTTTAATTAATTAATAAATTAATTTTTATTTATTTATTTTTTTAAAAGATTTTATTTATTTGACAGAGGAATCACAAGTAGGCAGAGAGGCAGGCAGAGAGAGAAGGAGGCAGGCTCCCTGCCAAGCAGAGAGCCGGATGCGGGACTCAATCCCAGGACCCTGAGACCATGACCTGAGCCGAAGGCAGAGACCCAACCCACTGAGCCACCCAGGCGCCCCACGAGGTTTATTTTAATATGTACATTATAGTACTTAGCACATAGTTTAAAATAGTTATGAAGTTGTTTTTTTAAAGTTCTTCAAAATGTGTAAGAAAAGTTAAGTTTCCTTTTTGTTGCTATTTGATTTACTGATTTACGTGAACATTTCTCATTAAGCTGTTCTTAGTTTCCCATAAAATTTTTATTACTGTGGTTAGTGGATCTCTTCTTCCTAGCTTCTTTTTAGAGTTTTTATAATCTTGTCTATCATTTTCGAGTTTTTGTGGTTTTACCAACGAAATTGGTTATCACAAAGCATAGCTTGTTTTATCATCCTAGGGAAATGTACATGTAATGGGCAGTAATGGGTTTTTGGCATGACAAGAAGATGAGACTCTGTCTGGTGGTGACACATTTATTATGTCATAATATTCTGATTGATAGGGTTACATCACAGCTTCTCCTCTCCTTATAAGCTTTAGGAAATGTTGCTCTCTAATGAGGCCTGTCTTTGGCAAGAATAGAATCCAACTTCAGACTGTGACCTGGACGGCCTCTCTGGTTAATCTCTTTCCAGAGCAGACCATCCTTAAGCCGTCTCAGGCTTAATTGTGTTTAATCATTAAAGTGAGTGAACTTTCTTTCATTGCCATTGGTCTGCTTTTTAAAAGCTATCCTAAAGAGGGTTTTTTTTTTAATGTTTTTTAAATAAACACTACTAACAGCCTCTTCCTAAGTTCAATATTAATTCCTCTCAGAGTGGTTAAGTCTCTTTTTTTGTCAGGTTTTGCCTTCTGTTATGTTTTCTTCATAAAGTAAGAATTTGAGGGTCATGGAAATACTGGAAATAACCTAAAAGTTTAGCTGTAAAATATAATCTCATCTACCATTTGCTGTATACTAAAACTTAAAAGCAATGTAAATATTATCTCTTTCCACTAAAAAAGTATATATACATTATATATTTATATTCACTATCTTTGTTAGATTTAGTAATAGCATATGATAACACATTTTCCTCTACCCTGCTGTTTTCACCTGATACATGCTAGAAATCATGCCATAAGTAGTACAGTTGACTCTTGAACAATGCTGAAGTTAGGGATGCTAAGCCCCCACCCAGTTGGAAATCACGTATAACTTTTGACTCCCTAGAAAGTTTAATTACTGTACCCTACTGTTGACTTGGAAGCCTTACCAAGAACATAAACAGTCTATTAACACGTATTACATATTTTGTATGTTTTATGTATTACAGACCATATTCCTATAATGAAGGAACCTAGAGAAAAGAAAATGTTATTGAGAAAATGATAAGGAAGAAAATATACATTTATCATACTGTATGTGTATTTATTAAAACACATTTACATATCAATGGGCCCATGTAGTTTAAACTCCTTTTCAAGGGTCAACTGTATATAGAGCCATTCCTCATTCCTTTTCACAGCTTCATACTACTCCACTCTGTGTATATGCTTTTGTTTATTTGACTTGTTCTCTATTGGCCACTTAGGATGTTTCCAGTCTTTTGTTATTAGACACGGTGTTATGGATTAATAGCTTTGTGCATATACCTTTTCATTTACTTACCAGTATATTCGGGGGATATGTTTTCTAGAAATAGGTTGACTGGATCAAAGGGTAAAGGCATATGTTATTTTGCTAGATATTTCCAAATTCCCCTTCATAGACCTCATCCTCATAACCAGTGAATGAGATGCATTTCCTTACAGTTTCCTTTGCCAACATGGTGTATCATTTTTGCCAGTCTGATAGGTGAGAGATAGATGATAACTTCAGTTTGGCTTTTTTTTTTTTTTTTTTTTTAAGGGTGAAATTTTTTTCATTGATTTTTTTAAAATTTTAATTCTGGTATAGCTCACATACAGTGTTGTATTAGTTTCAGGTGTGCAATATAGTGATTCAGCAGTTCCATATGTTACTCAGTGCTTCTCATGGTGACTGTACTCTTAATCCCTATTACCTGTTTCAGCCATCCCCTCAACTCCCCTCTGGGAACCATCAGTTCTCTGGAGTTAAGATTCTGTTTCTTGGTTTGCCTCCCTCTTTTACCCTATGTTCATCTGTTTTGGTTCTTTTTTGTTTGTTTTAAGATTTTATTTGTTTGACACAGCACAAGCAGGGGAGCTGCTGTGGGAGAAACAGGCTCCCCACTGAGCAGGGAGCCTGATGTGAGGTGTAATGTAATATATACTGGAAAACAGTTGGGTGCTATGCAACCTGTATATTATCAGTAGTTCTCTTTGGGTAGTGTGAGTTTAAGGGCTCTTTATATCTTTCTTTATTCCTTACTGCATTTTTGAGATTTCTTATAATGAACATGTTATAAATCAGGAAAAAAGATTTAGAAAAATTTAAAGAGTGGAAGGAAGATGTACATTGAGTGATTATCAAGATGTTGATTAGCATACTTCAACATTTCATTTAATTCATGATATTCACTTGGTTATTCAGCAATTTTATTTATATATATATGTACACACATCATATATATATATATATATATATATATATATATATATGATTATTTATTTACTTGACAGAGATCACAAGTAGGCAGAGAGGCAGGCAGAGAGAGAGAGGGGGAAGCAGGCTCCCCGCTGAGCAGAGAGCCCAATGTGGGACTCGATCCCAGGACCCTGGGATCACGACCTGAGCCGAAGGCAGAGGCTGAGCCAAAGGCAGAGGCTGAGCCATCCAGGTGTCCCACACTCACCTGTATCTTACTTGTTATTTGTATTGACTTTTGGGTGAGATTTTCTTTGCTATGAAACATAATATGTAAATATGTGTGTGTGTGTTCACCCATGTCAGTTTGTGAAAAAACATTCCACTGGCAGAACCAACCAGAATTCTAGATAGGGTTTTAGAGGTGAAAGGTGAGATCAAGAGCCCTTTGACAACTTAGACTTTGGAGAAAATTTCCTGTTTTTGAGAGCTGTGTGGAGTGTTCTTGAGAAGCTCTAGGAATTATTTAATAGTGTAGGAAAGTTGGTTTAACAGAAAAAATTAGAGCTCCCTGAAAGAGGGGAAAACTGGGCCCAATATTAATATGTGGGCCTCCCTGCCTGGCTAGCTCCCGTCATTCTTTGTAAGCCAGCTCAGATGTCACCTCTCCAGGAAATTGTGGCTTGTAAGGCCTGGGTTTGGATTCCCACCTCGATGTGTCCAACATCAGGTGCTTACCCCACGAGAGCTTTATTACAGGTTTGTCTCGAGCAGATTGTATGCTCCCTGAAGGCGGGGACATTATGTCAGTATGTTTTCATTTACTCTTCTGTATGTAGCATAGGGTTTGGCTATAGCAAACATTGTAAGAGGAATTACCTCTTTGGGCGAGATGCAGATATTTAGTAAAAGAAACATTTGTATTTGCTTAGGTGATATGGGATGTCCTTGTGTGTTTCTGAATAGGGAATACAGACTTCAGGGTTTGACCCCCCAGGTGCCATTCTTGGCCAGTGGACCCTAAATATAGCAGCTTGTGCCAGGTGGGTTTGGCTGGTCTGGAGCTGGCTTGGTTAGCTCTCCCAGGCTTCTAGAGTTGGCTGCTGCCTAACCTGTCATGGGAGAGGCTACCAGATGGAACCCAGGTGCTTTGTGCCCCCCATGTGATTTCTCTGCCTCCTGAGACTTCTCCTGCCCTCGTGGTACTGAGTGCCTCCTCTGGATGTCTCTGTCGTAGGGGTGTCTTTGGCGTGGTGCCCAGTAGTGCTTGGCAGAGGTGTGGTCTGGACTGATGGGCCCTTTTCATATCCAGCTCTTTTTGTCGCATTCTTCTGGACTCCCTCTCCCCACTTGATACCACTCTGTTTCTTTGGTCTATCTCTTTCCCCTTCTCCCTGTGTATCATGTACTGTTCTGGAGCAGCCAGGAGTGTCACGGGCCCTTCTTAGGTCCCCAGAAAAATTGAATTTTGCTTTGGACTTTTGCTTTGGCTGTGGAACCTTGTTGGTGCCGTTAGGGGGAACATTAGGGGGAACAACCGTTTGGTTTTGCTGGGTCCTGTCCTGGAAAACCCCTCAGTCCCACCTCACTGGTTGTTCTGGTCAGTGCTGACCTAGGAACTTTGTGTCACGCGTGACTTGGAGGAGTCTGAAGTTTTGTTTTCTAGCGCTTGCCTGCATTCAGCATGTACATTCGATTCATCTTATTCATCACAGGCTGTGAGATTGGGTAATGTTATGTCACAGGAAACGAGTAATCTCTCTTCCTGTTTAATCATTAGCCAAAGGCTTTTGAACAATACTTGAATCTGGAAGACAGCCGTTTGCTGAGTCATCTGAAGACGTGTTCTGCGCTGTCCAGACTTCCTTACGATCTCTGGTTCAAGAGGTGCTTCGCGGGGTGCTTGCCTGAATCCAGTTTACAGAGGCAAGTATCGCTTCCAGAGATGGCCGAAGGCCTGAAAGGCACAGGAGGATCCTAGTTTCTCGTGTGCTTGTCCTTTAGAGTATGAATCTGCTTTAGGATAATACCAGTAATTTGAGGCTAACTTCCCTGGCAGGCAACAGAGCAACTTGATTCGACTTACTATTTATGCACTTAGAAATGCCAGAATATTAGTAATGTTAATGTAATATGAATACAAATTAATGTTAATGCTAGAAAGATTAGAATATACAATTAGAAAACTTGAAGGCCCTCAGTCTGTTAGATGATGTACACTGCTCACGTCTGAGGCCGTCTCCAGGAGCTTATATTGGTCTAGGCTTTTCCAGAAATGTGGTAGATCCTGATCTGGAGGAAATCTTCCTATTTCTTAGTTCCATCGTGACATCTTTAAAGTGGCTAAAGGCAGGCAGAGAGATCAGAGACTCACACTCTGCTTTTATTCATTTCAGACGTATTGCTGGCATTTCAGAGTCCTGCTCCTCCCTCCACCCCAAGACTGTATGAGGTAGTTGGGAAGAAAGGTGACATGCAGAAGACAGCACAAGACAGTGCATGACTAAGCACATAGAGTGCAGCACCAACTTTAAGGGGAATAGGAATTATCAGAATAGGTTTTTTAGAGTGGTTGCAGATTCCTAACTAGCCCCTTAAGCTCTTTTTAAAAAAAATTTTATTTGTTAGAGCGAGAGTGGGCATGAGCAGGGAGGAGAGGGGGAGAAGTAGGCTTTCCTGCTGTTCAGGGAGCCTGATGTGGGACTTGATCCCAGGGCCCTGAGATCATGACCTGAGCCGAAGTCTGGCACTTAACCCACTGAGCCACCCAGGCGCCTCCTAGTTCCTTTAGTTCTGGAGAAGTTTTAGGAATTTGAGCCACTGGAAAATGAAATTGCATTGATCTCATTTCATATGCTGCTTTTGTTATTCCTTAGTACTTAATGATTAGATTAGCATTACACAATATTAATAAAATCCACACTTTGGTTTAAGACTTTCCTTCCCTTAAATGTCAGGTTTAAAACATTAGGGATTGGGGACGCCTGGGTGGCTCAGTTGGTTGAGCAGCTGCCTTCGGCCCAGGTCATGATCCCAGTGTCCTGGGATCGAGTCCCACATCGGACTCCTTGCTTGGCAGGGAGCCTGCTTCTCCCTCTGCCTCTGCCTGCCATTCTGTCTGCCTGTGCTCGCTCTCTCTCCCTCTCTCGCTCTGACAAATAAATAAATAAAATCTTTAAAAAAAAAAACAAAACAAAACATTAGGGAATGGGTGTCTGGTAGATCTCTTAAAGAGCAAGTACTCTTTAGTGATCATTCGTTTTCCCCTTGCAGTGCTGATTGTGTGTGAAATGTGTTTCAAATAGCTGATTTGTTGTGTTTTTGCTTTTCTGATGATTATTTCATTATAGCTTTCTCTGAAGTTTATACTTCAAGAGTAATTTGATTTAATTTTGTAATTTGAGATGTTTAGCTGAACAAAGTTCAAACTCAAATAATTTTATTATCTCTCTCTCTCTTTTTTTTTTTTTTTTTTTTTTTGTAGGGTTTGGGATAAAGTTGTAAGTGGATCCTGTAAGATCCTAGTTTTTGTAGCTGTGGAAATCTTATTGACCTTTAAAATAAAAGTAATGGCTCTGAACAGTGCAGAGAAGATAACAAAGTTTCTGGAAAATGTAAGTGTTCTTTTTTTAAAATTTGATTTTGAATCTAGAAAGGAAGTCCGTTTAGCAAGCCAGATTTTCCTACTGCATTACATTCTTTCTTTGATATTTTTACCTTTAAAGAAACCCTTTTTCCCCTTGGAAAAATTTAGCTTAAAGTTGGTCTGTTTGCATCCTCTCTGTGGGGGATGACGGGCTGAGTAGTGAGACTGTTATTGGGAGTGTATGTGTCAAGACCACAGTCTTATCGCCTGACCACCAGGCTTGCTGAGAAAAGGAAGAGGTGAGATCTGTCGTGAGGTCGAATAATCCTTCTTAGTGGAAAAGGAAGCTTGATGTTTTGGGGATTTTGTAAGCCCTTTCATTGCTGTTACTATCTCTGGCAGAATCCCAGTTGGGCTTGTTAATGTTCGTAAGTGTATACTTAGTGCGTGCAGGGAAAGGTCTAAATGAATCTCTGAGTATCTTAGAATACCCTTAACCAGGAGAGAGGTAGAGGAGATTTATGCCGGGATGAATTTCACTGGACCCAGAATCTCTTCTTTTTAATTGGTCACTATTAACATTTGAACAGTGGCTCAGTACATAGTAAGTACCAGTGAACGTGAGGTGAATACGAGAGTCCTCAGCATTCTGTTCACCGCCGACAGTGCCAGGGCCCCCGCTAAGTATTCTTCACGGGGTCTCCCACGGAATCCTAAACAGCCCTAGGAAGAGTGGCTTCATCTGCCTCATTTTAGAGCCGGGATCTGAACTCCGGTAGCCTGGGTAGCCTGCCCAGGGGCACATGGGACAGCGCGGGCTTAAAACCCAGGCAGTCTGACCAGGGCTCCTTGGCGTGTCCTCCGGTGGCCTGTGAAACAGAGATCCGGGCTGTGGCCTTTCACACGATTGCTTTCTGCCCTGCCAAGTCGTGAGAACTCTGATGGGGTTGGGGACACATAAGTGCTATGGCACAGCGAACGAGGGAGAGAAGGAAGTTATACACACTTGCGGTTTCACGACGACTGCTTTGCTTGTCTGCAGATTCCCCAGGACAGCTCGGACGCGATTGTGAGCAAGGCCATCGACTTGTGGCACAAGCACTGTGGGACCCCCGTGCACTCAGCCTGATGGCTTCCGGCGCACGTGGCCTGCTGGGCCACCCTCAGCAGGGACACTGCCTGCTACACTCATGGAAAAGGCTCTTCTTGCTTTGGTGCTCAGAGCATCATTTTTTCCCCAGTAAGGTTGTTTAAGATACCTGGTGACGTTGTGTTTGGAGCGGCAACTTGTAGTTACACAGAAGTACAGAGCTCAGCTCTGAACAGCCATTAAAAGGGTTATTCCAACAGTACCTCCCCATTCTCCACACATCAGCCGGGGAGGGTGGGTGCTTTGATAGGCAAGTCTGCCCCGCTCCTCTCTAAGTAGCACCACGCTCGTTCCTTTCTAAGGCTATTTCTGGAATAAAGAAGAACTTCCTTTAGTTGACAACTCCGATTCGGCTCTCTCCTTGATGCGATGCTCGTTTAAGCTGTCTGCTTTCTGAGGCTTCATCTTGCCAAATAGGTTTCAATAAAAGCCTTACCTTTTTTTTTTTCCCCTCTGTCAGTCGGAATGAAAATTATTGAACAAAATATGTCTGCATCTACCTACCAGAAGGGAGAATACTTGTGGATGTCTTGCCAGACTGCTTTTTCCTGATGAGTCCTTAAATGTTGGGTGGGCTCTAGGGAGCACTCTGCCACCCAGCATTGGAATGGGAGAACCGGCAGGCTAAGGCTAATAGCTAATGCCCCTGGGCCCTGTTGTGCCACATAATGGTTACTGTTGATTGGACAGTCGTAGGCTTTGAGACCCGTGATTGAGAGGAGGCCCTTTGTTCAAGACTGATCCAGCTGTTGGACCTGCAGAAGCCTGGGTGGTGAGTGAGTTCTCTACCCAAGCCACCCCCAGAAGAGGAGGGAGCCCTTGAAATTATGCAGTTAGAGTTTGGAGAATCTCTTCCCTCCCTACTATGTAAATTAACTATTGACAAAGAGGTCAGAGTGAACGGAATTGTTGAAGCCAGCTGGTACTTCTGTATAAGTAACACATCCAAGAGTATTTAATTTTTAAAGCAAGGAAATACACCCAGAAGAAATCTTTTTTTAAAGATTTTATTTACTTGACAGAGATCACAAGTAGGCAGAGAGGCAGACAGAGAGAGGGGGAAGCAGGCTCCCCGCTGAGCAGAGAGCTGGATGTGGGGCTCAGTCTCAGGACCCTGAGATCATGACCTGAGCTGAAGGCAGAGGCTTAACCCACTGAGCCACCCAGGCGCCCCCAGAAGAAAACTTCTTAAAGCAAAATGCTGTCTACAGTTACTGCTTTACATTTATTTATTCAGCGATTGGCTCTGCCCCTGAAGAATTTTCCAGCCAGTTGGAGACAGAAGAGAAAACCCGTAAGAAGGAATTCTTGCTCCAGTTGTCTGCTCTTTGGTGATCTGGGCAATATGTAAAATTCAGAGAAGTTCTAAAACAAAAATAATTTTGCTTCTATTTAATTTATGAGCCACGTATCGTTAATACAGCTTTTTAGTAAACTACAGATTATAAAGTCATGTGATAGTAAATCTCAACTCCAGAGAAAGAGGAAATGAAGAATTAGCAACCTCTCAACAAGAGTGTAGTTTCAAGGTATGTGCTCATGCTTACTCCTGAATCCTGGGAGAGGACTGGAACGCCACAGAGCGAGTGCGGGAGGCAGAGGGGAGCAGGGGCTGCCTGGGATGCTTGGGCAGGAGGAACCCTAGTGGGCTGACATACCGCTTCACAACTTTGGGGAGGGTCCAGAGGAGCTGAAGGGATGACTTTTACCATCCTGTGAAGGGATGGGAACAGAAATAGTCTGCCAAACCCAGGTTGGTCAGACCTGTATGGCAAAGGACTGGGGTGGGGAGGTTTGGGGATTTTCTTTTAAAGTGAGTCAGTCTGATACCGTCGAGAGTTCTCTTTCAAGAGTTCTCTTTCTTAGACAACCAAACAGCTCCATCTCAGCAGAGGGTTTTTTTTTTTTTTTTAAACATTTTATTTATTTATTTGAGAGAAGAGAGAGACAGTGAGAGAGAGCATGGCAAGGAGAAGGTCAGAGGGAGAAGCAGACTCCCCATGGAGCTGGGAGCCTGATGTGGGACTCGATCCCGGGACTCCAGGATCATGACCTGAGCCGAAGGCAGTCGCTTAACCAACTGAGCCACCCAGGCGCCCCTCAGCAGAGGGTTTTTGAAGGCCCCCTGGGAGGACAGTGGCAGGATAGGTGAGGATCTGATTTCATTTTGATATCAGAATTTTATTTTGCTGAGAGCCTCAGTATTTTGAAAATGTTTCTGCCCACTGCCTTTGGTGAGAAGCACAACACCTGATAAAAATACCGTCATAGTCCCATGATTCAAAACATTTTGCTAGGAGGATGCTGCAGAATTTCTCTTCGATGTTAAAGCCCAGGGTTTTTGTTACAGCGGAAACTGTTCGGGCTAATCTGTGGTCTTTCCCTCTCCATTGGAAGATTGGGATTTAACATTATTCAGTTTTAGTCCTTCCCATCCACAGTGTTGTATTTTTTTTTTTTTTAGCTCATTCATTCATTTATTCATTCATTTTTTACAGTGTGTTCATAAACACGTTGGAAAAGCTCCAGATCTGCTCTGCTAGGAGCTACTGGGAACCCAGGAAGGTTGAGGTGTGTGTGGCTTCTGCCTCGTAACAGATGGAATGGACGGATGGCGTGCACACAGGCTTGTGGGGGTGTGTCTGAGGTTACTTCAGCAAATGGGTCAGGGTTCGTTAGAATCAAGTGCTTTTTTTTTGATAATGGAAAGTTTGCCTGAAAATCATGGGGCCAGCCTCAAATCACATGATGTGGAGGAAGAACCTTGAGGGCCTCCATCCTCTCTCGCTGTGTGAGGTGTAGGCCCGTCTTGTATTGAATTAAGAATCCTCCCTTAGCTCTGACCTGTTCCCTGTTGTGTAGTCATCACTTCCTCACTGTGGGGATTTTTTTTCTCCCTAAGAGGGAAGACTCGGGAGGGAAGTCCGTGAGGGTGAGGAGGGTAAAACTAGAGCAGATATGCCTGGACGAGTCTCTTGCTCAGAGTGACCGCCTCTGCTGGTGCTGTGAGATTTCAGGCAGGACGCGGGTCCCGACTTCTGCCGCCGGGGGCAGCCTTTGGGAGGGGCGGGCTGCGCGCCTGGCTCTGCGGTTTGCATCTGCCTGTGGTTACACAGGATCAGCAGCTCTTGTCTTCAACTGGATGTTCTGGGTTTGGGAGGGCCAGAGGACACTTCTCTCTGCCTTGACAAGAGAGGGGACTGTAGGGATTTTTGTAGCAGGAACTGGTGGCATTCTCTCTGGTGGATGAAACAAAGAGCTGTTTCTCCTTTAGACTCTGTGCCAAATGAAACTGCTTGTGGTTCTTGGCACGGGCCGCACCTCTCTGGGTCAGCTGTTGCTTACCTAGCGTGGGTGCCAGTTTGGGAGGCGGAGAGGGTGAAGGAAGAGGGGTGATGAGAACAGGAGGAAGCTGGGAATTTTCCTGGAGGACCACAGGGTGGGGTGGGGGCACCATCCTTTTTACTGCTTTCCTCAGTGGTTCCTCCCTGACTTCTTCGGTTTCTTTCAGCCTTGCGTCGTGGGGTTAAAAAGTAAGTGCACAGTTAGTTGCCAGGTGAGGTGACAGTTCCTCACCTCACTCCTGGGAGCTGGTTTTCCTGTAGGGCAACCACAGGGGGAAGCTGGAGAAAGTAATCCAAGAAGAGTATTGGAAAAATCCTTCCAGAAACTTGTCTTGACTGAGCAGAACTGCAAACAGAATATCACAGTGGGTGCTTAGTGTTCAGACCTCAAGATCACACCTGCACCGTAAGCACGACTGTGTTGTTGACCAAGAGCTTGTGCACACACTCACCGGGGACCGCACACACACCAGCCTCTGCCCGTCCCGTCCCTACAGTTAGCAAGAGCCGCCTGCCCTTTGTAGTTCTGGCGTCTCTCTTCTCCCACCTCCGCCTGCCCTCTGCACTAATGCCCTGGAGGTTTGTGAGGGAGGCGGCGAGGAGGAGGAGGAGCGCTTGGGACAGTTCGCCTCCGCCTGTGAGAAGGCTGTGCTCGCTGCCATGGCCAGCCTCTGTCCCCCGCCTTCCATGTCTCCCCTTCCTTTCGGTTGGGTTCCTTCGCTCTGTTAGGCATTCTTATTGAGTCGTGAAATCAGTCTGAACACTCCTAATGACAGACCAGCTGCTGAGCTCAGTTGCTGAGCAAGTCCTATGGCGGCTGCCCTCTTCGAGCTTGTAATCATGTGGGGAGACAAATACTAAACACGTCTGTATTGTGTTCTCTTGGTCTTAAAGAGTACCTCTCAGCTCCCCTGAGCTGCCCCACAGAGGACGAGGTAACGTGGGTCGGCCCGTGAGCTTCAGAGCCGGGTTAGGATTACTCTGACACGTGGGGTTCTTGTTCCCTTAGTGGGAGGAGGGCCTGAGCTCTTGCCCCACTCACTAGTTCTGTGACCCCGGGGGGCTCGCTTGGTTTGCATTTGCTTCCCTACCGTCAGACGGTGGTGATTCTGTTACATGCCCTACCCTGCTGTATGCTCGCGAATGAGAAAGTGGCTTAAGAAATCTGGAGTTCTGTATTGAGTATTTTCGATAGCATCGTTCACAGGGACGCAGCCAGGCACTGCGGGTTCGGATCGCACAGCACTGCAGGGCCTAACTCTGCTCTGCCCGGACTGGGAAGCTGAAAGGATGTTCTCCTGCTGCTCAGCCCCTGTCCCATTGCAGGCACCACTCATTTTGTGGTAGTTGTTTGGAAGGCTCTTGTTAGAGCTAGTCTTGGACTTGTACTAAACTTTCCATGTGGTTTCCCTCTAAACTGCAAGCCTCTTGAGGCCCGTGTCTTGTTCCCTTTTCCTGACCCCCAGCTTATCTAGTACAGCTCGCTCCTCGTGCATGTTTTCTCCCCCAACCATGCCAGCCTGCCCTTCTGTGGACTTGCGCTCATCTTTGCCAGGAATGTCCTCTCCCCGCTGCAGGGCTCTGTCTCTGAAGTTCAGCTCAAGCAGCCCCTCCTCCAGGAAGCTCTCCTGGCTCTCTGCCTCTTTCCTGTTGCCTCAGGCTTGTTTCCTTCCTGGTACTCTGTGTTCTTTTCACCACATTTAATACATTGGTTGAGGCCCGTGATCTCCTTGAGGGGAGAGATCGTGTCTCACTCTCTTTTCCTTTCCCTCAGAAACCAAAGCACATCCCAGCTGGCTCAGTCTCGCCATGGATATGAGTTGGAGTACATGAATGCCCACCTCAGTGTTAAGACTTCTGTGGTGGCATGTAATGGAATCATCTGGAGCTAGCTTGCTTAGAGAAGACCTTTATTCTAGGGTACAGGGTGAGGCTCAGGACCCAGCAGGCTCAGGGCTGGCCAGATCTGGGACGGGACTAAAGAGCCTGGCTCTTAGACACCTCACTTTAACCTATGCCGTATGTCTGCTGTGTTCTCTCTCTCTGCTGTCCAGATTGCTCTGGCAGAAGATGCCTTACTGTAAGACCCTGGGCTGCCTTGTTGTGGGTGCAGCCTCTGGAGACAGTTTCTTGGTTCCAGTTTGTCAGACTGTGAGAAAGAGGCTGTGGTCCTGCTGGGCTCTGGCGCTGTCCGGTCATCGTTAGCCGTGGGAAGGGAGGGCTCACGTGGCCATGTCGGGCTGGTGAGGAGGGATGTTGTTACAGGGTCCGCTCTGAACTGAAAGGCCACTCTGAAAAGCTTTCCACTCCATTTAGCAAGTCTGTTAGTTGGATACGTACCCTGCAAAGGTGCCAGGAGGGGCACCAGGCACCTCCTGCCTTGAACGAAGTCTGAGTGGCTTGTCCGTCACCCCTCATTTCTGGCTTCTGTCAACCAGTTGAAGGGTGGAACAGCCAGTCCTTTCAGACGGGGCGGGCAGAGTGGGAATAACCCACTGGGAGCTTTGGCAAGCCCTGTCTTCTTCGGCTAGGTGTTTGTGAACATTATCAAGTCTAATTTATTCTGGAACTCCGCAGAAAATCGGCTTCACCCAGCTCCTTCCCCTGACCTGAGGCAAGTGGGAGGGCCGGGTGAGCAGCGGCTAACAGCAGTGTTAATTTGCCTCTGACTGCTTGGGCGGGTGTCTGGTCCCCCCGGGGTGTCCTGCAGTCTGGGTCTCTAGACAGAGCTGGGCCAGATGTGGCAGCCGTTGGGTGAAGTACATAACATTAGTGGGGGCATGTGGCCGTTAGGGCCAACTGATTTCAAGGTCACAGGGCAGGCACATCTAGCCCTGAGGAATGTGGGAGCCAGATGAGAGCTAGCGAGCCGTCTGGTTCCACACTCCCGTCCCCAG
This sequence comes from Enhydra lutris kenyoni, assembly GCF_002288905.1. Lineage (NCBI taxonomy): Eukaryota > Metazoa > Chordata > Mammalia > Carnivora > Mustelidae > Enhydra > Enhydra lutris. The sequence goes on along the minus strand of NW_019154132.1, from coordinate 13,024,582 downwards.
CACGCAGGTCAGGGAGGTGAGGGGTCCAGCGCTCCAGGGGCTATACGAGGTCGCCGCAGAGGACCGAGCAGCCTCCTGGCTGGAGTGTACTTCCCCAAGCTACTGCCTCGTCCTCCAACCCTGCCCCGTCCATTCTCCCATGCTTCAGGTCCCTTCATTTGGATAAAACATTGTCCATCTGTCCCCCCGTTGATGCTCTATGGTTGGGTAGGGTGGCACTCTGTCCTCATCTGTAACATGGGAAGGATGCGGGCGGCAGTAACCACCTTACAGAACTGGTAGGATTAGGTGCAGGAAGATCCGTGCTGGGCGCAGATTGAGGTCTCAGTAAACATTCCATGTTATTGTGTCACCGGTGATAACAGTTTAACTGTACGTTCTTCTCAGGGAGGTGGCACTGTAATTCTCAGTCTCCTTAAAGATGAAATGTCTTAGAGGAGGCTGCTTCCCCAGATGAGGCTTTTAGGAGATTACAGACCCATTACATGTTCTTGAAACCATGCCTTTTGAACGAGGCTTCTTAAACTTTAATGTGCAAAAGGAATCCCCTGGTGCCTTTGTTAAAATGCAGATTCTGGTTTAGTTCTGTGGTAACGGGCTGAGGTTCTTGAATTTCTTTTTTTTTTTTTTTTTGGTTCTTGAATTTCTTATGTGCCCCCCAGTGCTGCCAATGCTTCTGGTCCTTGGGGACCTCAGTTTGAGTAGCAAGGATTTAGGGAACATAGATGTCACCTAGTACAGGGCTTAACCCTGACTGCCAAAGAAATGCAAAAGCATTAGGTAGGCCTTCCAGGAAAGGTGTTTATTTAAAGAGAATTTGCTCAGTGGGTAGGTAAACTTTCTTCTTAACTTCATGTCTGGAACACATACATAATGCCGGGAACTCCAGCAGCCATTGTGGAACATGAGGCAACCACAAGGATGGAAACCATGATGAGGATGGTGGGGCAGAAAAACGGAGTTGTGGTACATTTGATGATGTCACAGGCTTTTCCATGCTTAGCTCCAGACTTCCTTTATAGAAACAAGCAGTTGTTTTGGCCACTGTTTGGGTTTCCTGTTATGTGAAGGCTGCTGAATGCAGTGCTGATGCTACTAGAGTAGATGCAGTTCAGCAGCTTAGCCACAGGTTTAAATCGGTGTCCTAAGCATCTTTCTGAGAACCCTTTGTGGCATTTGCTGGTCAATGTAGGGGCAAGGGAACTGGGTTGAGAGCTAGAAGCCTGGGGTTCTCAGCTAGGCTCTGCCACTCCCTAGCTGCATGATCCTGTTCTTTCAAGCCTCAGTCTCCTTGTCTGTAAAATGGGGATGGGAGCTGAAAGTGTCCAGTACGGTGCCGGGTGCAGAACTAATGGCAGCTGGTGTTGGGGGGGATGGGTCTCAGGGTGATGGTGTGAGGACACAAAGGTCAGCCCGACAGCAGTGACCAGTACTGATGTGAGCAGTGAGGGGCTGCAGGCTGAAGCTTAGCGGGAGGCAGGGGTGCACCATCTGGGCCTTCCTTCAGGGTTGCCTACCTGGGTGTGCCAAGGGCAACAGCGTGGCTGCTTCTGCTGTAACCAGAAGGGGTTGGACTGAGTGCCCCTGTCCCCGTCAATGTTCTGCCCATGTGACTTTGTTCAGAGGAAGGGGTGGAACCCAAAACCGCTTTCTAATGGGCTTTGAGAAATATGCCTTCTTCCCTGCACCGGCTCAGGAGCTCAGAGCTGGGGCCTGGGAGGTGGCTCCAGGCTCCGGCAACATCTCGACTCCCCTCATTGGTTCAATGCTGAAACCCATATGCTGCTCTCCGGCTACTTGCCCCCAGCCGTTCAAATGGACCAGTGGCCAGCCCTCAGTGTCTGCTCTCTCCTGTTGACAGGGGCCTACAGCGAAATATTTGCAACCACAGCAGAACGGTCCACACCTTTTCTGTCCAAATCAAAGAGCTATTCTGTTTTGCTTCAAATTTCTCTCTACAACTGTCCAAACCCAAAGCCATCTCTCTCTGTCCTTCCCCCTCTTTCCCACTTGAATGACTTAAGTTCTGCACCTGTACTGTTTTCACTCATGCAGAGCTAGCTGGTTCCTGGAGGGCAGAACCATGTCTTTACAATGAACTGAAACTATCAAGAGTCGTGGTTACTCCCAGCCTGAGGACTGGGGGGTGGGGTAGGTGATGGGCCGAGGCCTGAAATAGGAACCTCTCTCTGCTTGGCCCCATGGGGCTCCATTTTTCTGACCCGCTGCTAGATGGCCTGAAAAATGCCCACATTTCCTTATTGTGGTCTGTTCCTAGATTTTCAATTTTGATATAATTGAAATAGGTTTGTCCGAGTAAACACATTACACACAGGTACGTTTCCTGGTTCAGGAAGACTAAAGGTAACCAGTACCTTATGTACTTTCAAATGCTCCCCCCATCCCCTTTTTAAAAACAGTTTTATTTAAGTCATTTCTACACCCAATGTGGAGCTTGCACTCAGACCCTGAGATCAGGGGTCACATGCTCTACCCACTGTGCAGCCAGGCGCCCCCGTAACTGGGGTTTTGAACAGAAGAGGTCTGTGTGCATGTCAGTGGGACAGGAGGGTATGTGGCGCACAGCGACAGCCCCAAGTTGCCTTCCTCGGAAGGAGCTGTCAGCCTCCACACGAGTGTGGGTCTGTACGTGCTTTTCTAGGAAGAAGGGAGGCCGGTGTAGGGGTTTCTCTTGCCTACTTTGGGGCTGACAGAAGCAAGTCAGTGAGACTGAATTGAAAGTCCTGAAGCGTTAACCGGCAGCAACAGGCTCTTGGGCCCCGGCGGGCGGGTGTTCTGCGGTGGGGCGAGCCTGGGGGCTGCTGGGGACGACCATAAGTATTTTAATGGTAACTTGGAAAGCGGCCCCCCTGCCCCGCAATAAGGCAGCACAGAATGTGAACAAAGCCAGCTTCCTGGCTGGTGATGGTTTTGCTGTTTTAACCACGGGGCCTTGTAGAGCCGGCCCTGGCTGGGGCTTATCCTTCTGTGAGGCTCGGGGCCGAAGGCAAAAGCCCCAGCTTCTGCACACGCACTGCCCACTGGGATGCCGGGATAAAGGCTCCTTACCCGGCTTCTGTTCATGGGGGACACTTTCCGAGATAATAGGCTTTGCCAACGTGTGATAGGCTTTTTATCTGCTTAGCTGAAGAAATTCGCCCTCTTCTGGGAGGGGGGGCTGTGAAATCACAGGCTTCACAGACAGCCTCCCGTGGCCCTCGAAACCCCCCATGAACGAGGTGTCCGTGACAGCCATCCCACTCCAGGTTGGTAATTAAGGAACAGACTGAATCTTCCTCCCTCCCTTCCATTCTGTCTGTTGTTGCTGTTCTTCTTTTTTTAGTAAAAGAACAACGGCAGTGATGTCACCACGCAGGAGACAGAGACTGGAGATGGCGAGGCATGGTCCTGATCTGCTGCAGAGGCGGGGAGAGGCCGGCCCGTGGGATTCCAGCTCCTACACCTGTGTTGTAACTGGTTAGTCCCAGCTAGAAGAGAATCCGTTAAACTGTGCTTTCGTGGTTTATTCTTCCTGTCTTTTCTGCAAACAAATGCATTAATTCACTTCTAAAAAGGCTCTTTGCCTTCCTCTGGGGTGTTGCCACATGGAAATGTGATCATGGCCTTTTATGCTGAAATAAGGAACATTTAAAAAAAATTAATGGCACATAGTGAGCAGACCCCTCCTCCCTTTTACCAAATAATAGGGACAGATTGCGTGCCCACGACTGATTCAGTGTCAGGTGTGTTCTTCCTCTCGGGCTTTAAGCTCTTCTCTTCCTGCCCTCGCCACAGCCCCAGGTGGGACCCGTGCCGTGCCAGCTCAACGTGAGTTCCCTTGCAGGAAGTCATAAAAACGGCCCGACTGGCTCGTGGTTGGTGGGTGAGGGTGCCCCTGGTGGGAGCCGCACACGGGCTTGGAGAGACCTGGATGTCTTTGCTGATCCGTAGTCTTCCCATGTTCGGAGATGACATGATCACTTAAGACAGGTGACTGGGAGAAGTGGACGGCAGCTGAGAGTCCGAGAGAGCAGCGGGAGGCAGCACGGGTGTTGACCTAGCAGTGAGGTTAAGAGCGAGGCTTTAGAGCCAGACCCGGTTTGGAAACCACCAGGAATGTCATAAGGAATGAATAAAATCCTCCATGAAAATGGTGTAGCACAGCACCGGTATGTAGTCAGCGTGTCCGGGAGCCGTGTGTGGTGGCATCAGTGGGAACGAAGTGCCCACACGGTCTCTGTGAGACGCTGGCCACATGTCAGGTACAACTCTCTGTTTAGACTGTTTTGTTTTTGTGTGACTGCTCTGTCCTCACTAGAATCCAGGGTTCCCTAAGTGAGGCCTCCAGGGACTCCAGTCAAGGAAGCTTGGGCGCACAGTTCCCAAAGCCCCTTTGTTGTCCCTGAGGTGATCACCTCAGCATGGCCCCATCACCAGCCAGTCTGCTGGGCTCCAGGGCCACATATGCCACAGGGGCCCGCTCTGGAATCTGCTCTGGGGCTTCCCAGCAGGAGGGTAAGGTGGGAGATGGGCCACACCAACAGTAAGGCTGGTGTGGGGGAGATTGGGGTCTCACCAGTAAGGCAGGGGGGCTGGCAGATGTCAGGCAGGAGAGGGGTGCGAGCCGGTCTGTATCTGGATAGAGGACTGCGGACCGAGAGAGGTCACGGCAAGGAGAGCGTGGCTCTGATCATCCCAGCGAGAGGTGAGGGCCTTAATTAAAGAGCAGTGGAAGAGCGTCTAGAACTCATTAGCAGGTGTTTATGATCAGCGGGAAGTGGAAAAGAGAAAGTGACTTCTGGATGATGACACTTTACTAGAAAAGGAAGGAAGGGGAGGAGCAGGTTTGGAGCAGAGGGGCAGGGCTTGAAAATATGAAAGCAAAAGTCTGGGACAAACTGAATTTGTGGAGCTTGGGAGACACGCGTCAGACATGCTCGCTAAAGCATTTGGTGAGAGCTGACTGTATGACAGGCAGTGTTCTAAGCACCTCATCCATGTTTTACTTCATCCTCCTAAGAGCCCTATAAAATAGGCTCCTTATACTCTGGTTTCTCTTCAGATCGCATAAATCTTTTACCTTTTACTAAAATAGGTGCCTTTATTCCCATTTTACAGATGTGAAAGCCGAGGCACAGTGTAACTTGCTCAGCACAGTGTAAGTCACTTGCCTGACACAGCTAGGAACAGGTAGTGCCAGAATTCGACCCCCCGAGCTCCTGGGCTCCGTACCATGTTGCTGTTTTCTTCTTTCTTTCTTTTTTATTGAGGTATAGTCAACACGCAATGTTGCATTAGTTTCAGGTATGCAGCACAGTGACTGGATAGGTCTGTGTGTTTTGCTGTGCTCACCACGAGTGTAGCGCCCCAATTGTCCCCACACAGCACCATTACAATGCCGCCAAGAACATTCCCTGTGGAACCCTCACGTAGCGTTGGTGGGAATGTAAAATGGTGCAGGCACTGTGGAAAACAGTATGGAGGCTTCTCAAAAAATAAAAAAAAGGAACTACTGCATGATCTGGTAATTCCACTGCTGGGTATCTACCCGAAGAAAATGGAAACACTAGTTCCTCACTACGTTAGGGTTCCATTTTCTCCACATTTTCCACCAAGGCTTATTTCTTGTGTTTTTGATACTAGCCATTCTGACAAGTGTGAGGTGATACCTCATTGTGGTTTGATTTTTGTTTCCTCATGATTGATGCTGTTGAGCATTTTCTCATGTGTCTCTTGGACATTGATCTGAATAGACATTTTCCCAAAGACGACAGCCATCTTAATTTTTTAAAATATTTATTTGTTAGAGACCAAGCAGGGCAAGGGGGAGAGGGATAGAGAGAATCTCAAGCAGACTCCATACTGAGCGCGGAGCCTGACACGGGGCTCTATTTCAGGGCCCTAAGATCGTGACCTGAGCCAAAATTAAGAGTTGGAGGCTTAACTGACAAGCCACCCAGGCACCTCTCTCTGCTTATTTTTTTCTAAGATTTTTTTTTGGTGGGGGGGGTGGTGTTATGTAAGTTCTTTATATATTTTGGATATCAACCCCTTATTGGATTTATCATTTGCTCGTATCTTCTCCCATTCAGTAGGTTGCTTTCTTTTGTTGATGTTTCTTTGCACACCAAACTTTATATTTTGGTGCAGTCCCTTGCCTGAGAAGACTTAGCTATGAAAATGTTGCTAGGCTGATGTCAGAGATAACTGCCTGTGTTTTCTTCTAGGAGTTTTATGGTTCCACGCCTTACATTTAGGTCTTTAATCCATTTTGAGTTTATTATCGTGTAGGATGTATAAGAACGTGATCCAGTTTCATTCTTTTGCATGTAGTTGTCAACTTTTCCCACCACCATTTAACCATTTATTGAAGAGACTATCTGTATATTCTTATGGGTTAATTGACCATTATAAGCATGAATTTATTTCTGGCTTCTCTATTCTCTTCCATTGATCTAGATGTGGTTTTGTGGCAATACCATACTGTTTTGAATTAATTACAGCTTTGGAGTATATATTAAAATCTGGGATTGTGATACCTCCTATTGTTCTTTCTCAAGATTGCTTTGGCTCTTCGGGATCTTTTGCAGTTAAGTTTTAGGATTATTTTTTCTAGTTCTGGAAAAATAGTACTGGCATTTTGGTAGGGATTGTTTTGGTATATATTGTTTTGGGTAGTATGGACATTTGAACTATTGTTTTAATTCACGAGCATGGTATGTCTTCCCATTTATTTGTGTCATTTTTAATTTCTTTCATCAGTGTTTCATAGTTTTCAGAGTATATCTCTTTGGTTATCTTTATTTATAGGTACTTTATTCTTTTTTGTAAAATTGTAAATGGAATTTCTTTTTACTTATTTTAGAGAGAGAACATGAGTGAGCAGGAGCAGAGGGGCAGAGGGAGAGAGAGAGCATCTGGAGCAGACTTCACACTGAGCATGGAGGCTGATGCGGGGCTCAATCCCATGACCCTGAAATCATGACCTGAGCAGAATCAAAAGTTGGACACTTAACTGAGCCACCCAGGTGCCCCAGTGGAATAGCTTTTTAAAATTTCTGCTGCTTTATTATTAGTGTATAGAAAGGCAACAAATTTCTGTATATTAATTTTGTATCCTATAATTTTACTGAATTCATTTATTATTTCTAATAATTTTTAGTAGAGTCTTTAGGATTTTCTGTGTATAGTATATAATCTACAAATGGTGACGGTTTTATTTCTTCCTTACTAATTTGGATACCTGTTATTTCTTATCTGATTGCTGTGGCTTGAACTTCTAGTACTGTGTTGAATAAAAGTGGTGAAAGTGGGCATCCTTGTTCCTGATCTTAGAGGAAAAGCCCTCTGGTTCTCACCATTGTGTATGATGTTAGCTGTGGGTTTGTCATATATGGCCTTTATTGTATTGAAGTATGTTCTCTCTAAATGCACTTTGTTGAGAGTTTTTATCATGAATGGATGTTGAATTTTGTCAGATGCTTTTTGTGCATCAGTTGAGATGATTGTATCATTTTTATCCTCTCTGGTGTTAATGTGGTGTATTGTGTTGATTGACTTACAGATATTGAACCATGCTCGTATCCCCAGAATAAATCCCACTTGATCACAGTGAATGATTTTTCCATGTATTGTGGAGTGTGGTTTGTTAATATTTTGTTTAGGATTTTTACATCTATGTTCATCAGGGAAATTGGCCTATAGTTTTGTTTTTTAAACAGTGTCTTTTGTTTTGGTACCAGGGCGATGCTGGCCTTGTAGAATGTATATGGAAGCTTTCCTTCCTCTTCTGCTTTCCCCTCTCCCTCCATTTTTAAGTAGGCTCCACGCCCAACATGGAGCCCAACAAGGGGCTGAACTCACGACCCTGAGATCAAGAGTCAGATACTCAACTGAATGAGTCACCCATGTGCCCTTCCTTCCTTTTCTGTTTTTTGGAATAGAGAATAAATATTCTTTAAATGTTTTGTAGAATTCACTTGTGAATCCATCTGGTCCCGGACTTTTGTTTGTTTGGAGGTTTTTGATTACAATTTAATTTTGTTACTAGTAATTGTTCTATTAAGATTTCCTATTTCTTCCTGATTTGGTTTTGGAAGGTTGTATAATTCTAGGAATTTATCCATTTCTTCTAGTTTGCCTAGTTTGTTGGAATACCATGTTTTGTAGTAGTTTCTTATAATCCTTTGTATTTGTGTAGTTCTCTTTTCATTTCTGATTTATATGGGTCCTCTCTCTTCTTCTTGGTGAGTCTGGCTAAAGATTTATCAATTTTGTTTATCTTTCCAAAGAACCAGCTCTTGATCTCCTGGATCTTTCCTATTTATTTTAGTCTTTATTTCTGCTTGATCTTATTTCATACCTTCCTTCCTTCTTAGTTTTGTTCTTTTTCTCATTCCTTTAGGTGTATAGTTAAATATTTTTGTTTCTTGAGATAAGCCTATATTGCTATGAATTTCCCTCTTAGACCTGCTTTCGCTGTATCCTAAAGGTCTAGAACTGTTGTTTTCATTTTCATTTGTCTCCGTGTATTTTATTTCCTCTTTATTTCTTCATTGACCCACTGGTTATTTAGTACTATGTTGTTTAGCCTCAATGTTTGTGTTTTTTCCCAGATTTTTGTTTTTGTTATAGATTTCTAGTTTCATACTGTTGTGGTCAGAAAAGAGGCATGATATGATTTCAATCTTCTTAAATTTATTGGGACTTGTTTTGTGATCTATATGTGATCCATCCTGGAGAATGTTCCATGTGCACTTGAAAAAAATGTGTATTCTGTTGTTTTTTGATGGAATGATCTCCATAGGAAGTCCATCTAGTCTCATGTGTTGTTCAAAGACACCCTTCCCTTATTGATTTCTATCTGGATGATCTATCCATTGATGTCAGTGAGGTGTTAAAGTCTTCTACTATTATTGCATTACTGTCCATTTCTTCCTTTATGTGTGTTAATACTTATTTTATATATAAATTTAGGTGTTCCTTTGTTGGGTACATAGATGTTCACAATTATTATATCACCACTTTCTGGATTGATCCTTTCATTTTTATATAATGCCCTTGTCTCATTACAGCCTTTATTTTAAAGTCTATTTTGTCTGATGGAAGTATTGCCTGACTTCCTCCCCACCTCCCTCTTCCATGTGTGTGGAATGTCTTTTTCCATCCCTTTGCTTTCAGTCTGTGTGTGTCTTTAGATCTGTTGTCTCTTGTAGGCAGCACACAGATTGGCAATTTTCTATCTGTTCAGCCAGTCTGTGTCTTGATTGGAGTATGTAGACCATTTACATTTAAAGTAATTCTTGATAGGTATGTATTTATTGCCATTTTGTTGTCTTCTGGATGTTTTCATAGTTCTCCCTGCTTATTCTCTTGCTCTCTTGTGATTGATGGCCTTCTTATTGTTTTGCTTAGCTTTCTTTGGATTTATTTTTTGTGTATCTATTATAGGTGTTTGGTGTTTGATTCCATGAGGTTCATATAAACCTCACATATAGTTAACATATAGTCCTACTTCATCCTAAATATATGTCAGTTGGTGGTCACTTAAGTTTGAATATATTCTAAAAGAGCTGTATTTTTTTTTTTTAATTTTGTTTATTTATTTGTCAGAGAGAGAGAGAGAGCAAGCACAGGCAGACAGAGTGGCAGGCAGAGGCAGAGGGAGAAGCAGGCTCCCTGCCGAGCAAGGAGCCCAATGCGGGACTCAATCCCAGGACGCTGAGATCATGACCTGAGCTGAAGGCAGCTGCTTAACCAACTGAGCCACCCAGGCGTCCCAAAAGAGCTGTATTTTTAATCCCTGTTCATTTTGTTTGTATATTTTACATTTTTTAAAATTTTGTGATTACCCTAAAATATTTTTGTTTTTTAACCTTTATACTAGTTTTTTTTTCTTCATACTAGTTTTATAAGTGATTGCTTTACTACCTTTACTGTATGTTTGCTTTTACCCATGAAATTTTTTCCTTTCATATTTTTCTTTTAATTATGGCCTTTTCTTTTCCACTTGAGAGGTTCCTTTAAGATTTCTCATAAGGCTGGTTTAGTGATGATGAACTCCTCCAACTTTGTGTGTGTGTGTGTGTGTGTGTGTGTGTGTGTGTGAGAGAAACTCTCTCTCCTTCAATTCTAAAGCATAATCTTGCTGTGTAGACTATTCTTGGTTGTAATTTTTTTTCTTTTAGCAGTTTGAATATGTCATGCCACTCACGGCTGGCATGCAGAGTTTCTTTCTGCTGAAAAAATCAGCAAATAGTCTTACAGAGTTTCCTTTGTGTGTAACTTGTTACTTCTCTCTTCTCTTAAATTTATCTTTAATCTTTGACCTTTTAATTATCATGTGTGGTGTTGACCTGTTTGTGTTTTGGAATCCTCTCTGGTTCCTGAATCTGGAGGTCCATTTCCTTCTCCAGTTAGGGAAGTTTTCAGCTATCACTCCTTCAAGTTTTCTGCCCCTCTCTCTTCTCTCCTTCTGCAGCCCTGTAAGGCCAATGTTTGTTTGCTGGACATGTTGTCCGAGAGATTCTTTAACCTATCCTCATTTTTAAAATTCTATTTTATTTTTGCTGTTGAGTTTGCTCTTTATTATCCTGTTTTCCAGATTGTGGATCTGTTCTGCATCCTTTAATCTACTGTTTACTCCCTCTAGTGTATTTTTCATTTGTTATTGTGCTCTTCAACTCTGGTTCGTTTTCATGTTTTCTTTCTCCTTGTTGAAAGTCTCACTTAATTTATTCACTCTTCTTCCTAGGCCTGTGAGCATCTTAATGACCATTACTTCAAACTTTTTATCAGGTACATTGATTATCTTCATTTCCTTTTCTTTTTCTGAGGTTTTATCTTATTCTTTTGTTTGGAGCATATGCCTCTGTCTTCTCATTTTGCTTGACTTTGTGTTTGTTTATATGAATTAGGGGGAGCAGCTACTTCTAAATTTGAAGGAATAGTTTTGTGTATGGTCATCCCCTGTGTAGACTGTGTGTGCCTCGTGACTTTGGCTGGCTAGAGCTGTGGTTAGCATGGACTGGGGTGGGGGGGGTGGTCCCAGGACAGTGCTTGAGTTGCTGTGGTGGGATAGCCTGAGCTGAAGTGGGAATGGGCTGGGGTGTCCCTTGGTGTTCCATGCAGAGGGTACCCTGGTGAGTAGCTGGGGCTGCAGTGGGATGTGGGCTGAAGGGTCCCAGAATACTTTGCATGGGGAGAGGGTGGCCTAGTCAAGGCAGGTGAAGCCCTGGGGTCCTCAGGGGCTCCCTACAGGGTGTGACCTGGTGGGGCAGGAGGTCCCAAGGTGTCCTGCTATGGGGCAGCACCTTATGTTCCTAACATCTATGCTACACTGCTGCTTTGTGACATTTGGATACTCAGGCCAGGAGCTCAGGGTAGATCTGAGCTGTATAGATATGTGGTTCATCTGAGGCCAGCGGAGTGCTTAGGACCTATAGGGAGCCAGCTAGGGAGTGTTTCTTCAATCAGTGATCAGGTGTAAGCACATCACTGATGCACCCCCAAAGTTGGTGTTGTAGAGGAAAGACAGCAGGCCTCCCCGTCCCCCAGGTGGTTTGCATGGATGAAGGGGAGGCAGGACAGCATAGGGCAGTCTGATTGATACCAGCTTTGGGATGAGCCCCCCAAAGGCACATGGGAGAGGGGGCAGGTCGCACCACCAGCAAGACCTCCAAGAGTCCAACCTAAGGCAAGGAGTGGGGGCAGGCATGTGTGTCAGACTTGCAGGTGGTCTGAAGGAGAGGAATCCAAACTGTTCTCCAAGAGACTGCCCTGGCAGGACTTGTTTCAAGCTTACTCTTTCCTAAGGGCTTATTGTCTTAAAATTCAGATAAGCCCAAGTTGTAGAAAGCTGCTGTGCTAGTCGATAGCACAGGACATCGATGTTCCCATTTGCCAGATGAGAAAGTTGAGGCCCAGAGTGAGTGAGTGAGTGACTTGGCCACATTGCTCAGTTATGTGTTGTGACACAGCCGCCACTTGTCCTAGGATGACAAACCAGATCTAATGGATGGACACAGTGGCAGCCTCTACCTATGGGGAATGTGTAGCCATAACCTTTGTTTACTTTAGAGAGGGCTCCCTCAGGATGGTCAGTTTCCTTCGCTCTTGCAGGGCAGAGCCTGTTAGGGTGCTACCAAAGCTTTTTTTTAGCGGTTTCTCACTCCCTTGGGTAACTGTCGTCCTGTTCTGCCAATGACATGTATTCAAGTCAGCTCTGGGGGTGGGCAGAATGGGGGGCAAAGCTCTCAGCCTGAACTCTGAAAGCCTGTCACTGCTGGCTGTCTCTGCTGTTGAGACTCTTGCTACAGGGCCCCTCTGCCGGCACAGGGGAGAGCGTGCACCCCCTGACGCCATGCTGCTGAAGGCCAACAACCCCCACGGGGGCTTTGCGGCCTCTGCTTCCAGAGGAATAAGCAGTGCACGCGGCCACTCTGCTCTTCTGAGCCTGGAGACTCCCAGGCGAGGGAAAAGCCGTTCCCTTCGTTCTTTCACGCTCTTGCTACTCAGCAGCAGGATTCCTGGGCCAGCAGCATCAGATGTCCTGAGAGCTAGCTAGACATGCAGAAATCTCAGGCCCACCCAAACTTCCTGGGTTGACATCTGTGCTTTAAGACCTCTAGTGCGATTCCTAGGAGTGGTGCGTGGTGGCAGGACGGCAGTAGGCTCCTCTTCCGCTGTCGGCCCTAACCCTTGATGTCCAGTAACTCCACCCACCTAAAATGCAGCCAGCAAGCACTGAAGGCCCTCTCGCTCCCCCCAGAACCTTCGAAAAGACAAATGAGGACCGGAAAGTTAAGTGATAAAGCTCTGAGCTTTACAGGGCAAATACTCAAGACTTCTCCTGGAGATAGAGGTAAGTAAGTACTCAAAACCCAAGTAGTTTGGGGCTTTTGCTTTGGGGCAGTGACAACCCCTTGCTGCTATACAGAGCTGATATCGCACATTGCAGAGATGACTCTGAGGGATTTAACAAGTTAATTTATATTCCTTATTCCCGATTATTCAAGGACAGACAGTTGGGCGCTGTATCTTTCAGTCGAAGAACTCAAATTTCTGTGCGGTCAGCCTCCCCGCCCCCCCCTCCCCGCCACCGGGTACCAGCTGATACAGAAGGTAGTTTTCTGTCTCCATAACTCTGTTTGCTGATGGACGGACCTGCCTTCCTCCCAAACCCTGTCCTCAGCCGAACTATCTTCAATGGTGGATAAAACACACAGGAGTCAAGGAAATGGTTTTTTTTTAGACTTTTTTTTTTTTTTTGGATTTGTTTTTAAAGAAACTGCATACATCATCAGAGACAAACAATAATTTAAATACCATGCAGTTTCTGTATGTACAAAACCTAGGCCACAGAGATCCAGTTTAGTTTGTATTCTGTTTACATGGTCTTCCTCATACAGCCATCATCTGTTAAATTCGAACACAGGAGAGCGCTCCTATACAAAGACAAACTATGTACAGACACCTGGGAAGCAACTGGAAAAAGCAACTAGTTTGGGGATTGACAGACGGATGGGGAGAAAAAGTCATTTAAGGTGACCTCCACCCACCGCCGTGCACAGGGAGAGCCTGACATCCCATTCATTGAAGCACACACCACGATATTCATTCCGCAAATATAAATACACGTTCATAAGCGGGAGAAAAATAAACTCCGGTTTTTATCACATCTACCATCACATTGTTTGGTTTCTCTAATTTGACATAAAGGCTAAAGTTTTTAAAAGTTTTACAGGGCTTTGAGGGCCTTTGGAGAGGAAATGATCAGCAATTTTGAAAGAGCAAGTAGGCCGATGGCAGTCCCTTCCGTTACAGATGGTGGGGGTGGGTAGGGGCAATGTCTGATTTCGAGAGGGAAACCTTTAGATTTGGGAAATTTCATGTTTCCTCTCACACTAATCCAAATGACAAAAGGCTCCATTGGGGATGTATATGCACAAGACCTTTGAGAACTGCAGCTTTTTTAGAAAAGGGATGCATTTTAAACCATCTAGCCTATCTCACCTTTTTTTTTTTTTTTGTAATATCTTCCAGTTGTCCTAACGCTATGGCAGAAGAGAAATTTGGATAGATTTCTGTAAAGACCTCAAGATTTCACGGCAGGAAAGAGACAGCAGATGCCCCATCCTGTGGCCCACTGAGGTGGCCGAGCCCCCTAAACTGGGCTTCAAGTAGCCCACTTTGATGGTGGCGGGCGAGATCTCAGGGGTGTGGAAGGTTCACCCCTAATTTCCGCAACTGACTTCTCAAAGAGGGTGCTCTGCAGGAATGGAAGTGGAAATTGTGTTCCCTGTCTTCCGTGCTCAACGTGGACTGCAACAGGAGGGCACTTTGGGCAGGATACCTGGGCTGCTGGCTTGCCGCAGGGAAATCGATTTGGGCGTCACGTTTCTTGGGCCTCAGAGGCCCAAGAACGGAAGCCAGCAGAGAAGCTGCTGGCCTTCGGAGGAGGAGTCCAGGCAAGGAGTTCCCTTAGGACTCGCTCCTGGGCCCGGCGAAGGCCTGACCAGCACACCAGGGCCCTGGGAGCCGCACGAGGCCAGCGGGGAGTTACAGGAAGCTCGGACTCGAATCCTGGCAAGGCAGGCACTTCTGCCTGGAACAATGCCTGCCGTCAAGAAGTCAAACGAAAGAGCCCGACATCTTTCGTCATACCATTTGCACATTCAAACGTCAGTAAGCCTTTCGGGAAGGCTGTGTTTACAGCCACACTAAAATCCCGACCGTGTTTTCCCTGAACGATACCTTCCCACGGCAGTTAACTATTCAGACTCAACATTCAAAGAGAAAAGGATCTAGTGATGGCGCCCCTCCTGGGGCGGGGCAGTGGCGTGCTCACTCCAGCTGCTACGAGGAAAGTGGACAGTGGGCACCGCCTCAAGACCTGCCCTGAGCTCTCCCCAAAATAGGCCCAGCTCCTGGCTTCATGCCAGCTGTTGGAGCCGTGAACGCCCGCCGGAAGCGAAATGAATGGCCTCCCGGAGGGGTGTGGGTCCCCAGAGTAACGCTTGCCACACGTTTTGGGGTGGGAACTGGGTAACTCCTTTTTTGTGAAGGCCAATCTGGCAACTAACTCTTGGGCACATGTGGAGGGGAGCGAGCCATTACCTGGAGAAATGGAGGTAACTGGGAGACCACTCCAGAAGGCCAGGCAGAGCTGTGGGGTCGAGGGCCCTACGAGGACTGTTAGGAAGGAAAACAGAAGAAGCTGCAACGGGCCTCGTTAAGATAGTTGTTGGGGTTTGGGGGCTGTCCTTCCTCTCACTGCACATCCTATCTTCAGTGTCCCTCTGTCAAAAGAGCACTGCCTTCTGTGGTCCCAAGCGCATGGGACAGTGAGAGCTACACCTCCAATCAGCCTTACCAGCATCATGAGGGAGAGGAAGGGGTCTCTCCAGAGAGGAGCGGGAAGGTACAGCGTGGGCAGGCGTGGCTGGTGTTTGCACGATTCTGCCATATGCCAAACCCTGAAGCTCTTCTGCAGAAACTCGTCAGTACAAAGAAAGGAGACTAGAAGGCCATCGAATGGTTCTGGAGGACCCATCCATCTGTGGCCGGACGTCAGTCCTGCAAGCCGGGGCTCTGGCTGGCATGCACGGGTCCTAGACTCGGAGGCTCTTCGTCCACGTCCAGGCCACGCAGTCCCCGGCCCCAGGGTGCACAGAGAAAATGAGGAACACCAGCCCAGCAGTCTCGTACCCCAGCCTTTCTGTCCTCAACAGGGTCCTTGCCCTCCGACGCATGAGTACCATAGGAGCACCACAGCGGTGGCCGTGTGCGTCAGATCACCCATGACATTGGGCCTTTTTGACACTGATGGGTGAGTTCATTTGAACTGAGCAGATGACCGCTTTCCCCTTCTAAACCAGGGCTCCCTGGAAGGCAGCTCAGCTTAGTCTGCGGGGACAGGCTAGGCGCTCCGTGGCGGCCTTCCACACCTGGGGCACACACACTCTGGGGACCGACGGTCAACCACAGACTCCCCCAGAAAAGCATCTTCCCTTTTGTTCACTGTCTGGATGATGGCTGAAGAGAGAGAAGGGACGGGGGCCACCGAGGCTAGTGCTCCCCCGCAGCAGCCCCTGAGCTGGACGCCACGCCTAGAGCCAGTGTATCTGGCCAAGTCTAGAAGGCCCACCTGACCGTTTGCTTTGCACAGTCCGTTCCAGGCCAAACCCACTGCCTTGGCTTTCTTTGGACCCAGGTGACACACACTCCAGGGGACAAGGTTCGCTGGGGCCCAAACGAGCCTCAAGGAGGCTGGTCTGCCGGGCCTGGCTGGAGAGGCCGTCTTCCGTCTGCCCCGCCGGGGCCCTCAGTATCTGCGGTCGCGCCAGTGGCTCTGACCGCCAAGCGGTGACCATCGCGTTTTCGCAAAGAGAATCCTCATCACGTTTCCTTTTATTTTTCTTCTTCTTTTTTAAAAAAAGGCAGTTCAGAAGATTTACATCATAATGGGGAAGTGAATAAATACCAGCACTTATGGTTCTTATAAATTTATGTTTTGAAGACAGCATAGCACTCAGGAGGAATTTGACTGTTAAGGTCGGTGAAACCTGGGAAAACAAATAATTAGATCAAGACTGAGGGGCTACTAAAGGAGCCAGATTCCCGGGTCTGAGCTTTCCACCCTCAGATGCCCCATTGCTCACAAGTGCTGGGTTGAATCTGGTTAAACCTCCACCCAAAGGCACACGCCTGCAGCACTCCTCCAGCCCTTGGGGCCCATGGGGTTCACCTTTGATTCTGAGTGGTTTACTCCAGAGCTCCTGGGGGTCCCACTGGATGGCCCTGCTGGCCCGCAGCTGGGTGGAGTGGCCAACCTGTGTCCCTAAGTCCACGCACTACAGAGCTGGTACGTCCTGTTTCTCTAAAATGATCACCTGGGCATTGTTTGGTATGAGTCATAAGAATGGAGTTGATGACTCTGTCACTGTCACTAGCTAGCCACGCGACCTTTTATCAGCCCCTTGAATCTCTCTGTGCTTCAGTTTCCCCGAAGGTGTACAGGAGGACATGGAATCACAGGAGCGAACCCACCTTGGAAATGCCATATGGATTTGTCATTTTTGCTCAGGGTTGGCTATAAACTGTCAGTGGTCTTTTCTTCTCAGCTCCAGTTTCCATAAAGACCCACTCTGGCATTATTGGTGGCCCTAGCACTTAAGATCTTGAATCAGGTCTTTTGTTCGGATCATTTAAAAACTAGACTTTTCCGAAGGTTCCACTTAACCTGGGCTGTCATGCTCCGTCTCCAAGCTTCAGAACCACAGGGGAACTTCATGCTGACCTTTTACCTCCCCCCACCACACCTGCCCCCCATCTTGCGACCCAGCGGCAGATGGGAGAGTTTCAGTCTGGAAGCAAGTATTACAGCATGAGCTGGAAAAGCGGATAAAGGACCCCTCGATACACTAACCTTGTTAAATGTCTACTCAATTCATGAACTTCCATTTCAGTGCTTTTAAATTCATTGAGCTCCTTTCGAATGGCAGCCTGGAATGGAGAGAGGCCGTGAGTATGCAGCAGAGGCAGACGGAAAGGAGTTCGTCTTTACTTTCTCTTTTCTTGGACAAAGCCATAAGACACAAAGTACGGAAAATGACCTCTTTTACTGGGACGGGAAAAAAAAATCCCCCAGAACCTACTAAGAATCCCCCTCTCGCTAAATGTAAACGACAAATGGCGAGATCTGGCATATTGCCCGAACTGTCTTCCTCTCTCCATGAGCACCGCCATGTAGGCCGCACAGATCTGCCCCACACGCCCGGGGTCTCGAGGGCACATTTAAATGTCAGCCTCTCGTCTTCCTTAGGTAAACATTTTGAGCTCACCACAAGCACGGGGACACCTCAGGATGGATCCTTCTAGAAGGTGTGGGTCAAATTCCTCAAATTAAGGGAATAGGTGATCGCCCCACTTTGATTTCCAAAGCACTCACTCGTTTACAGCTCTGTTGACTGAGGAGACCTGTGCCATTACCAAGGACGTGGGCTATGTGTGAACGGCCACCTCCTTCCAGCACTGCCCACAGAGAGGAGCTGTGGCCGAGGGGAGGGCATCAGATCGCCAGGAGTGGTGAGGACTGAGTGGGACAGAAGGTCCCTGGCATCACTTCCTCCCCGGGGGCTGAAATTCTTTAGGTAGGATCAGCCGGGCTCCCCCCAAAGAAGGCGGGCCGGCCCCATGTGCCTGTTTATCAGCCTCGTGGCACCACTTCCTATTCCACTGCTGAAGCAGCTTGTGCGGAAGTAGAGGCTTCCCTCCCTGCCTGCTCCGCACAGTTTCAGCATGCACGCGTGGGGTCACGCTGTCCTGTCCCCTGAATTCTTGGTCAGCAAGCACACTGCGGTCCGAGGGTGAACCAAAGGGCAAGGTCCCTTCCTCCATTCCTGTTTACATGACACAACTCCCTGGGGACTGGGTCTTTGGGTCTGTGTGTGTCTAGTGGATGGTGGGTCCAGTCCCCGGGGTCCCTCACCACAGCCGCCTGCTGTGGGGGTGAGGGGGTGCTACGTTTAAAAGGAGGGCAGAGGCTGCCATTCACCAGGACCTGTGCAGGAGACGTGCCACATGGAAAACCCTTCTGGAAAGTCTGCCTCGGGCCCCATCATTTCCACCCAAGTGTAGCAGCTTGTCTGCATTCACGCTCCCTGCGATTGGTCCGAGGCCAGAGTGCTGCTGCGGAGGACCTCGCCACTCATAAAAGCGGGCCTCGCTTTCTTATAAAAGCCACTGGCCCTGGGACTTCATGGGACGAAGGCAGGACTCTTCAAGAGAGGCCCCCAGTGTCTCTTGCACATTGGATGTAGTCATTAATTTATACTTTTTTTTTTTTTTTTAAATACCCTTAGCTCTCCAGTCTCTCAGGATGACTGGAGTCACAAAGGGTTATGAAGCAGAGGTTCATTGTGATACGTGGTCCGGCGGACAGGTAAGAATGAGGTGTCTCTCACGGCAGGGCCTGCACCCACCATCCCAAGATCGAGGCCTGAAGATGCCTAACTGAGCCACCCAGGCGCCCCAAGAATGATGCCGCTATTTCCTATAAAACAAACTCAACTTCAGGTCACTCTTTGTTTTCCAAACGGACGAGGAGGCAGCGCAGCGAGGCAGGTTTTGCCATCTGCGATCTGTGTCCCGTTTCTACTGTGCGGTTATAATAACGGCAGACACAGTGAGTTGGTCTCTTTTAGGCTGTGTGAGCCTTCGCGGGTGCCGAGGACAGGGTCCCCTTCCCGGAAGGTCTGCGCTGAGTGTGGGGCCCAGTGCTCGTGGACCGTTCTGTGCCCGAACGGGTGCCACTCTGCTCCTCTGGGCCCAGCCTCCCAGGCTGCCTTGCCCCCGGCTGCCCTGTCATTTGCTGTTACGGGATGTCTTGTGCCTTCTCTGCAGCAGGCGACGCGGCTCAGTGAGCGCTCCGCAGAGTGCCTGGAGCCCTGGGGGAAAGGAGCTGGGGAAGCGGCACCTTCCGCAGGCCCCACGGCCACTCAGCACTCCCCTAGGGACCCCGGGGCCTCGGCTCCGCTGCTGCTCTCACTGCGGGCTCCAGGCAGCAGGTGGGAAAGCCGACACAGGGCAAACTGAGGCACGAGGACCCAGCACCCCACCCCTTGGCCCTCTGCTTACTTTGTCAGCGGCGGTGAGGCGGGTCCACGGCTTGTCGGCCCTGCGGTCGTAGTCCTGAGCGTCCGCCACCTCCACGTAGTCGCTGAAACGGATGAGGATCTTTCTTTCTCGAAGTTCTTCCACTGTGGGTCTTTGGCTGAGCTGCAGGGAAGGAGAGATGGGCCCCGTCAGCCAGAGGAGTTTAGATGGCCTGGCCTGTGAATTTCCAGGGGACGGTGAGAGGCCACCAACACCTCCCCCAGCAAGTGAGGGACGGGCCATGGCTGGGGACCTAGGGCTTCAGACGCCTGGGCCTTTCCCAGGACCCTGAGAGAGACGAGCTTGGTTATACCTGGTTGGCACCTGCCTACTGGCTGATCCGGACAGACAGTCCCTTAGCGACACCACAGCGCCTCTTACAAGCCACTCCGCCGCCTGCGTGGGTGTGTGTTTTCCCACACCTGTGTCCCTTCTCCCAGCAGGTGACATCTTACCCCACACTCTTGTCCCATTTTGGTTTTGTGAGTCCACGACCATGTGTCAGATTGAGTGCGCTCTGCAGGCTGAGTTTGTAAATCAGTTTGCACGTGTGTGCATGTGTATGTGAGACACAGAGGGTATACATGCAAACATCACGCAAATTCAGGGGTGTTCAGGCACGACTGAGGAGGTCCGAGGGGACCCTGCTCCTGAGAAGTTCACGTGAAAAGCCAGTCCCCACACGCAGAGCAAGGCTGGGTTTGTGCCAGGGAAGCCGGGGGCCAGGCCCATGGGATGGGTCTGCGGGGCTGGGCTGCTCCAGGCAGAAGAGCTTCTCCCTGTCCCCATCGCTAGCACCCTCCCTCAGTACTTGAACAGCACCAGGCTGACCTTTCTATTTTCCTTTCCCGCCACTAAGTTGACTTCTTCTGGAGCGACACCGTCCGCTCTTTCTTTAGCAGCTTCTGCACTATCATGAAAGTACAAACATTCACCGTTCCTGTATTCTCCCCGCTACAGGACACCCACTCGAAATCCCTTGCTTTTCTTGGGCAAGACTTACCACGGGGTGCTGGACAAACAGCGTTAGTTTCTAAGTGCACCGTGGCCAGAACAAGGCTAAGCATGAAATTTCTAGTGGTGTTTTCTGGAAATCACGATCTGGATATTTTACTAATAGACTGGACAGCAAAGTCCAGAGTGAACAGAAAGACGGAATGTTAGATCTAAAGGTCAGGGACTATTTGTCATGCCTGAGTCCCATGGAGATTCTAGACAGCATCTCTCCAAATCAATAGGGCACTGTACCCATGTGCTCCGAGGGAGGGAGGGAGGAGGGCACCCCCTTCTTTCCCTGGGAGCGTCTCAGGTGGCTTGGAGGCCAGCTACCCAGTGACCAACCACCCCCCCCCCACCGCCCACTCCCCTGAGCACCAGCTTGTGCTCCTGGCTCCTCGGTGCCCAGAGGGGCGTCGGGCTGGTGGCTGATGGACCTCCCTCCTCAGAGGATGAGGAAATGATCTTTGGGGCTCAAGTCAGGTTTCCAGGGATGGTGGGCTGGGAGAAGGGTTTGGTCAACTTATGTTCTAATCTATGGCAGAAATAGCACTTGAAACCAGGTACTGAAGAGTAAATTACTTGAGACCCAAATCCCACTAATTAGTACAACTTGACCCGAGTGTACGTCCCTTCCTCCCCTCCGTCTTTCCCTCCCTCCCTCCTTCTTCCCATCCATTCATGTAGCTAGCTAGCATCTTTTCTGAAGGGGGAGGCTGGCATTCCTTAAAAGACAGAGCCTGTCATTTTTAGGTTAGTCTCAATTTGGCTGAAAAAAAAAAAAAAAAAAAAAAAGACTGCTGTGTTGCTGTCAGCATCAGTTCCTGGGGTTCATTTTTCTCACTAGTACATTAAAAGTACATGGAACTGAACTGAGGAAATCCTCGGGCTGCGGGTAACTGAAAAGTGGCCGCCACCACTGGCATGTGGTCTCGCTATGCTCAAGGATCCAGAGGGGAAGCACCAGGCCGGGGCCGGGAGGCCTTACAGAATCCGCTACCTGCTGGCAGGCTCCCATCAGCTGTGGCAAGAACAGAGGTAAAAGCTCCTTCCAGCCTCTCCCATAAAAACAGTTCTCCCTTCCCTTAAACTCATTATTTTCCATTCCCCGAGCCAGTCCCAGGGAAGGCAGGTGCTGACATTCTCAGGCAGTTTTCCTAATGGGGAGAAGACGAGCCAGTTCACTCTGGGAACCCTGCAAAAACGAGGGGCTCTCTGGGGGCCCCTATCCCTAGCAGCCTCCTTCCCTTGCTCTGCTGCAAATGATGCCGTTCGCGGAGTTTCTGTAAGAACGAAGCGTATGCATCGGTATTTTCCTATTACGAGTTTTTAGCAAGAAACCCCTCAAGTTCAGGACAATTTCTGGGCCCAGCAATCAACCCCAGTGAACCTGATGAAAATTTGATTTAAAGTTTTTTTTTCTTTTTCTTTTCTTTTTTTTTTTTTCTGAACGTCTAAGCTTTTCTGTATGAGAAAGGAGGGGTTATTACCACCTGCTCTGGATACCCTGGTCATTTCAAGGGTACACTTAAGCTTGGGCCCCTTGCCCAGACCCTCTCACTGCCCAGGCTCTGGAAGGGGGATGCCCTGCGCCCAAGGACCGGGGCTCTGAGGGACTCGGAAGATCAGCCTGTGACTTGGGTGAGGGCACCCAGATGAAGGTCACCTAGCTCTCGTTCGAGGTCCCCACCGAGGGGGTGCAGCCCATCACCTGGCCCTTCAGGTACTTGTTTATCCTACTCCTCATAACTGGGGAGCCATTTGGCTCGTCACCAGATGTTTGGGTTGCCCCAAGGGAGAGAAAGTCCAAGAGACACAAATCATCACCCTAGTAAGTGGTATGGTGTTTTAGGATCTCTGAATTTCTTCCTTTATGTAATATTTCTAGGGAGACAAAATCCATTAATAAACCTTTAAAAATTAATTTTAATGGATCTCTTAACTGTCTCTAAGATTTGAGTATCTTTCTCTCAAGATGGTCACTGTAGGAGGCTGATTAAAAACACTTTAGTCAGACAGAATACAGTATTATGTCTTACGTGCTATCAATTAATTAAACTCATCATCGCCATCCAAGAATAGGTTCAAATAAGAGTCTGTTATTAGGGCCACTCATACAGAATTAGATCCATTTCTGGGTCTACTTTGAGCTGCCAGGCCATCTATTTTTGGGGTTAAAGTACATAAAAATTCTAGCCTTATGGCTTGAAGTGCTTTTCAAACATCTTCAGTAAATTTATCAGTACTTTTGGCATTTTCCTAATCAGTAATTCAAATTGGACTTGGCATAATACAGTCAGTCGGTTCTCAGTCAGGTAAGCAGTCCTCTCGGAGGCGGCAAGGGAAACTCTCAGGCACGTGACTGCATTATATTTGAACTACTGATTTTGACAATGAATTTCCAAAGCTTGGTGAGGTGAATTTTTAGGGAATTTGGTGAATTTTTAAAAAACAAAATATTCTCTGTGATTGAAAGTATAATGCACTGGCCGTCAAGTTGTCTGAGGGTGGGTGGGTGCCACAAAGTCAGGCAACAGAATGTCACCAGCCGGAAGGGCTGCAGGTCCTGACCCTGAGCTGACCACCGTCCCCGAGACAGGAGCTGCTGAGTGCAGAGCCGCTCGCTCTCACGCCCGGGGAGCAGGACCGCGGAGAGGGCTTCCAGCTGCACCGCCCCGGGGGGCCCACCCTGACCTGTCCCAGCTCCCAACTGGAGAAGCCGCTCACCTTTCGAGTTAACCTCCTCTTGATCTCTCTCTTCTCCTCTTGTTCCTCCTGTTCATTCCGAGCTGCAAGAAACAGGGAAGAAGCTTTTGGTTCTGGGAAACAGTGTCGCACACAGGTGTATCCTCTGAAAGTCTGCGGGCTCTCGGCCGAGCCCCTCACCACTTGGGAAAGGGGGTCGTGAGCTCCTGTCCTCTTCCCTGGCCACCCTCCTGCCTGTGGGATGCTTTCCCAACGGCCTGCACTTTCAGATGGATGGTGAGCTGGCTGGCCTTCTCACTTTGCTTTCTTTATGCCACAAGGGGAGGTTTCAAGTCTCCAGGCGAAATGCTGGGCTGGGACGTGTGGTTTCGGCACAAGGACATAGGTCCTACAAGCGTGGGGTTGCTGTTGGGGGTGGGGGCGGGCATCTGGGGAGAAGTGAGGTTCCCTGCTTTAGACAAGACCTGGGCCTGTTCAACTCTGCCTTGGGCCTCCCAGCGACGGACGGGGACTCATTGTGATGGGGCCTCGTGTCTGGTGCTCTGTGGGGACAGGAGAAGAGGCCGGCCCGTGGGGGTGCCTCCCACTTGCTGCACAAACAAAATAAGGCGCGGCTAACGCCAAATGCAGCCCCGACTGCGTGGGGGAATCCAAAAACGCTCACCTTTCGCAAGCCCCGATTCCATTAATTCTCTGAATCTTCCAAGAAGTCCACAGAGCAGGTGGGAGGCCAGAGTGTGGGACACAATTGCCTGCATTTAGACTTTTTAAAGAGTGTCTTGGGATAGAAGACCTCGGAGTCTAAACGTTCTCAGCTTAATGTGTGGGCTGATTACTCATCAGATGTTTAAAGAGCCGTAGGTAAGAGGGTCTGGGGAATGGAGCAGAGAGATGGAGGCCAGGACATGTGGGCTTATTTCTCCTTGTGAGCGAAGTGGGCGGCTGTGGGTACGTCACTTTCCTCCTGTGCTCTGGGATGGAGGCATGGGTCTAAGCCTAATACTGTCCATCCAACCGTGTCAAGGAGGGTCTCTGCTTCTCACCCCTGACTTTAGAAGGACATGAATGAAAGCAATCTCCCTCGAGGTGGCCTTCAGACCACCCTGGGCACTTATACTCTCATTTTGAAATTACTATTGTTAAATTATGTTTCGTAACTCATCAAATCAGCACACCCTTGCAATTCGGTCATCTCAGGATAGGACAGGTCTTTAAAAGAGGGAAGCCCCTGTGCATAGAAGTGGGTCCCACCCAGCTCCCCCTTGCCAGCCCTGGCAACAGCCACCACAGCCAGAGGCCACGCACCCTGAAGGTGGCCACACTTCCCACTGGGAGGGACAATGGCAGGTTAGAGCTGAACTCAGGCCCTGAGTGACAGCCCCCGGTGAACAATTTGACTGCTATGACTCCCTGGGCGGGGACGGCGGGGGGAGGCTCAGGATCTTATACGGGGACATCGGAAATGTCCACATCCTACAGTGGGCTGTCAGCACCAGAGGACCCTAGTGTAGCAAGCCCTGTAGGGGCCCCTCGCCCATACGAGAGAGAGCCCCTTCCTCTGGACTTAAAGATCTTCTCTCTCTCCCAGCGTTCCCTTTAAAAACGCAAGTTTCTCTTGGATAAAAACTCACGAAACGAGCCAGTCATTAACATCTTAGTATGAACCACTCGGTCAGAGAGAAACTGGGAGGCATAAAGAAGGGAGACCGCAGACGGGCGCCATCTGCAGGTGGCCAGGGGGACGGAAGCATGGAAAGTGAGGACCCAGGGGGCCGCTGGCCGCGGGGAGGGCTTTCCGTTACCATGTGTGGCTCAATAGACAGTAGGGCCTTGAGGGGCCCAAGAGGTCACCACATCTAAATGTAAACGAGGATATAAAAGCCAAGGGAGTTAAGTGGCTCGTCACACGCCACGACGCTACCAACTTGTTAGACAGCCAAGCTCCTTTTTGGCTTGCTGGAATAAGCAGCCTCTCCCCGCCGGCATGTGTCGCATAGGGCCGGCCCCTCCTCCTCATTCCCGGGTCCTGGCCTTAGACTCCCATCAGGGCCTCCTCACCCCACAAGCCCCCTCAGAGCCCTGAGCCAGCGCAGAGCTGCCCTTGCCCATGTGTGTTTCTAGGGTCCCCCTGTGGGGCGGGGCGGGGCCACATGTGACCATCGCTGGAATCTATACCTTTAGTTCAAAGCCATTTACAAACTCAGGGTCATGAATTCTCGGGCAGGGGGTACCGAGACAACCCCATTAGACAAGTGGGAAGAGAGGCCAAGAAAGGGCCGTGATGTCATCGCCTGCTGCCACCATCAGAGTGCGCTCATTATGTGCTCAAATGTGCACAGTGTCTCATTGGCTGCTGGACAAAGCCAGCACTGCCCCTGGGGGCCGGCAGGGGGGCTGGGAGGCGGCCCCAGACCCTCCAGGCTCTGCCGCAGAGACGTGACCTCCCTCTGCCCAGCACCCCTCACACAGGCAGCTCCTCGAGTGACTAACAGCTCAGAAAGTCAGGCTCAGGATAATTTGTGTGAGGGGGTTTCTCATGCCATGAAGTTACTGGTTCCATAGAAGGGAGATTAAAAAAAAAAAAAATCTTTGGAAAAAACAAAGTTCCAGAACCCAGGGGAAAAAGAGTTAATGGGAAATAGATGTTCATTTCTGGAAAGTTTCAAAACTGAAACGATCGACCTGCTTGAACTTGGTCAGACCGTTCTTTAACTTGGTTATTTGGATGGGGGAAGAAGGAAGAGGGACTAGAACAAAAGGGGACCCTGGGAACAATGTTCTCACGTCCCCGCTTGGGTTGCCTAACAGCCCCTCAGGCTTACTAGACTCAAGTGGCTGCCTCTGACATCTGAGTCTCTTTCCAGATGAGGGACCCGCCTGTGGTCTCCCAGGGAGCTGGGCACGGAACAGGCTCAAACTGCTGCTTCCCCAACCCGAGCCCTTGCCGAGAGAAGCACTCGTTTCTGAGACTTGGACGGTCCCCCAGAGCTGCAGCCTCTGGCTGGGGGCAGGTTGGGGGCCTCCACACAGCACAGCCCCTGTACCAAGATTCCTCCAGAAAACCACAGACGCCTGTTGGGTAGGTGCGGGCGTGAAGAGGTAGAGGGGAAGGAAGAACGTCTGCCTGATCCCCTGCTTCCGGGACACACGGACACCTGGGACACCAGCTTTTCTTTCTCTCCAAAAACAGAAAGGTTACGATGGATCAGGGCTCAGACTGGGGCAGAAAGGGAGATCTCACGCAGGCTACAGGCTTCCCTGGCCGTGGAAATCATCTGAAAAACTTCTCATCCCTTTTACAGCATAGGAAGCTTCGAAACTGCTAAGGACACCTCTTGGTTAGAAAAAAAAAAATACAGGGCGCCTGGGTGGCTCAGTGGGTTAAAGCCTCTGCCTTTGGCTCAGGTCATGATCCCAGGGTCTTGGGATCGAGTCCCGCATCGGGCTCTCTGCTCAGCGGGGAGCCTGCTTCCTCCTCTCTCTCTGCCTGCCTCTCTGCCTACTTGTGATCTCTGTCAAATAAATAAAATCTTTAAAAAAAAATATACACACACATTCCTAGAGACCTAGGAGTTACGTGAGATGCAGTCAGCACTGAGGAAGCCCAGTCCCGAAAACCACGCCCGCTGAGAGCTGGGGAGGAGGCAGCCCGTCTGGGACGGGGAGGCCGGGGCCAGACCGAGGCCCGCCTTGCTGGGCCATCCCGCTCCGCCCAGCCCTCCCCGGGGAAATGCGGCAGCTCACCCTCAGCAAAACCATTCAAAACTGAACAAGTCTCCAGACCACAGTCGGGACGCGTAGAAAAGGAAGATCCAGAACATTTTAGTTTGGTCTCAGTGGAAATATCCAGCCCCTCAAACTGATGCTTCACGTGATTGTGTGCGCGCGCGTGTGCGCGCGTGTGTACGTGTCTCTGCGCACCTGCGAGCCCAGGGTATGACATTCCCGGGAAACTCTGCATAGTGTGCGTTTCTCTTCTCTAGAGAGAAATTAGAAGTGGACGTGTGTGGGGAGAAAGGGTCACGAGTTGAACTAGAAATACTGTTTGCTGACCCATCTTGAGAGTGTTGGTGACAGTGGTAATGAAGGGACAGACGTGGGCAGAGAGTTCTATCAATCATTGAACACCTCCCCTCCCCCGCCATGGAGGAGCCCTGGTGACCCTCAGATGCACCAAGTGGATTCCCGCTTTCTATTCGAGTATCTCTGCTCCTTCATTTTCCCTCCCCAAGGCCAGAGTGACGGCAAGGCCCTCTTGGGTGACCGCACTCGGCCGGCTGACCGTGGGCCAGCTGCCGGAGTCCTGAGAGGGGGACATGAAGCATTCTCACTTGGAAATGCTTTCCTAGACTCTACTTTTAATTTTCAAAGGAAGAGGGGGGTTATCAACAGCGGCCGGCTGCCGCGGAAAGTCAGGGTTTCCAGTCCCCGCTTTCAAACGGCCGTCTGCCTTATTTTAGCTCTCAATACAGCATTTGTGGTTTTTAAGGCAATTCTGGCTTGAAGGTGACCCCGATTCTGCTCACAGTCATTTAGTGAGTTCACTGGCTCTAATGTTGCAGCTTCTCTGACTTCACAGCCCACGGAGGAGAAGGTGGTCCTTATGGGCCAGGAACTTCCAACGGGCCCAGTGGGCTCGGGTTTGCCTCCTCCACGGGGAGGCCGCCCGGGATGCTCTAACACACCAGGGTCCCTCGTCAGCCATCAGAGCCGTTCTCAGGCGTTTCCACACAGGCCCAAGGGAAAGACCTTGTGGCCCGCACCCTGCACAGGACCCAAAGCCACCACACAGCATCAGCGACCACCACGGGCTGAGTCACTTACGTTTTAGAATGTTCCTCTGCTCCAATTCCTCTGCCGTTGGCCTCTGGCTCAGCCGCCTGCGGAAGAAATCCAGGAAAAGTTTTTGGACCATATCACATCCTCCTTGGGTCATTAATCTCCCCGGCCCTGGTAGACGCATGAGACGGAGCATGTGGCAGGAGCTCTTGCCCCATCTTGTGCGCTGCGAGACCGACTCTGACCACCGCCGCCGCCTCGGTTCCTCAATTTCAACCCCAGGAAAGGCACCCGGTGTCACGTCACGCCAGGCTGACCCTCCTTCTTCCTCCCGTCCTCGGCCCCTCCCCAGCCCCGCTCCTCTGGGGCCTCCGGGCCAGTGGATGCTTCTGGTCACAGAGGTCCCTTTCTTTCAGGTGGCCTCCTCGCTTCGGGGAGTGTGGCCTCTGCCTCCCCCGCCCCCAAGCCCCAGGGCGAGAGCTCGCTTCTTGCCATGTTTGTGCAGATCCAGTGAGGACGTAAAGAGGCTCATGGCCTCGGGGAGACGCGAGACAGCGAGGCTTGTCCGTGAACAATAGATGCTCTTCTTCTTGTCCCCACCCATCCCCACCAGAGCCGCCTTAGACAGGGCAGGACAAAGGAGCAGGAACATAAGTGCTACTCCCGAGGCGGGCAAGTCATGGGGCCGTAACAAGTGCGACATCATAGTAGGGGCGTCCCTGGGCCGTGATGCAACAGTGGGGGGGCGGGGACCGATGCTGGTGGCCCCAAGGCCTGGCAGAAGTCACCAGAGAGTGGGCAGGGCCCCGCGGAGTAGTACAAGCCGGTCTGGGCAGATAAAGCTCCAGGAATGAGCAACACACACAGTGGGAGAAGGTTGTGGAAGGGGTCTGGGGCTCCTACGGGGCCTGCACTGGGACGTGAGGGGCGCTCCCCCAGGAGCACACGCCGCGCTTCCTCCCTGAGTTTTGGCACCGGTGTCTCTGGTCGGCAAGGTGTTTACACCACGGAACCTCAGGAGATCCGGAGTGAACACAGAAAGTCCATGGCTACCGAGTGCAAATGGTTGACGTTGAACGCTTCTTGTCGCCCGCAGTTCT
This sequence comes from Enhydra lutris kenyoni, assembly GCF_002288905.1. Classification (NCBI taxonomy): domain Eukaryota; kingdom Metazoa; phylum Chordata; class Mammalia; order Carnivora; family Mustelidae; genus Enhydra; species Enhydra lutris. The sequence goes on along the minus strand of NW_019154132.1, from coordinate 12,995,345 downwards.
CCTCCCTGTCCTGGATCCTTGAGAGCCCAACCGCATCACCACACATGCTCTGGGGAGGACACGGGCTTCGAGGCCCCAGAATTTCCGGTCGGACACCGGCTGGTGACATCTATAGCACCCTGGAAACGGCTGGCAATTGTATTCCAAAGCGTTGTTCAGTTTATAAGAACAAGGTCATATTCGCTAGTCATTTTCTTTTCTGAATGTCCCATGAAGATGCTGTTTCTTCCCATTGACAAGGGCCTGCTGTATATCTGGCAATTTGCAATATTGGAGGCTCTAAATTGGGACTCTGGAGTCTCGAAGTCTTTCCTAAAATAGCACTGTCAGACCCCGGGAGGAAACTGTGTCATCGCTCTGGAATGCGGACTCCGCTCAGAATGAGCTGCTTGGGGGCTCTGCGTCACCTTCCATCTATCTTCCCCCAGCATCCTCGCTTCGTTTGTAGGGACGTGTGGCCAGCTTTATGGGACCCCTTGGCGGGGCCTGGGCTCTGGATGCCACCAAAGCTGTGGGTCAGTAGGTTTTGAAAAAGCTCCTGATTCAAGGTAGAGCTTGTATCCCAGAAGTCCTGTGCCCAGAAGGATCTGCAGAACGTTCCCCACCAGCTGTGTCTGAGAAGCCCACTGATCCTGTCGCCAGACCTTCTGCCCTGGCTTTTTTGTTTTTGTTTTTTCTGATGGGTCACGTTTGGAAGGGGACAAAAGGAGGAGAGACTGAACTACAGGCAGAGCAAATTCTGTTAGCTGGGCGGCCTTAGAGTCAAACACACATGCTTTCAAGGGAGGCCCCCTGTTTATGTATCATGTCTCCTAAAAGGGTCTGAGAACATTGAGGCCGATCACAGCGATCAAATGGAGCTAAGCCCTCCCTCCCAGAGGACACGTGCAGTTATGAGGTGTTTCAGCTTTGAAAGTGAGATCGGGCAGGAAAATCATACTCCGGCATCGTTAGGGCAAAGCACAAACAGCTCAGGAGTTAGGGGACCTGGGGTCTAGTGCTGGCTCCGCTCTGAACCTACTTTCTGCAGACAGGCCATTGGGGACTTCGCTGCATATAATAGAGAGTAATTTAATCGGCGAAGGCTGACGTTATCCTTGTCGCGTGCGGGCATGGTTCTTAGAAACAGTGGCAATATACTTAGTCCCATCCAAGTGTGAATTCATTTATGGAACACGAGTGGGGAGGGAGGGAGAGAAAAATAAATAAAATAGAAAAAAAACCCATAATAAAATATTTAAATAAATGTGCTTGTTCATTTTACACATTATTGGTTGAAGGCCAGCTCCATGCCAGGTTCTGTGCTGGGGTCTTGGGGTGGCAGTGGTTATTCGGGTCGTCACGAAGCAAGTGTGAATTGTAAGTTCAGTGAAAGGTTGCCAACGGGAGCATCTGGGCGGGGATTCTCACGTCCGGCCAAATTAGGCCAGGAGAGGGGTCCCAGGGGAAGCGACGCGGTGGCCCCGATGGGAAGGCCCACGAAGGGAGCCACGTGTTAGAGCAGGGACAGCGAGGGGAGGAAGGAAGCTGGGGGACAGGCAGGGGCCAGGCCGCATGGCCCGTGGGGACCATGGTCAGGATTCTGACCTTTTCTCAAGGAGCAATGTGGAGCCACGAGAGCACTAACATGTTCAAATCGGTGAGGGCAAGGGTGAGTGAACGTTTCAGATTTACAACGGACCTCCTTGGCCAGTGGACTGGGGGTGGCAGGGGGACACAAGGGGCAGTTTGGGAAGAAGCCACAGGAGGCTACTGCTCAGGGAGGAGGGACACCCGGGCTGGGCTGCGGCGGCTGACGGGCATGTTCTTAGGAAGCCGAGCTGACCGACCATGGAGACGTCGTGTAGACGGACAGAGCGGGGAGAAGCAGGTGTATGGAAGTAAGAGGTTTCACCGCTTACACAATTGGATGCAAGGCAAGGCCATTCACGGAGACGGGCATGCGGGAAGGGAGGCGGGTGTTTTGGAGGAGGATGGGAAGGGTGGAAGGGAACCGAGAGCCTGACTTTGGATCTGCTGAGTCGGAATGCTGTTGGAACGTTCAAGTAGGGAGGTCAAGCAGGGCGGCCGCAGGCACGTGCTCTGTGGAGAGGAGAGGTCGAGGCCTGGGAGAGAAGTCTGGAGCGGGTCTGTAATACGGAGATGTGAAGCCAAGAGTACAACAGAGCACAGCCTGAGGAGGCAGGGGGGCTGGGGCTGGAAGCTCATGGAATCCCACTATTCACCGCTCAGACGCGCATGACGAGCCTCCCAGGAGTCGGCGGAGGGCAGGGTTCAAGGGCAGGAGGACACCCAGCAGGACGCAGCCAGCAGCGAGGTGGGAAGACAGACATGGCCCACGTTGGGTGCCGAGTGCTACGGAGAGGTCAGGAGAGTCTGGCAGACGGCCCAGGGGATCAGCACCAGCGGGCTGGGGACCATCCTGCCCAGAGCTCTGCTGGGGGCGCGGGGGAGGGAAGCCAGGCTGGAGAGAGTCGAGAACGGAGGGTAGAAAATGGAACAAGTACGGACGATTCTTCCCGAAGCCTGGCTGGATGAGAGGAATGCAGGGGCAGGGGGCTCTGGGGAGGCTCACACTTTTTACCTCTTTACATGGACCCCCGCTCACCGACCTGCACTGGCCGCCCAGTGAAAAACCACGGAGCTCCTTTTTAAATGCCATGTGCCATCGGTGGCCCCCTAGGAGCCTTCCAGGTTCTTGCCCAGCCCAGAAGAGGATTTTGTGTAGCATCAGTCTGAACGAGCCTGTGCCGGTCACCGGAAGAAGCAGCCACATGAACTAAGGCTTTTCTCTTTGCTTGCAAGGAGCGTGACAAGGTTGGCTTAAACCCGAAGCAAACAGCAATTCGGTCTTGGCCTCGAGGCAAAGGAGCCCGTGAGAGAGAGTGGTGGCAGGATGATTTAGACGAGACGCAGAGCAGGGGAGGCACGACAGAAGCCCCGTGGGTCTGGCTGGTCTGACTCCTGATGCTGCGGAGGATTCCCTCTGCCCCAGGTTGCTAACGAGCCTTCTGCTGGCATCAGAACGGCAAGGTCACGGTTTTCGTTAGCGTTCACAACCGTGTATTGTTTGGAGGGCCCTCATTTTAAAGTTGGGATCTCTGAAAGCTGTATCTGCATTTCAGGGAAAAGCAAAGCAGAACTGACTGTGGTCTTCTGGATCTCAGCCCCAGGGGGAGGGAACGGCCCTTCCAGACAGATGGGAAGAGAAATAGGAAGGACTCGTCCTAAGGCATCAGGAGACGGGTTTCCCAACTACTGCCCCGGGTGGGAAAGGGAACGAGTGCAGACAGGCCTGGTGGGGCTGGGGGAAGGGGAGACACACTGAGTTACGGCCCCTCCCTCGGAACCTTTCCGGAGAACATGTCACTTCTGTATAGGTGGGGTGTTTCTGTGCGGCCTTGGTCATCGCTACAAACCCAGGTGTTAGGAGACCACAGAGAACAAAACAGGTGCTTTCCGTAGTTATTTCACCCAGATCCTGCCTGTCCTGATGCCACACATGCTCCTGGGAAGATCTCACCCACAGTCATGACATCAGTTCACATCTACCTCCGAGCACTCCAAAAATCTATACCTCCAGTCGTAGTTTTGAGTTCTAGACCACCTAATTTATACTCCTACAGGCTGTCAAACTCACAAGGTCCTAAATGAATTTATCTGTCTTCTCCTCCTGTCCTGAGAGCTTTGCCTCCCCATGATCTGCACTTGACCCTCAACAGCCAATACCACCAGGTCCAAACCACCCCCATTGCAGCCCACCACAGCTGGACCATCTCTCCGGGCTGCGGCAGCCCATCCCGCTCGGGCCCTCCTCCAGCCCAGATGGGATGGTCTTTCTAAAGGGAAACCTCATCACACGACTCCCCGCTTGTGATCCCACACGTGCCCTCCTAGGGCCTGCAGGAGAGAGTCAAACACCCAGGGTCCTAGGGGAGAGTTCGTGATCGGCACGCTAGCCAAGAATCCCCCCACACTCTGTCCTTCAGACATAACTGCGTCTTCCTGGTTTCTTCTAGATTCATGTGCCTTTCCTTATAGCGACGCACACTAGCTCTTCCTCTTCATCGGGCGAACTGGGGGTAATCCTCAAACTCACAGCTTCAACCTTAGACATGACTCCCTGTGGTCGCTAACCTTTCGGTGAAGGTGGCCCCGCCGTGGGTGACAACAGTCCCTTATTTCCCATAGCGCTTGTCCTTCTTGTTATGGCTTGGCCTGCCCACTGGACCCCGGGGCTCGAGTTCCAAGTGATGCGGGGCCACTTGGTTCCCTTACCTCGTGAGGGTCATCTCACGAACTCAGTCCTGGGCGGCTGCACAGGGGCCTCACTGCGAAGGGCCCGCACTTGGGCTCCAAGGCTCTGCTGCCATTTTGAAATTTTCAGTTTTGAACAAGGGAGCCCTCGTTGGCTCAGCGTGGCATCCACAGCGCCTGGTACAGACTCTGGTAACTGGAGACGCCCCATGTTCGTGAACTCATTAAAGGCATGTTGCCCCATGACTGTCCCTTGTCTTTAACCCTTCCCTCTCTTCTAGTTCTTTCCCTAGGGCAAGCACATGTGTTCTCTGTTAGAAACAAAACAGAACAAACTACTCTCCTCTTCCGCCGCCCCCTACCCCAGTGGACCTCCCCCTCCAGCCCGCTCTCAGCTGCCCGACCTCTCCAGAGAGTGGTTCAGGTGTGAGGTCGCAGTAACCCAACACGACCCTGGCTTCTGTCCACACCGTTCTACTGCCCTGGTTCTCCACTGGACAACTCTGCCCCCAGGGGACGTGTGGCAATGTCTGCAGACATTCGTGGCTGTCACGACTGGGGAGGCCGCTGCCAGCATCTAGCTCAACGTCCCACCCTGCACATGCCTGTCCCTCATGACACAGGATGAGACAGGCCGTGGGACAACAGTGATGAATCAGGAATCAGCTCCTGCCAAGGTCACTGAGGATTCACTGCCAAATCCAGTGGTTTTATAGAGCCCTCATTTTACCTGACCTTTCTCTATCGTGTGGCACCTTTGCCTAACAGGCACTTCTCGAAGCTCCTTCTCCCCTGGTTTTCAGCACCCTCACGCCTCCTTCCACACCCTGAGCTCCTGCTTCCCAGAGGGTGGCACGCCTGGGGAGAGCCCCAGAGGTGTCCTGTCCTGGGGGTGGCTTCAGAAGCAGCCTTGTGTGTACCCAGCAAGGGTCTGCCACCTGTCAGGTGGGGGCCTTGGAGGAGCCGGCCTTCTCCCCGCGCCCCACGCCCCAGCCTCTCGTGCCCATCTCTGCAGGCAGATTGCCTAGACTTCTGGTGCTCAGAATGGGCAAAGGAAGAGGGAGGTCAGGGAGGCCCCAGTGAGATCCCCTCCTCCGCTAACAGCCTTCAGGGGTGACACTGCACTAAGAATAAAACTCACACTCACCCCTCCCCGTGCCCTGCGGCATGAGTGTGAAAGGCACCCAGAGCTTCTGGCCTTCACTCTTCCTTGTTCCTCCTGAGAACCCAGCACACATCCCGGGTCTGGAGAAGAGGCAGAGCCTCCTCTGATGCAACCAGTAGAGCTAGGAGCGCCCCCTGCTGGGGTCCCCCATCTTGTTCATGGCCTCACCCCGACAGCCATGCTACCCACTATGACCACCTTTGCAACCAGACTAGGAATCCTTCACAGGCAAATCATGCCTTATTTATGTTTCTAGACTTAGGACAGCGCCCGACACGCAGGAGGGGCTCCACAGATTTTTGATGACTCAATCAATGAGTAGTACTTCAAGAGTTGTGCCATGGGGATGGCCAGAACTCTGGGCCCTACACAGCGGTGGCCCGGCCACCGAAGAGGTTCCTCCGGGAAGAGTGGACAGCAGTTCTGCTTTTATGCCTCAGGACTCTGCCCGGCTACCCTTTCTCTCCACCAAGAAGACAGAACAACTCTTAACATTACTAATCCATGAACCCAACTCTTTCCAGGAATTTCAGTCAAGAGTTTTCAATTTTCTTCCTCCTCCTCATTCCCCGCAAGCTATTAACAGATAGCCTCATTCTAGCATGGAAAGAGCCAAGAGAGAAGAAAATGGACTGGGATCCAGAGCCTGCCTCCTGGCCCGGCTCCACCATTAACTGCAAGGTCACCTGGGCACGTTGTGGCGCTGGACCTGTGCTCGGAGTCCCACCACCGGACAGGTGGTTGTAACCACAAGCTAGCCTGCCTGCTGCCCAGAAGTGCGGTGAGGCCCGAATGAGAGATTTTTAAAAAAATCCCTTTTAAAAGTAAGTAGAAGACATGAAATTTTATTTTGGTAACTTGACAAGAGTCTCTGACCTCAAATAGATAAGTAGGATCCTCTTAAGAAAGAAGTGTTTTTGGCTTTGCCTACTTGGCTGTGGCTCCATTGTGAGGTCCCATGGCCAAGCTCAGGCATCGTGAGGTAAAAACCAGAGAAAACACTAAAATAATGTTGGAGTTGAAATCCATTTGGAACGAACAAGGGGACTGTGTGCTTTGTTATGCATCAGACCTATTTAAAAAGAACCCAAAATGGTACCAAAACTGAGTCTAGGGTCATGTGGCTGACTCGGTAGAGTGCATGACTCTTGACCTTAGGGTTGTAAGTTCAAGCCCCCACACTGGGTCTAGAGGTTAAAGACAATCTAACAAAAATCCCCCCAAAATCAGGAGCCTACATAGTGAATACTCCAGTGTTACTGGTATTATTAGGCATAAACCCCACCTTAGCAATCGGGAAGATTTCATGTTGAAAGAGTATCTGAGTTGTTACAATAGGAGTTAAGATAGCTAATGAAGTCAACCAAAGAAAAGACTCATTTCAACATGGCCGTCTTGACATGAAGAATCAATCAAAACAAAGGCTACCACAATGTGATAACAAAAGATAAGGAATGAGGGAATAAAAAAAAGTCCACTGTTCTACCACATTAAGTAGCTGAGGAGATCTGGTCACCTTTAGCTTAATTTTATCTGTCCAGCCATCTGTCCATCCATGCATGAGTGAGTCCTTCTGTCTGTCCAGTCATTACATACCAGATATTGGTCCAGGCCTTCCATTGGCCATCTTAATAGAGACACAGTCTATCAGTTCTTAGAGAAGATGCAACAGTCATCAACATGAATCCCAGTGAAAAAGACAGTCATCTCATCTGTCACCTCTGGCTGGCTGAGAGAACTGCCGGGAGCTGTGTTGAGAAGGATTCTGAAGCTTGCCCACATCTTTATGACTAGTCCTGCTGTCCATAACTCCTCAAGTTATCATAATTTGTGAGCCCTATGTTTCCTAGTGGAATATGGATGGAAAGATCATGCTATGGAAAGTCTTCCTTTTTGATGAAGTTGTTCAGGTTCAGGAAAACCAGAGGGGAAGGAGAGGCCTGCTTTGGTTGTCACACATAACAAATCTGGGGATGGAGAGAGTGACAGATAACGATCACTTGATAAGACTGTCATTGTGCCATTTCTCTTTAACGGTAGAAGCTCAAACGACACACAGTGGTCTGACCAAGAGGACTAAGCCAAGGAAAATATTCAGATGACTTCCGCACAATATTCCCCATGTCACAAAAACCCATCTTCTCCAATCTTTTCTGGGAGTCTCCAATGACATGTCCTGCCATTATTATTATCAAATGGCATTGGCCATGCTCTTTTGATGCCTTATCCCCTTCACTGAGGGCTCTTGCCTTCACTGCTAGGAAAGCCACTCGACAACTCTTGGTTGCTTGACTGCGAATGGATGCCCGCCCAGTGTGAGGGCACAGTGTTCGTGTCCACAGAGCTGATCCCGTGCGAGAAAGTTGACCTCTGCGGGGTTCAGGACATGTCGGCCAAGCATACCCACAATTGTCCGAGTCTCCGCAAAACACCTGACTTACTGTCCTTACTCTCTAAAGAATAGTATTTTTTTTAAAAAGATTTTATTTATTTATTTGACACAGAAAGAGAGATCATAAGTAGGCAGAGAGCCAGGCAGAGAGAGGGGGAAGCAGGCTCCCTGCTGAGCAGAGAGCCCAATGCGGGACTCGATCCCAGGACCCTGGGATCATGACCTGAGCCGAAGGCAGAGGCTTTAACCCACTGAGCCACCCAGGTGCCCCAAGAATATTATTTTTGAGGGACACAGACCATCAAGGCAAGGACAAAGAGTGATACTAATGAAGAGAGGAGGCTCTGGGTATCCCTGTTGAGTGACTGTCATGGACGGTATCATGGGTAGGTCCACACGCACAGCCCAGACAACACGAAAAGGGCGTAAGAGTATATACTTAATTTATTCACACACTCATTCATCCACTCATTTAAAAAATATTATGGCTCCAGATTTCCCTGATGCCTCTGCTTTGTTGGGCCTCAATAAACAATATACACAACCCGTGGTGACTTTCTGAAGCAAGGCAAGGGATAAAGAGTGGGACGTAGGGCCTGCGTTGCTCCCTCCCACCCAGACTGCTCCTAGGAGTCACAGAATATGTGTGGTTCATGCTTTTTTCATATTCACCCCCAATGGTCCAATATCTCAGGGACATCAGCACTCCTTGAGGGGGATTCTGAAGGTACAAGGTGGGCAGAAACCAGGAGACGGGAAGCAGGAATCCCCAGCCTCCTTCCCCCTCTTGCCTCAGTAGGGGTCCAGCCAATGTCCTCCCACTGCCTCCCACGAGCTCCTATTTCTAGAAACAACAACTCAGGTTCAGATGAGATCCCATGGTGTTTAGAAACCTGGAGCAGGACACACAAAACCCCTCATGAGTCTCAGACGCCGGTGTGGAGGGGGTTTTGATCACCTTATTTGGCCAAGTTTCCTACAGTCCTCCTTCATTAAAAGTCCCACGATGCCCTACTCCTTCCTGAACTATCACTCCCCAACTGTAAATGAAAAGCTTCATTTAAAATAAAGATTTATTTAAGAGAGAGAGAGAGATGTGTAATGGAGCAAGGAGAGAGGGAGAGAGGACCAAGAAAACTCCCCGCTGAGCAGGGAGGCTGATGTGGGGTTTGATCCCATAACCCTGAGATCATGACCTGAGCCGAAATCAAGAGTTAGACGCTCAACTGACTGAGCCACTCAGGTGTCCTATAAATCTTCACTTTTAAACCAACAGCCCTGCAGCCTGAAGGAGGAGTATTGAATGCAATCACTCTCATTAAACTGGGTGCGCTTTCCTGTGGCAGGACAATCTTTCACAGAGTCTATCTTTCTACACATGCGATGCACCAAAAAAGACCAGAGCCGCCCCCCTCCCCACCCCACCACCCTCTCCCCACACATACTCTTTCTTTCTGGTAGCATGGTGGACTTTAGGAATGCCTAACCAGTCTGGATTTGCAGTTTTGTGTTCTTTGGAGATCTTTTTAGTTGGAAAAGGACCAGGAAAGGTGAATGGGATGGCTTTATCTGTCTGGGAAAGGATCGATTTATATGGGAAAGGGAAAGAAGAATAACATGGAGTGACAGGGATGCTTCGAATAGATTTTGCCTTGATTATAGAGGAAACAAACAGAAATGATTTCTCTCTACTTTCTTGGCCTTATCTACCCAATGTTTTGGGAGATTCCTTGACAGAAGAGACTATCTTCCCTTAAATATATTCCCCCAAATTGACTGAACTCATAGCATATACGTAGCAAGGGACATTTAGCTCCCAGCCGGGTGAATGAGCATCTAAGCTCTCTTCCCTCCCTTAGGCTCTTTTTCTTTATGTCCCGACATCTGGTCACACGCCCAGCCCGGTGAATGAGCGTCTAAGCTCTCTTCCCTCCCTTAGGCTCTTTTTCTTTATGTCCCGACATCTGGTCACACGAGGTCCACAGCACCTACGTCACACACCCCCTCACTCTCCCGCATGTACGCGCGATGTGGGAGACTGGAGGGGAATCACGGGTGACCATGGCCCCAGTGCCCGGGACTGGGAAAGGCAGCGTCTTTGGGCTGTCATGTCCTAGGAGGAGCCCAGGGAAACTGGGCAGACTCCATTAGCAGCCCTGGGCCATGACTGCACTGTCCCTCACAGGACCACAAGCAACACCAACTCCTGAGGTGTCAGAGAAACACCCACCTCCATCCTGAGGGAAATGGCTGCTGGTAGAACATTCCCTCCGGATTGGTCTCTTCCCCCAGGAGAGTATCCTGACCACTGTGTCTTATTTTTTTTTTTAATGTGGGAAGGGCAGAGAGAGGGACAGAGAGAGAGAGAGAGAGAATTGCAAGCAGACTCCACACTCAGCGTGGAGGCGACACAGGGCTCGATCTCATGACTCTGAGATCATGACCTTAGCTAAAATCCAGAGTCTGACGCTTAACTGACGGAGCCACCCAGGCGCCCCATGACCATCAGGTCTTTAACCAGAGACAACTGAGAATCAGGTCGTCTAAAGGCACAGTCCCACCCACCGGGGAACGCTCGGCCTCTCAGAGCCCTGGAAGGCCTCCCTCTGGCAATCACAGCGGGAAAGGGATGGGAAACCACCGACCACAGCAAAGCACCAGACCCTTCTCAGCACCTGCGTCTCCAGTCAGGAGCTGGGCTCTCCTGGGTGTGGTGTGTGTGTGTGTGTGTGTGTGTGTGTGTGTGTGTGTGAAGTACATGTTCTCATGCACTGTTGTACAGAGGATCTGTCAGGCTCTGGTCACCTCCATTTTCCACACATGCCACACGCCTGCGGTTCTGTGATTTGCTGGAACGGCCACCACGACCTCTCCCCACATCTGCGTGATGCTCGGTTTAGGTTAGAGCTTCGGGCTCAGGCCTGCCCTGCGCTCCAGGAATCACACGTCAGTGTTGGGCTTTGCCTCGTGTCCCTCTTCCTCGCATGGTCACACCTGCTCCTGGGGCCCGGATCCAGCTCCAGCAGCAAGAACAAGATGACACTCGTCACTCCTGCTGGTCCTCCTTTCCCAGCTGGCCCTGCCTGGCATGGTGCATGGCCTTCCTCCTTGAGGACAACACACATCTTGTGCTAAGCAAAATCCCTCTCAGGGTGCCTGGTGGGGCAGTGGGTTAAGCGTCTGCCTTTGGCTCAGGTCAGGGTCCCAGGGTCCTGGGATCGAGTCCCTCATCGGGCTCTCTGCTCATTGAGGAGTCCGCTCCCTCTCCCTCTGCAGCTCCCCCTGCTTGAGCACACACACTCTCTCTCAAATAAATAAATAAAATCTTAAAAAAAAAGGATTCCCGTTCTCATCTGCCTGTAGAGCTGGTCCCTGCTCCGCCGGCCAACAGCCCAGCTGTGCTGCTTGTGCGGGTGCCTAGCTGTCCTTGAAGCAGCTTTCTTAATTGCTCAGGTAATAAATCCAATTTTAAAGAATGGACTGTGTGCCCAGTATAATTTGTAAAAACAATACGGTGCTTCACGCTGGGACTGATAAGTAAAAGCAAAGGCGATCATTCTGCTTAGAGAAATTAGCACAGAGAGAAACCTTTTTCTGGGAAGAGAAACACAATTTCTCCCTGTGCTGGGGATAGCCTGCGTTTCCGCACTTCCTACAGGCGCGGTGGACTGCGCGGTCCCCGTCATCGTCAGGCTCCCCAGGGCTGATGTACCAACAGGTGGGCATTGGCCCCCAGGCTGCAGGTTGTGGCCCCTGCCATGGGGTCACCGGTGCCTGGAAACTGTCCCGGAAGGTCAACCAGCGGAACCGCAGCACCTGCGCTGCTTACTGGACCCACGCAGATGATCTCGGTTCCTCGATGCAGAACGAGAGGGGGGGCTTCTTGAGTCACGCGCTGTGTGGTTCTTGGCCCCATAAGATAGAGGCCATACGCTGGGTCCCCCAACACTTCAGACTGGAAGCCGAGCACGGTCCTCGTGTCCTCCTCACCACCCTAACCTCCGCACCACACACAGTCTCTGGGGGCGCCTGGGTGGCTCAATCCGTTGAGCCTCTGACTCTTGGTTTTGGCTCAGGTCGTGACCTCATGGTCGTGCGATCGAGCCCTGTGTCAGGGACTCTACAATAAATAAATCTTTAAAAATAAAATATCTGAAAGACGTCAGTCACATCACCTGCAAGATGCATCACCTTTCCTTACGTGGCACGTTACGTGGACAACTGCACTGTGTTTTTCACTGTCTCCATCCCAAGCTCTCAGCCTCTGCTGTGGCTTCCTGACTCCTGGCCCCTTTTCAAGCTCCAGCCCACATGGGGGTCAGTCTCAGCGGCTCCAGTGCGATCAGAGCTGTGGCGGCGTGGCTGGGAGTTCTCCCATTTGTGGCCGTGAAAAGACTCGCTTTCCGTAATAGGATTATTTGCCCCACCTCTTCACCGGCATCCTTACAGGAAGATTCCTTTCTTCGCACAGTGTCTGTGGCCTTCAGGTGCTGTTACCAACTCAACAGGAGGACGACTGTGATGTATATGAGGGAGATCAGAATGTCCTTTGAAATAAAGTTTGTTGTCAAATAGACAGTTTGAAAACTTTTATGGAAATTATTAGCGTTAAAAAGAAAATGTTCTGTATATGTACTTTGGTATTTTTTTTTTCCCCTCAAAGATTTTATTTATTTGAGAGAGAGAGAGAGAGAGAGAGAGAGCAAGCAAGAGTGAGGGGAGGGGCAGAGGGAGACAGAATCTCAGGCAGACTCCCCACTGGGCACAGAGCCCAACGTGGGGCTCGATCCCACAACCCTGAGATCATGACCTGAGCCGAAACCAAGAGTCAGATGCTTAACCGACTGAGCCATCCAGGGGCCCCACGTACCTTGACATTCTCTTATTAATAAATTATTAAGCAGCTATCATAGAACCTATAATGTAAATTTCTGACAATTTTTCACTAATTTCTTAAGTACTCTGAATCTGAGATTACATATAGCTTTAAAAAAAAAAGAGGCAGCCTATTTTGGTTTTGCCTGGACTAAGCCATACAGGTTTATAGCCCCTTCGTGGAAACCGCCTGAGTGTATCCTGGTCACACTGCTTGGGGAGTGGGGGGTGAGAAACGGATTTCACAGGCCGTGGTCCCAAATGACTCTGCTCGTTAAGGACTGTCAAAAAAGAGGGCAAGGTGACCCCCGTGAGCCGGGGGTGGGCGGGGCTGCTGCTCCACGGAGGCACTGGGCTCAGAGAACAGGCTCTGAGCCGCAGCTGCCCGCCCAGCTTCCAGGTGAACAAAGGCGGCACCAGGTCACTAAGTGGGGTGAGCGGAGGGCTCCCCTTGTGTGGGACACAGGCTGCTTCTGGGGATGGTGGCAGAAACATCGGGTCAGGAAATTCAGGAGGGCAGCTCCTGCGCGGTCCATTAACACACAAGAAGATTCAACCATCTAGCTTAGCACCTTTTAGGAGGGAGCCTAGTGAGTTACCATAGGACCACAAACAAAAGGAGGAAAGTCATAAGTCAAAAAGAGGGGAGGATTTCAGATAGTTAAAAACTCTTTGCAACACAGTGATCATCTGTCAGCAGGCACTATTTATTTGTCTGCCTGCCTACATTCTTTTTTTCCAAAGGAACCAACAAGGCTTCCCGTTTTGAAGAACTATTGTTTTAATGATTCAATGGGCAAAGGATATAAAATTTTCATGATCCCACTTCCTAAAATAGAAGCATATTCACTGATATTTCAAAGGAATTGCCTTTAGAATTAGAGGGAAAAGCGATTTTCCTGGGTTTGTAGCTTCGGATCATTTTTTTCTGTTCATAGTCTGTCTATTTAGTGAGCATATATGCAATTTCCGAGGGTATTATAAAAATCTTTGCATTGTGAAATGAACATAATGAAGATAAATAAAATGAATTACTCTTATTAGCATTTTGCACGCGCTCTGAGAGGTATTTTTGCCAGTAAGTGAAGATGTGCGGGGATGCAGGAAAAGCAACTGCACCACACACTTCTCAGCTGTAATCCATTTCTGCTTCTTAGGTTTTCGGGGCCGCGTGTGGGCCAGCTCTCCATGGGAGCTGCAGAAAAATCACATTTAATCAAACCCGAAGCCCATTTTGGCGGGTGAGGGAGAAAGAGCTCGACATACGTTCTGGAGACCAGAAATGCCAACTTCACCACTGAAACAAGGGACAAGTTAATCTTAAGGATAAACGATGAAAGCGTCATTCCTTTGAGTGATACAACTGCGGGAATGGGCGGACTCCAAGACCAGGCACCAGCCGACAAATCTTTCAAAGTCCCTGCTCAGGTCTTCAAAACGAAGGGCACAGCTCTTCCTTGGGCATTTGATTTAAATGTTTTGCTCTCTAAGCAGGACCGAGGAGGAAACCGTGCCCACGAAAAGAACACCAATGCCCCTTTTCCACGGGCCTTCTGATTACTGAAAATGATCCTCAAAGATTTAATTCAAAATTTGGGGCGCCTGGGTGGCTCAGCGGGTTAAAGCCTCTGCCTTCGGCTCAGGTCACGATCCCAGGGTCCTGGGATCCAGCCCCACATCGGGCTCTCTGCTCAGCAGGGAGCCTGCTTCCCTTCCTCTCTCTGCCTGCCTGTGATCTCTGTCTTTCAAATAAATAAATAAAATCTTAAAAAAAAAAAAAGATTTAATTCAAAATTTAATTTAATTCAAATTCAAGACCTTTTTCTTTCAGGCACAAATTGAGGGAAATAATGATGAATATGGCTTGTCAGGCTTCGAATCAAATCACTGGCCTGTGTCTTCCGGCGAGAAGTGAATATGTTTCTCCCCTTTTTGAGGGAGATGAATTTTTTTTTTTTACAGTTTTTATTTAACTTCCAGTTAGTTTACATGCAGTGTAATGTTAGCTGCAAGTATATTAATTTTTAGCACCAACTGGGGGCAGAGAAAGTGGCTTAAAATCTGAGTGTGGGCAGGTAATGCTGTGAACTTGGTTAGCAGCTTAATTTCTTTTGAGCTCAGATTTCTTATCTATAAAACTACAGGTGTTCAGGCAGTGACAGGAGTGTCCACGGGGGCACTAAAGTACTCTAAATCTATTACTTTTTCAGATCGGGAAGACGCCACCACGAAGTAAGTGAAGAAACCAGAGTCTCAAGATACAGCCACAGAGCCCATAGTGAAAGGAAAAAAAAAAAAAAGAATAAGCCAATTTGGAAGCACTAGGCTAGATTTCGAGGTAGAATTCCATGCAACACAACTCTCTTCCACCTGGAGATTGAAAGATGCTTTGAGCGTTTCTCACGATGATTTAACTCCATTTATTTATTGCCTCCTGGTAAGCTCACAAATGGCTCGGAGAGATCTTTTCCTGGATAACAGTATGATATAAATGACACATCCTTCGGTTTGTAAGGGGATCAAAAGATTGAAGGTGAGAAAAAGAATACATCTCAGGAAAAGTGCTCTGACAATTTAAGTTTGAGTTGTTCCCGTTAACGCGCTGGTTTCGGAGAAAAAGACTCTGAGTCAAATGTTTGGATGATTCAATGTTGACGTTATCCCTGCCTAGCCCCTATCTTTTGGGACTATTTTAAAGGGAAAAAATGGGAAGATCAATAGTCTAAAAGGAGATTCAAACCAATTGAAAAAAAAAAAAAAAGTGCTCCAGAAGGACCCACCCTTTTCCCCACAGAACTCGCCCTTAGCATCTCTTTCCCAGAGTAAACCTGACGACAGCGAGTACGCCTTGACGAGCTTGTCTTAGTTCTTGGAGAGGGATGATTATCTAGCTGCATTTTAAAAAAGATTTTATTTATTTATTTGACAGAGAGAGACAGAATCACAAGTAGCAGAGAGGCAGAGAGAAGCAGGCTCCCTGCTGAGCAGAGAGCCCGATGTGGGGCTTGATCCCAGGATCCTGGGATCATGACCAGAGCCGAAGGCAGATGCTTAACGGACTGAGCCACGCAGGTGCCCCTCTCCAGCTACATTTTAAGTAGCCCTTAGTACAGGGCCATGCACATAGCAGGTGCTTAGTCAGTACTTAAGACAGAATCAATCTGTTGGGAGCTGAGATTCCACGGTTTCTATTAGTGACGTGGGACTCTGGGAAGCTGACCTTGTACCCACAGAAAACAAGCTTGTTCAGCTCAAGGCCCACTGCTCCCTTCCGGGATCTCCCGTTTCTGCTTAAGTCACTTTTTTCTTTAAATGGAGGGCGTGTTTATTTGGGGGTCTCTTTTTTTCTCTAACTGCGATTCTTCTGATTTTGGTCAGTTGCTTTACCTAGCCCGACCTCTGGAGCAATTCATTCACTGATGCACACAGCGACACTTGCCCTAACACAGAGGGTGTCAGACCCTTCGCGTGTCCCCTCCCCTCAAGGAGACCATGCTCTCTTCCTTCCAACTGCCATCTGGCTGCCTCCTTCCTTCTCTTTTGTTCTAGACAGATGAAAACTGTATATACTTAAAAGGTACAGCCTGAGGTTTTGATACACGTATACCTTGTGAAAGGATTATTTCAAACTAATTTACACGTCCAGCACCTCCCATCACAAGGCACTGTTTTTTCGGTGTGTGCTGAGATCACGCGAGATCTGTTGTCTGGGGGCAGGACGGTATATAACGTGTTACCATCAACTCGAGTCACCATGCCATTCATCGTGTGCCAGAACGTACTCATCTTTTGAATGAAAGTTTGTGCCTTTTGAGTGATTCCTCTCCTTTGCCCCCCACTGCCCAGCTTCTGGCAATTGCCATTCTGCTCTCTGTCACTCGGAGTTTGATTGTTTTTGATTTTTAAGATTTGACAGGTAAGTGGGGCCCCTGGGTGGCTCAGCTGGTTGAGCATCCTACTCTTGATTTTGGCTCAGATCGTGATCTTGGGGTCGTGAGATCGAGCCCTGCATCTGCACTGGGTGGGAGCCTGCCTCAGATTTTCTCTCTTCCTCTCCCTCTGCCCTCCAACCCCCTGCTCAGGCTCTCTCTCTCTTTATTTTTTTTTTTAAGATTTTATTTATTTATTTGACAGAGATCACAAGTAGGCAGAGAGGCAGGCAGAGAGAGAGGAGGTAGCAGGCTCCCCACTGAGTAGAGAGCCCTATATGGGGCTCGATCCCAGGACCCTGGGATCATGACCTGAGCTGAAGGCAGAGGCTTTAGCCCACTGAGCCACCCAGGCGCCCCTGTGATGGTCCCTTTTATACAACTGGGGCCATGACCAGAACAACCATCCAATACAGAAGGCCCGCGACAGACACTGGCTCTGTGTAGCTGTGACTAAGCCACTGTGCTCATCAAATACTCCAGCTGCTCCTTCTCCTTTTCTAGCCTTTCCTAAAGCTGGATTGGGGTCAGGAGCCGAGTTCTGATTAGCGGCTCATGAGCGGAAGCAATGTGTGTATCTCTTCTCTCCCCTCTTCCCTTGCTGTGGAGATGCCGGAGCCATGTGTTCTAGAAGCGTGTGATGGCTACATGATGGAGATGCCATCTGATCTGCATTAGGCTTTCCTCCAGTGAAAAATAAACCATCACTGCCTAAAGCCATTGGGATTTAGGATCTGTTAGGGTGAATAGCCTTACTTATTCTGAGTAGTAAGACTCTAGTATAACATAACACTCAAATTCACAGCGAGAGGGAAGCAACCAGTGTTCACTATCTACTACGAGTGGGAGAATTACTCATCTAGACCTCTTGATGACCTTGGGTGGGAGGTCCATCTTACAGATGTGGAAACTGAGGCTGGAGAGGAACACAGTCAATGGAGGACGGAACTTCCAATCTAAGGTTCACAGGCTTCAAAGGCTGGAGTGCTCTGTCTACGAGACCCCTGCTTCCCAAACAGCAGTGTGTATCAGAATCACACTTGTTACAATGAAGGTTCCTTGGTCCCATCCTCAGAAGTTCTGATTCAGTTTCGGCGGGGCCTGGAAATATGCATTTCAGCAGGTTCTCAAGTGATGCTCATGCTGCTGACCCACGGACCACACTGTAGGAACCCCCGCCCCCTCCCCACTGGACGCCCTTGCTTCCCACATTTCATCAGGCAGGAGCGTCTCCAGATGCAACCCTCTGTGTCAAATGTTTTAGCTCTTCCTACTGCTTGGACAGTGTTACTGAAATGCAAGAAAAAGCCCAGTTAAGCCCAAGATGGAAGAAAATCTCCTATCCCTTCTTCCCTCCATGGTTTACCTCTCCCTCTACAGGACATGCGCACACACAAGGCGGAGTCCCGGGTCTAGCACTCTGCCATTCCCCCACACAATCCCTGTCCAACCACAGGCCCTTGGGATGGAAAATCTGTTCACCATAAAGACAAAACCAAACAAAACTTTTTTCTTGGCTTGTCTGCTTCAGATAGGGAAGTCTGTCTGGGATTTGGGAGGTCTTTTTCTCTTTGCTCCTTATGGTTTCTAGGATTATTAGCTCAGTTTCTTCCCCTACAAGAAGGGACCCCAACAGCAGCCCCCTTGCCAGGTGGAGGCGAAGATGGCCAGCTGAGGTTCTGAGGGGGAAAGCGTGTTATCCACAGAAAGGCCTCTGGAGTCTTAAATGATCTTATGTCAGGGACCAGAGTGGTCGTCTCTCCATGGAGACAGGCTGAGTCTTCTCTTACTTAGCCAAATAGCCCAAGAAACAAGGCCTTTCTTTGTGCCATCTGCTGAAATGAACAACAAACAAGAATAATCCTTGCAGATTACCCCCCTAACAATCAGGACAAGAACCGCTGAAGAACTAAAAGGGCGTTTAACAACTTAAAATGTAGCCTGACCCGGAGCAGCTTAGAAGATCGACCCATTCTCTGCTTCTTCTGTAGGAAAAGCAGTGACCCCCTTCTCCAGCCCAGCGCCCCAGATTTTGAAATGCGGCTGGAATAAGCAGCTGTTCAAAAAAAGCTTCCGAACAGAAAACAAAGTAAGACTCCTTAACCTCCACGATGGTCCCTTTCTCCTTTTTTAAACCTTTGCAAATTTTAAACACAGATTCTGTTTTTGCAGAGGAGAAAGCAGCTCTTTTGCCCCCCACGCTTACTCTATCACCGAAAAACACACGGGCAGCCGGGACGGCTGCGAGTCACACACACGCAGGACTGGGGCCCCTGGCAAGATGTGGCTTTGTTCCCTGACAGCCAGAGCAAGGCTTGCAAACCGCGATGACTTGCCTCCGGAACGCGCAGGCGCTCATGCGCACTCCCCCGCACGCTCACCACCGGCACGCTCACCACCCGCACGCGCACCACCCGCACGCGCACCACCCGCACCACGCGCACCTCGTGCACCCCGTGCGCATGGTCAGGGCTCCAAAACTTCGTCTGGGTGACAAGATGACAAGAATTCTGTCTTCACCGCATTTCTTAAAGCTGGAGGCCGGGGTGGGAGAGCAAGGGCCCCTGCACCCCCGCAAGGCTCTGCGACAGGTCAGGGGCCTCGGGTCCCATGATGGGTGTGGCTCAAGCCCCAAGGCCACAACCTCCACCCCTGAGCTCTGGGAGTTGTATTCCCCCTCTGCCCAAGAAGCCTCCATCAAATCTCCCCAGGACAGCCTTCGCAGCTTTCATTAACAACAAAACGCAAAACGCGGATGCCCCTTTTCCATCAGACAGTCCTGTAGCCCCAACTCAGCACCTTTCACGAGATGTCAGCCTTTCTCAAAGGCTTTTAAAAAGGATTTTCTATTTTGTGCAGCGAGTTAATGGGAGATGTCAAGCATCTGAGCGACTGGACGGGTCTACGCGTTTGCTATGCAAATGCTGCACAAAGAACCATGTCCACTTAGTGTCAGTGTGGCGACTCGTATCCCATTTCAGTTTGCTTTAGGGGTGGTCTTGGAATGCACAGAGAAAGCCCACCAGCCTGAGCGATGCCCAGCTGGGCTTTGTGGCTGGGAAGCTGCAGTCTCATGCCCTCCCTCCCGGGTTCCCTCCAGGCTGGGCTCTGTGCCAGCACCACCGTCGCCACCACCAAGGCCAAGATGCCAGGGATGACCATGAAGGAGCTGGCTGCAAGGGCCAGGTCCACAAGGAAGCTCCTACAGTGCTCTCAGGTCTATTTCCCTCCCTCTCTTATTGGCGTGGTGACTCATAGTGGCTCGTGTCCAGGGCTACGAAGTCAAAGTTGAACTGAATTTATAGACCTCTGAGTGTTCTCCTTATTTTTGGGGTGTGCTTTACCAGCAGCAGCAGCAGCAATTACCTGGCCTGGGGAGATGCTGGCTCCCACTTAGCACGGGTCCTTAGATTTTGGTGGGGGGAGGGGAGGAGATGCCGTGGGCCACCTTGGAAGGAGGGGCTGGTGCATCAGAGTCGGGGTAGTGATTTTCCCGAATCATAAGCAGCATGTGAGCTACAGTTAGAAGCCGGAATTACTGTCTTTTATTGCCTATGCCGTGAGCATAAAAAATGGATTTCAATTTTCTGCCTTGAACCGGACCTAATCCTCGGTACATAGGACTTTATATTCTGCTTATGGTGACTTCAGTTGTGAAGCACCTGCAGCATAAAATACGGATTTAGCCTACTCTTTCTCTCCACCACGTTATGACATTCTGCATAAGCGCGAATCACATCCCAGGTTCCAGGGGGATGGGCAGGACTAACGTTTTCCCATCTGGTTCGCTGCCTCCTGCCCCCACAAAGACAACGGCTTGCTAAGTGATGGGAAGAAACCGTCCCTGATGAGGAGGAGAGGTGGAATTTTCGTACTTGTCCAAGGAGGGTCCTACTTCTGATCTGGACATGTCCCTTAGCGCTGGTTTTCATGTCTGAAGTGTGTGTTCAAACTATCAAGGACCAGCGGGTCTCTGTCCAAAGTCACGTGGCCGCCTGCAGTCCTCTGCCTGAATTCCTGAGACCACGAGCTCTTTTTAGGAACGTGGTAGATTGCTTTAATGATCAATCCACATAAATAGCTACATTCAAATGAATTTGGATTCTGTAAGAGGTTAATTCCAAATTGCTACAGGTAGACACATGCAGCACTCTCATGTTTATTTATTTATTTAAAGGTTTTACTTATTCATTTGCAAGAGAGTGAGCACTTGTGAGCACATGCACAAGCAGAGGGGAGGGGCAGAGGGAGAAGCAGGCTGCCTGCTGAGTGCAGAGCCAGACATTGGGGTTCCATCCCAGGACCCTGATATCGTGACCTGAGCTGAAGGCAGAGGCTTAACTGACTGAGCCACCCAGATTTATGTTTACAACATCCAGTAATACTCCTTTCTCAGATCTCTCCCCGAGATCTCCATGCACTCCCCCGAGAATGTAGGGCTATGGTCCACAGAAGAGAAATGATAGCTTCAGGGTCTCAGATCAAAACCAGGCACGTAGGCTGCGATGTGGTCCTTGGGTTGAATTTAGTCCATAAATATATTCTGCTTGCTCTGTGCCATGTTTTACAAATTTGGAACTTTTGCTTAAAAAAAAAATCCAGATTTTTTTCAGAGGATCTGAAAAACTAGTCCTTCATGTCTGCAAAACAACAGGCGCTTAAGTGGAACAGCACCAGTGCCTTTAGATAAGTAGATAAGGGGTGGACTTCCCACACTGCCCCCATTCCCAGCACTCTTTGTTCACAATCTTAGAAACGCCCGCCTCACTTCTGTTCACTATCTGGCTGGTCCCGACATGCATTTGAGGTTCTGGCCCTTTTCCTAGTTTGACCCACTTTGCATCTCCCCAGATGTTATGGGTTGAATCATGTCTCCCCAAAACTAGTATGTCGAAGTCCTAACCCCAGGAGCTCAGACTGTGACCTGATCTAGAGACAGGGTCTTTGTAGAGATAACCAAGTTCACACAAGACTGGTATGGGGGTCCTCACCGATATGACCACTCTCCTTATGGAAAGGGTGAACTTTGAAGCAGAGACACGCTCCCAGGGAGAAGCAAAGAATGAAGGGCAGATTGGGGCAAAGTGTCCACAAGCCAAGGAATGCCAGCAGATGCTGGGGCAGAGGCATGGCACAGATGCCCGTTCATGGCCCTCAGAAGGAACCAAGCCTGCAGACACCTTGGTCTTGGCATCTAGCTGCCAGAACCGGGAGGCAGTCAGCTTCTGTGGTCTAAGCTGGTCAGTCTCTGGTGCACGGTTACGGACGCCCCAGGAAAGCAATACTCCAAGTAACTTAAATTAAGTATCTTCCTTTGATTGGTCGGGGTTGAATCATGGGCCCATAGACTGAACCCCGGGATGTGTCTGGTGCAGAGAGAGGACATCACAAGGAAAGACATCCTTCCCCAAACCAAGCAAGGCTTCCAAGAGCTTCCCCACAGAGATTCTCCAATTACAGGTTGGGGCGTGCTCGCTCCAGCTCGGAGGGTGTGGAGGAAGACTGGTCAATCCCGACTGTAAAGAAGATGAAGGCCCTTCCCCGGGGGAGGAGGCTGACAGTGAAAGTGAGAAGAAGTGTGTTCAGGGAACGAGTGTGTCAGGGAAGCACATGGCCTCAGTCCTCATGCCTGTGTGTATCTAGATTACACGATCCCTCATGCACTACGAGGCGCCTGCCGTTTGATTTTCCTTCCCAGGCTTCTGCTCCCCTGTCTGATCTGAACGTTCTGGAGGGGACTAGAGGGCCCGGAGGAGAGAGTCTCGGTGGGAGAGGGCAGAGCTGGCTAGGTCTGGAAAGCTGGCTGCTCCCCAGGGAAAGGCCTAAGGGCACGGGTCATGTTCTGGTGTTTTAGCTCCCCCCTTTTAAAACAAGCAGTCCTGGGTGCTTGGGTGGCTCAGTGGGTTAAGCCTCTGCCTTCGGCTCAGGTTGTGATCTCAGGGTCCTGGGATCAAGGCCCGCATCGGGCTCTCTGTTCGGTGGGGAGCCTGCTTCCCCCTCTCTCTGCCTGCCCCTCTCTGCCTACTTGTGATCTCTCTCTCTCTGTCAAATAAATAAATAAAATCTTCAAACAAACAAACAAACAAACAAACAAGCAGTCCTAGTGACTCACAGGACAATTGACCTAGAGGGTGTCTCGGAGATGACAGCATGCTCACTGTTTTGGGGCATCAGGCTTCTCTTTAGTCCCTGAGAGTGCCATTCCCAGGTGCCCTGTGCTCTAGCCTCTGGTGACAATTTCACTTTCTGGGACGGTCTGAGCCCCAGGCTGCAAAGTGGAGAAGGGTCAGAGGGCAGATCAGGCTGACCGCTCCTAGGGTTCAGGTTGAAGGGCCCGGAGAGGAGATCCAGAGGGGAAGCAGTGGGGTCTTGCACTTGGGTGGGACTCCCGGGATGGGGAGGTGAGAGACTGCCCTGAGCTTGCACACTTCCACGGACCCGAGGTCACCAGCGATGAAAAGTCCTCTTCATCTAGCTTGAGAGGGGCCCTTAGATCTGTGGGCTGCACGCTTTTTGAGATGTCCATCAAGAAAATCTAGGCAGTCACCCCCCACCTCCCCACCCCCCTACCCCCTTTCTTTTAGCTACCTCCTAGGGCCCCTGCTTTCCTACACCATGTGGGTGGTAATACACACACGGGCAGCTTAAGAATGATACAGAATAAATATAAATAGACATTCTGTTACTTTTCTCCCCCCAACCCCTGCCATCCAGTGGATGGGCTCGCTCACCCTTGGTTCTCTGCACCCACCCTGAGTTTCTATACATAAGGCGCAAAGCAACGTGCACCCAGTCGACCATGTTCATGTCTCAAGGGCAGCCCGCATTTCTCATCCGGCAACTGATGGAAACAGTTATTTACTGTCAAAACATCCAGATGACTCACTGATTGAGATTTTGGACAGTGTGCCCGATGGCATCAATGAGAACGTATTTCTGGAAGAACGATGTGTGTGCATTCTTACGGAGAAACTCTGCCTTAATGCTTGACATTGTTTTACTGGGCACTTCTGCTTCCCACCCCCCGAGCTGGGATTATTCTTGGAATGCTGCATTGTTTGTTTGGCTTTTTTTTAATACTATTAAAGCTGCCAGGCTAAAATTATGTTTTGTGTCTTACTTGTCACTCCTGGAACACAGCAGACTTCGCTACGTGCTTTTTCAAAGCATGTAAGATTTCCAGCACGATTATCCGACCTCCGAGAGCCAAAGAATGCCACAGCCCCGTAGCCTCAAACTCCAACGCAGATTCCTACATTCTATTAGCTACTTTTTTTTGTAATAAAGTTCACCGATGGCACAAGGTCATCAGATGACCTAATCTAATCCCCTTGGGTTGGGAAGTGAAGGCCCATGGCAGATGCCTGCTCGGGAACCCGCAGAACCAGAGCGAGAACCCAAGTTTCCTACTCTATGACCAGCTCTGCACCATCATCTTCTGCTTCTCACATGTCCCCTCCATGTGGCCCTGGCTTCAGGATGATGAATGGCTGCGAGCACAGAGCTGGACTCTTATTCCAAAGGGAATCGTCCTGAAAACTCCTTGGGTGTGATCAGTGGCTGCACTATCTCAAAGAAGACCCTGAGATGCGGACTTGGCCCGTTGTGGCCCCTGATTCGCTGAGATCTGTACTATCCGGACAACCCGGTAAACACTTCCGACATCCTCCCTTTCAGACCCACTTTCTACAGTCTGGCTGGAGACATCCAGGGTCTGGCCAGGAGGGAGTAAACTCCCTAGCTGGAGGACTGAACAAAGACGAGGGGAATCCGTACCCACGATGTAAGCCAGCTCAAATGCCTTGAATATGCCCAACACAGACCTCCCGACACCCCTCCTTCTCTCCCAGTCCATGACCGGGGTACCAGAGAGTTGGGAACAGTAACCAGTAGATTTTTGGAATTTTCCAAGCAGAGTTGAATGTTGTTAGAAGAGGAAGGGTTGGGATGAGGCTTCAAACGTGGAGAGTTTCCTCCGGCGTGTGCACGGTCTATCTCTTCCCACCTGCGGTCTTGTCCCCGCCACTGCCCGCCAGTCATGGCGGCGCTATGGGAATGGGGGTTCAGGCGTGAGAAGCTGGGTACCATCTCCCTTTCAGGAGTCTGTCCTGGGACATCAGTGGCCTGTTTTGTCAGTTACCTCCAGATGGAACAGCTCTGCAACGGATAAGCCAGGAGGCCAGTCCGAGCCTGCTTTCTACATGTCCCGTTTTCCCCTCTCTCCCCATGGACCCCACTCCCTCACCTCACTTCCCACAGAGAACTCTTCCATTTTGCCCTCACATACCTGGGGCTCTGCTTGTTCTGTAGCAAAGCTGGGAAAGCAGGAATGAAGGGGAGAGAAGCCTGACCAAGGGTGCGGGGAGCTGCACTTTGAGAAGATGGCTGGGGTCAAGGAACGGCTCCTTCTCTTTTCCCTCATCCCCTAAAAGACAGGCCTTTTTGTGTTAGGTTTAAAACTGAGAAGCAGGTTCTGGAAACAGCCCAAAGCTATACCCACCCACCCCGTGCCCAGGAAGAAGATCGGGTTTGATCCTGGGAGAGGAGTGTCACTGTCTCCGAAAGGGATGGTAATAGCGATGTGGCTCTGAGTAGCGGTTGAAGGAAGAGGATGGGACCGTGGGGAAGAGCTGCGGGAACAGACTTTTGTCCCATAGAAGGAAGAGTGTTTAACCGCCCAACAATGGGGCAGGCTCTCCAGGACGCTGTTTAAGTAGCTGTCACCATAGTAAGAAGAGAGATATGGATCACCAAAGTGTGGACACGTCACCATGTCCAATGAGTGTGTGAGAGTGTGTGTACTTGCGACAGGAGGGTAGAGATCTTCATTCTAGGGCTCTAAAGTCTGTGTAACACGAGACCAAATCATCCGTCTGTGCTGAACGTTTACGCAGGCTGGTACCATCAAAACAGCGTCCTCCAAGACAAAACCAAGTTAACTGTGGGACAGAAGGGGCCCCTTGGTGAGGGTCTAAGTCAGGGGGAGGGGAGGACACCAGGATGCTGCTGGACACCGTCTACACCTCTGGGAGCTCTCTAGGCACAATGTTCCTCACCTGTACTTGGGAAGATAAAGAAAGTCTCTGCATGGGGTTGCTGGGAGGGAAACGGAGTGTTTACTATGGACTGGGAACGGCTTTAAATGCTTTATGTTTCTGAATCCTTACAACTCCCATTTTACAAATGCGGAAACAGAGGCAGAGAGAACAAGTGACTTACTCGAGGCTGTCCCACTGGGAAGAGGCAGAGAGCAGCTCCAAACCTTGTCACAGTGCCTGGCACAAAGGACAGGCTCTGTGTGACTGCGGTTAGAACAGAGGGGAGGGGGCCGTAACACACTTGGTCAGGAGGGGGCACTCCAGAGCCATTTGGCACAGCAGGAAGAAGGTAACTACAGGTCTCTACACCCGGGGTCCTCCTCTGAAATGGGCACACGAATGCCCATTTCACAGGGCGGCTCCAAGAGGAAATGATCTAATACATGTAAAATTTTAGAAGAATGGCAGGCAAAGGGTAAGTGCTCTGCGAATGTTGGCTAATACCACACACGCGTGCCCGAGGTTCTAAACACATGCATCCGGTGTTCAATGCGTTCATAGAACACCGTGCCCCGAGTCGGTCTGTCCTAACTGCACATAAAGCCAACCACTCAAGGAAGGCTCACAGGTTACTGACAAGGACGATCCCCACAGGCCTCATCCAGTCACACAGCACAGCTGACAACGTGCTTCTCTGGCGGCAATGAACTTCACCAAACCACAACGCCCATGTACGCGGGTCATCCTGGTCACTGGACAGCGGTGGCTTTTCTCCAGGCAGTTATTCTCCCTGGAAACCTGCCCTTCGGCTTCTCCCGGAGCTTTTATTCAAGGAAAATTTCCCAGATGTAGCTGCGTGAAGGGGAAGGGACTGTAAGAGCAACAGGGGAGGAGACCCGGAACGTCTTACAGGGACGTTCCCTGCAGGAAGCTCTTTGAGAGACACGGGGACCGACCTGGGGATGGAGAGCGAGTTCTACTCGGGTCCGCGAGACGGACCATCGGGCTGTCCTACCTGGTGAGCTTGGTGCCGATCTGCTGTCTCAGCTCCAGCCTCTCCTCGTCCGTCTGCCTGGGAAGGATGTTCTTTTCTTCGAGTTCCCGCTTGGAGGGCCTGTTGCTGAGTTTGATGGCTAAGGAGTCCTTCCTGCACACCTTCATGGCCAGGGAGGCTATGGGAGGGAAAAACAAGGAGAAACAAGCCCTTAATGCTGACCCCCAGCTACCCGGGCTCCACGTGGCCAGCGGTGGACCCCGTGGTCAAAAGCAGGCAGGCAGACACCAGGGGCTTTACTCCTGCGGGTGGCGAAGGCCTTACTCAGAGCGTTCACTGATAGAGCTCCCGTGACCAGCATGTTCTTTGTCCCTAGCGCTCTCCTGTGCTTGTGAGGGGCACCTGGGGAGGCTCTGATGGGCTCTCTGCTCCCCAGGAACCCCAGCAGGCAGGCAACATCACAAAGGAGGGCCGGCCGGGCTGTGGAGTGCAACTGAACGCAAGGCAGAGGGTGGCCACGGGCCTTGGGGGGGCTCTAGGGAGCTTCAAAGAGGAGGGGTTGGCACCTGTGGGACAGGGGTCACCCGAAACAGGCAGCGGCTGGAGGCCATCTACAGGGGGAAGGCTCAGAGAGGACAGACGAGCCCGGCGATCTCAGGAGACAAGAGACCAGCTAGAGCGGAGCTGGGGGCGTGCGAAGGAAGGGACAGCTGGGCAAAGCGGGGTGCGTTTGGGGCTGGAGCGGAAGCGAGGTCACGGAAAGAGCAACATTCTGGGATTGAACAGAGAGGAGGGCTTCCTTACATCTGGGAGAAATCTGCAGTTCTCAAGCAGGGGCGATTCTGCACCCCCTGCCCTCTGCCCAGGAACCCTTGGGCGAGTCTAGAGATACTTTGTGCTTGTCAAAACCGGGGTGTGGTGGGGGGAGGGGGTGTTCCTGGCATCTAGTGGCAGAGGCCAGGGGGGCTATTGAACACCCTGCAATGCACAGGGCAGCCCCCACAAGGAAGAATTTTCTGCTTGAATGTCAGTGATGCCAAGGCCGGGAAACGTTCGATTCTCCGGGTAGGAAACGGGGAGCGGAGGCTGGGTGCAGCTCCCTGTCATGGGTCCCTTGGGCTTTGGTGGTCCCTCTATGGTTCTCTCTCCTGGACGTTATTTTGATCATCTCATTCATTGCTTGTTCACCAGGCCTCTCCTGAGCTCTCGAGTTTAGCCAGCGATCTGAAGCCGGCACCGGCAAAGCAAGAGGGAGAGACTGGGAAGCAGCATGCGGTGGGGGAGGGATTCCTTCGGATTTTATTCTAGTGCCAGTCTTCTCTCTGCCTCCACTGGTTTTAGAACAAGGGCCTTGGAAGGAGACCTAGCCGGCGTCAAATCCCAGCGCTGCCCCTTAGATGTGAGGCTCCGGGCCCGTCCCTTCCGTCTCCATGTTCTTCCCTTGTCTGTGAAACAGGACAACAGCATCCACGTCTCTGGGTGTTGTGAGATGCACGGAACAGAATAAAATCTCAGCGCATTCTCAGGCACACAGTGTATACTCAGTATAAGGCGGTTATTATGTGAATTCATTAAAAAGTTGACCAAATAGGGGCACGTGGGTGGCTCAGACAGTTAAGTGTCTAACTCTTGGCTTCTGCTCTGGTCCAGATCTCAGGGTTGTGGGACCGAGTCCCACTTTGGGCTCCGAACTCAGCATGGAGTCTGCTTAGGACGCTCTCTCCCTCTGCCCCACCCCCGCTTGCACATGCTCTCCAAATAAATAAAAAAAAATTTTTAGAAGATTTTATTTATTTATTTGCGAGAGAGACAGAGAGAGAACACAAGCAGGGGGAGTGGCAGGCAGAGGAAGAAACAGGTTCCTGACATGGGACTCAATCCCAGGACCCCTGAGATCATGACCTGAACTGAAGGCAAATGCCCAACCGAGCCACCCAGGCGTCCCTAAATAAATAAAATCTTAAAAAAAAAAATTGTTGACCAAATAATCAGTCTGTAATCACTGAACTAAAATTTATTATTTTTATACCAGATTTTGAACTTTACTGTTTCATTGTTTCCCTCACGCTTACACACATATAAAGGCCTTAAGTAAGAAAGTTAAAGTCAAGCCTTCTAGAGTTGTGGATGTGGGTTTAAAAATGATTTGTTGCATACACAACAGTCAGTACTTTGAGTATTCTGTGGACTGGAACTGAGTTTTAGGGTCCCTCCTTCCCTTTTTTTTTTGAGGAAGGGGGTTGGATTCCCCAGGAAGGGAATCAAAGACAGAAAAAGCCATTCAAGAGATGAGACGTGGCGACATGGCATCGCAATTTTTGGAGCTGTGATATCTGGAGGACCTTTGCCCCTTTCATCTTCCTAACTGAGCTGCCCTGTGACCCCAGGCCAGTGGATACCTGCGCCCAGATTGGAAGCCAGAGCATGGGGCAGCTGGGGCAGGTCTCCTCCCTGAGCACCCCCCCACCCACCCCTGGCGACATGCCGCGGTGTACGCACTGGTATACAGTGAGCTGTCGTCGTCCTCGTCCTCCTCCTCCTCCTCCTCTTCTCTCGTGTATAGGCAAGAAGAGTCTTCGTAGTCTGATTCATGAGGCACATTTTCTTTATTGTCATCACATTCAATCACAACAGTTGGCACTTGTCTTATCTCCGGAAGGCCCAGAGGTCCCGCTTTGGTGACACCGTCACCCGAATGCAAACCGGAGCTGTGGTAAGAAGTAGAACAGGGGACCCGCTGCTCGGAGCTGTCAGGAGAGGAGGGGGAGAGAGGATATTAATTTCGCCCAACGCATCACATAAACGCAGCAGAATCTTTCTAAAAGTCAACTGCCACATCCTAGGAGACAAAGGGTCTACTGGGCAATTGATACCTCCTTTCCCATCTCACAGCGAAACATTTCAGGGCAGCAGAACTTCCCGAGGGATGGTTGGGGGTAAAGTTCACACATCCGTGTGGATGTACTCAATGCCTCTCTAATGTACACTTGAAAATGGTTATGATGCTAAATTTTTGGGGGGGGGTGGTCTGGTGCATTTGCCACAATTAAAAAAAAAAACAGAATTTTTAAAAAAGAATTTGAATTCCAGGAATATTTATGGTTAAGACCAACATCTCCAAATGTCAAAGGAAGGTTTGTTTGCAACCCACGTTTCATGCAAGGAGTAAAAGCACTCATTGGAGAGTAGAGTTCAAGATCCAGGAAAGAAAGAAAGAATGCCCGAGGTTCCGGCTTTCAAAGCTACACAGCAGAGCTGGTAGGGGCTGGGGTGGGAGAGACTATTCAAGATGTCATGGATGGAGAGGCAGAGGAAGAGCAGAGAGGGGACCCTAAGGCTGGAGACACATGCATGACCATCGTGGTGGATGGGGTCATGGAGAAGTTGGAGGGATTTCTCTCCCAAGGACTGTATGAAACTCTCAGCTGCCACAGGTCATGTCAGTCTAGATTTTTTTGTAGGTTAATCTTCCAGAAGGCAATGATGATGATGTTCCTGGTTTTACCTCTTAAGGTGAACAAACTCAGATAAAAAAAAATACATTTTAATTAAAAATGGTTTGCTTCGTTCTAAAAGCCATATAAATTCACTGTAGGGAAATTAGGAAACATGTCTCAAAAATAAAGAAAACATTATTATTACTATTATTATCATCATTATTTTTTTTTAAACAGAGTCTCTCCTAGGTCCCTCTAGCAATTTAGAATTCTTTTTATGAGAGGATCTGAATGAAGTCCAGCAAGGAAAATGGAGCCAGAAACACACTGAAATTTTATAATTCTTCTTTAGGCTAACTGCAAATGGCACTGACATCTTCCACTTAAGGAATTTCTAAGCATAGGTGACTTGCTGCATTTTCCCATCCCAGAGTGTCTGACATTCACAAGGGAGGGGAGGGGGGGTTAGGTGACACTATGTATCAATACGTTTTACATTAGTGTATCTTATCCAAAAGAAAACTTTTCCTCGTGACATATGAGTGCATGATAGTCTCCTCTGAAACGTTCATTACACTTTAAATTAGCGCCGTGTCTAATTTAAATTCAATTAACTTTCTTCCTCCCATTGTTTCCAAAGAGCTGTTTTTCTCTGTGTGTTTGGCACATAATTCTGCGGTGACACAAATGGAAAATCTAGTTAACACATTATGAGCTCTGAGCTTCTAGGCAATGAACTCAACCAACTTAAAAACCCTTCGACGGCTGAGCAAGAGTATGACACAGAGTTACAAAAACAGAGCATCTTACTAGCCCTGACCCGTGTGACGAGTCCATTTCCCGCCAGATTCCGTATCAAGGGCAGTGAGGGCAGGTGGGGGGAGTGTGCGAGGGGTGGCAGAAAGGACAGCTGGCTGATGGGGACTTTCTGTCCCCCCCCGCCAGGTGGCCTTCTCTTCCACAAGGCAGAAGATGCCTTCCAGGTGCACTCAGATTCCTACACTGAGAATTAAGGGAAGTAGACACGGGAGAGGGACAAATCCCACTGCACGGCCAGCCCATGCTTGCGTCCCCCCCCCGCCTTCTCCTCTCCCTGATAGTTTAACTAACAAAACCAAGCCACAGAGCTGGGGATGGGACAGGTGGGAGTGAGGCATGGAACGTAGCCCTAGATGTTCCTGGGTGGTCAGAAGACTCTTTGGAGGCCAAAACAAACAAAAAAACAAACAAAATTAGACACAAGAAAGCATAAGAATTCCTTAAGCTAGAAGGTTCCACACGGTCTCAAGAGAACAGAGAAAGGAAGAACAGTATGCAAAGAAAGCAGAAAAATCAGCCTCACAGTGAGGCTGGGGTAAATAGGAGGCCGTGGCTTGTCCTCCTTCACAGACACAGGGCAAGAGTGAGACCTTGAGGAGGACGCATGGTAAGTTGGGCCCGTGGGCTGCGGTGGCAGGCGCGAGCCATCCATCAGGCCACCACAGCCTTGTGAAACAGGGACCGATCATGGTGATCGGCGAATGCCTGCTGGGGGCTCCACAGACACACCTGAAGGCCTCGCCTGGCCAAGCATGTCATCCGCCTCAAGTATGACTCGAGCAGGGGAGAGAATGTCTGATTTACCACAAAGACAAAAAAGGTGTTTCCCGGGGAGCCAAGTGGATCCACCAAGAGGGTCTGATTCGTAAATATTTGCTGGCTGCCAACTGTATGTCAGGGAAGGCGCTGGGTGAAGGACAAACACCCAGATAATCCCACCCATCGGGTAACTGGTGAGCCAAGGGACGACAAGAGAAGACAAAGGAGACAAGTCAGCTGAGCGCAGGCTTGGAAAGGTTATGATGGGACCTTGGTCTGAGGAGTCAAAACACAGATCGGAGTGCAAGTTTTGCCACTTACTATCAAATCTTTATACTGGGCCAATGATGTAACTAACCTCTCTGAACCCCCGTCTCCTTGGGCAAAATCGGGTAATCCTACTTTTAGGGCAGGGCTGGTGCCCAGGAGGTGGCCCGTGGGCATGCCCGTGAACGAGGCCCTGTCCCGTTGCTGACAGCAGCGACCTTCCATGGGGATTCTAGACACTCTCAGCCTTGGACGATTCACACCATTGTCAGGGCAACTTGCTAAAACCCAGACCTCATTCCTTCGCCCATGAGAACTTGGAAGACCTGCCCAGTCCACAGAACCAGTGCTCCAAGAGTGACACAAATGGGAAATTCTGTGAACACCTTATGAGCTGTACGAGTCAAGGCCAAGAACTAAATCGACGTGAACGTGAACCTAGTGCCTGATTACATTTCATTTGGCCTCCACCCCCGTGGCTGTAGGCAGGAAGGGGGGACACCTCGCCGAGTATCAGTCTTAGGAAAGGCTGGTTTTCTCTAATGGAGTTGTCACTTAGCAGATCTGCTCTCCGTGAAAGGTCTCACTGCTGAAGGGAAGTGAAAGCCATCGGCCTACGAGCAACAGTTCCAGCACAGCAGGACG
Source organism: Enhydra lutris kenyoni (assembly GCF_002288905.1). Taxonomy (NCBI): domain Eukaryota; kingdom Metazoa; phylum Chordata; class Mammalia; order Carnivora; family Mustelidae; genus Enhydra; species Enhydra lutris. The sequence continues at coordinate 12,962,768 of NW_019154132.1, read as the reverse complement.
CGCAACCCCCTGCACAAGCTGACCCCTATTATTAAACCCACGCTCGATGGCCCCTTCCCAGCCCTGTCCCCATTCCATGTACCCCTCGGTCCCATGCAACAAGGCGTTATAGGCACTCAGCTTGGAATGCGCTCCCCTCCCTCCTTCACTGTGCTGATTTCAATCTATCTTTCAATCCTCTGACCCAGGCGAAGCTTTGCCTGTGTTCTCCAGAGACTCCACCATTGTGAACGTTGTGAACATCTGTTCGCTTGTTGCCTCCTGTCCTCAACCAAGCTGGAGCCTCCCGGAGGGCCAGGGACCGGGTCTTACTGTTGTCTGTAGCGGATGCCCACCACTGTTCCTGACACAGAGCAGACACTCAATCATCTTTGATTATTTTTCTGAGTGAATATGGGCTGGAATCCCTGAGATTTAGGTGCTTTTCTAAGGGGCTGGCAAATCATTTTCACAGAGTATTAAGAATTTTTTTTTTTTTTTTTTTTTAATTTTCAGGGAGGTGCTTGTGATGTGTGTCCTGCAGGCCTGTGGGTGCCCCTGACTTGGCCGGCACTTTCGTCAATGGCTTAATGACAAAAAGGGCCTCCTTATCAAATATGCAGAAGAACTGGGACAGAGCAGGCATGGAGGGAATGAAAAAAGGGAACGTTTATTAGTTGTGTTGTCCACTGTTCTAGAAACTTCTATATCCAACATCTCATTTCATCTTTATGACAACTCTGCAGGAGAAATGTCGTTATCCTCATTTTATTAAGCCGGAAATTGAGGCTCTGGGAGGGCAATGAATAGGCTTATGAGGACACAGGTAGTAAAGAAGGGAGCTGGAATTTGAGCCCATCCTGTTTCAATATGCTATACCTAAAAATTGAATTGGGATACTGGTAAGACTGTATACTTTGATTAATCACAAACCGCACTCACTGTACACACGCAAGGCGGAGAGAATGTGTAAAGGAGAACATTATTACTTTATATAAGTATTTTAAATCTTACTAACCAGCGTAGGTAACAGTGTTTGACCTTACCACTGTCAGGCTGCCCTTGGGCACTGAGTTTAGAGGATTCAGCTCAGACACTGCATTGTAATCATCGGGATGGTGAAGGGACTCATTGGACGATTCCTCTGTTGACTCATCTGATGACCTCGTCGCGTTGACTGTCTTAGTCTCTTTTGCTCCAACGTAGCAGAGCTGAGGCATTGCAATCAATCAAAGCCTCAAATCTTAACTATCTCAACTCTCAGAAAATGTTTCCTGAAATGTATATGGAACCATGGAAGATTCTGAAAAGCCAAAGCAATCTTGAGGAAGCAGAACAAAGCTGGAGGGATCATAATCCCAGGTTTCAAGATATACAACAAGGCTGTAGGGTACTGGCACAAAAACAGACACATAGACCCACAGAACCGGACAGGGAGCCCAGAAATAAACCTATGCTTACGCGGTCAGTTAATCTACAACAAAGGAGGCAAGAATATACAATGGGGAAAAGACCATCTCTTTGATAAATGCTGCTGGGAGAACTAGACAGCTACATGCAAAAGAATGGAACTGGACCACTTTCTTACACCATACACAAACACAAGCTCAAAAGGGGTTAAACACCTAATTGTGAGACCTGAAACCGTAAAAATCCCAGAAGGGCGCACAGGCAGGACTCTCTTTGGCCTTTGCAACATTTTTCTAGCTATGCCTCTTAAGACAGCAGAAACAAGAGCAAAATTGAACTACTGGGACTACACCAGAATAAAAAGATTTTGGCACAGCAAAGGAAACCATCCATAAAACTAAAAGGTAACCAACTGAATGGGAGAAGATATATGCCGAGGACAGATCCAATAAGGTGTTAATATCCAAAACATTTGAAGAACTTATACACAACTCAGTGCCAAAACCCCAAATAATCCAATTAAAATACGGGCAGAGGACCCGAATAGACATTTTTTCCAAAAACGACATCCAGATGGTCAACAGACAGATGAAAAAATGCTCGACATCACTCATCATCAGAGAAATGCTGGTCAAAACCACAATTTACCTCACATGTTGGCGTGGCTAGCATCAAAAAGACAAGAAATGGCCAAAAATAATAATAATAAGTGTTGGTGAGGACGTGGAGAAAATGGAACCCTTGTCCACAGCTGGTGGGAATGCAAGCTGGTGCAGGAGAGAGGTTCCTCAAAAAACTAAAAACAGAATTACTTACGATCTAGGAATTCCACTACTGGGTATTTACGGGAAGAACATGGAAACACTATTTTGAAAAGATACATGCACCCCTATGTTGATTGCATTATTATTTACACTAACCAAGACAGGGAAGCGACCAGGTGCCCCCTGACAGATGAGTGGATAAAGAGGATGTGGTAGATACGACGGAATATCGTGCGACCCTAACAAAGAATGAGATTCTTTTGCCATTTGCAACACCATGGATGGACATAGAGGGTATGACGCTAAGTGAAATAAGTCAGAAGGAGAAAGACGGATGCTACGTGGTTGCACTTACATGGGAAATCTAAAAACCAAAATGAATAAGCAAACAAAACCAGACCCCAAAATACGCAGAACACAGATGGCTACCAGAGGGCATGGGGGGCTGGACACGAGCACAAAGGGGAGAGGGAGACACAGGCCTCCACTTAGGGAATGAAGTAGTCACGGGCATGAAGGTACAGCATGGGGAATACAGGCAACAGAAAGACAACCGAGTTTTCTGACCTCTGGCTTTAACTGATCTTTCCTAACTGCCCTCACACCCACACTCACTTTTGTGTGTGCGTGCGATGGCTGAGTTCATTTATGCTATTTTCGGCTTTGTATCTTTAAGTCAGTGTTTAAAGGAACAAACACCCTTGTGGCCTCATCTTAAGCATGATCTCTGTCATCCTAGGTCTTCTGCACTAATTATTCTATGTGTTTATAACTGCTGTTAAAATAAATATGATGATTAACACTTTTTTTTTAAAGGTTTTTTTTTTAAATTTATTTATTTGACAGAGATCACAAGTAGGCAGAGAGGCAGGCAGAAAGGAGAGGGGAGAAGCAGGCTCCATGCTGAGCAGAGAGCCCGATGTGGGGCTCGATCCCAGGACCCTGAGATCATGACCTGAGCTGAAGGCAGAGGCTTAACACCCTGAGCCACCCAGGCGCCCCAATGATTAACAGTTTTATAGAAAGTTCTTCTGCACGGAACTCGTGGACTACCAACAACTGCATGTATCGCATTTTGGTTAAATAATGGCCTAGACCAGGTTTTGCCAACCTCAGCGTGATGACCATCTGGGCTAGATGGTTCTTCGGGGTGCGGGTCTGTCCTGTGCTTTGCAGGGTGTTCAGCAAGCATCCCTGGGCCTCCCCACCAGAGACCAGCAGTACCTCCTCCAACTGCCGTGACCAGAAATATCACCAGACATTGCCTAATGTCCTGCGGGGGCCAAACTGCCCCTTTGGGAGCCACTGGCCTAGAATATCCATGACAGTTTCACTCCGTGCTGCTTCCCCAGTGTTGTACCATGTGAGCGTCTTCTGAAGCAACCTTGGCATTGACTGTCGGGAATCTGCAGCTTTCCCTGGATTAGGAACCTTCCAGATCCTTTCTCCTGAGCGCCTGACTTGTTATGTTTCAGGCAGATTCTCAGGGGATCTGAGGATCCACTGATGTCTGGCTTCCGCCGAGTCAATTCTCGGCTCCCCTGCTCCCGTCCCCGTGCGGCTTCCCCACTGAAGCAAGAGCTCCCAGCACACTCTTGAGCACACCAGCTATTCTCCCCATGCTTCCCCAGGTCAGTGATCTCCAAAATGACACTCTGGTGGCCTGAGTCACCACGCCTTCCAGAGTACCTGTCACACTCCCCGAGGAAAAGCTGACTCATGTAATACGATCCATTCTAGATCATCCGCATCAAAACTCCTGGGGATGAAGCGCTGAGTTTGCTTGGAATTCAAAGGGAGCTCGCTGCCTGCGGCTTGAGCTCACTGTTCCTCTCCCCAGTAGCTGACTGGGAATGAAAACTGCAGGTAAACCCCAAGCCTCCACCCAGCCTTCCTTTACTCTTACTGCACTGCCGCACGCAGAGGACAAACGTTAACATTGTAATTGCTCATCCCGTGCCATGCATCGGTTCATGAAAGACTGACAACAGCCCTTTTGGAGAGGTACTACTCTTATCCCCTTGTCTCAGAGAGGAAAAGCAAGGCACATGGCCAAGGTCACAGCTGGAGCAGTGCAGACATGACTGGACTCAGGCAGGGGGGACTGCAGAACCTCATCTCTTACTGATGTCACAATACCAGTGCCCACGCAGAAGCAGAATCCCTGGTATGGCTCTGAACTCTCTCTTCTTCCAGAACCTTCCCTTCTGCGCCCTCTCTACGGCTGTCAAGCAGATCTGATCATGTCATTCTCCCAGTTAAGACCTCTGAAGGGTCTCACTGTCAGCCTGATGATTTCCAGCCCCTCCCGCATGGACACGGGGGCGTCTCACACGATGGTTCCACACTTATCAACCTGGTCTGTCCCCATTCTTCACCGCATGCCCAGCGTTCCAGCCGCACAGGCACCCTGGGAGACTTTTTGTCTCCTCCCTCTGCTCCTGCCATCGCTCAGGCTTGGAACTATCCCCTCAGAGTTTGGCCTGGGACATCCCCCAGTCTTCAGGGATGGCTCAGATCCCAGTTCTTCCAAGCAGCCTTTCCTGATTTTTCCAACGGACACCAGGCCCTTCTCTATGCTTCCAGCTCAGCTCCCAGCTCTGTTACAGCATCTGTCGCATTATGTGATGATTACAAATCTGAGCACCTCCTCCCCGCCCCACTGACCATGAGCAGACAGAGGCTGATTATCAATGCTCCTCATCTCCCAGCCCCATTTGTGTGCATGTTTTTGGAACGGATGGAAAAGTCAGTCAAATATTTGAACTGATGTCCCCTGGAATCAGGCTAGGCCACCCTGTGTTTTCCCACCATTGAATTCACGAAAATAACCATCCCTGTGACCTTTGCAGTCTTGCTGTTGTATGGAAAATAGCCTAATGAAAGGAAAATTAAGGTTTTGGAAATCATGACCAGGAGTTTTTCCCTAAGAAAAGAACCCAAATAGATAAGGCACAGAAGTTTCTGCTAGGAAGGATGCCATGGTATCCACGGTACCCTCCATCTCAGGACTGCGGGAGCATGGAACAGGTGCGAGAGCTTAATTAAGGTCATTGCATTTTCCAATTCTACATTCACAACCTGTCAGGCTACTTCCAATATGACTGCCCAGAGTTAGGCCGTCTTGTAAGGTAAGGTAGTTGGGCAAGATGGAATCTAGAAGATTTCTTCTTATAGGATGTTCTATAATGAATTTAAATAAACACCAAAGGCCCTAAGTTATTCTCCAGGGGAGGGAGAAAGAGGAGAGTCTGTTCTCCATCTACTTAGCTCCAGATGATGTAATTTTCCCAGCAAGTATCATAGGGATGAGCATTCCACAATATTCACGAGATGTGGGATCGCTGTACCATTTTGGAGTATTTCCTTTCTACTAATTACATATACCAGGAGCTCCAGGGCACAGGGTGAAGGAGGTGGGCATCTTTCAAAGCTACTACAATAGCTAACACATGGGGTCCTTTAAGGGTCCTATAAGAGTGTTTTGAAAATGTTTATCTTCTCATTGACTCTCCACCAGAATGTGCGGCGTGAGGAAGGATACTGCTATTATCTTGATTTTACGGAGGAGGGTGCTACACTTCTGAAAACATGAGGAAAGGGACGATGTGGTTGTGATCAGAGCAGGCATGTAACTTTGGGTCTTCTCACTGCAGAGCCGGTGTCCTTTCCACCAACCATGTTGCCTTCTCCCAGAGAAGCCTTGATGACTCAGATTTCCTGGTACACGGACATGCTCACTAAGAAATGCAACTGGCACAAAGCAAGGACAACAGATGCTCACAGAACCCAACTGCTCTTTTGCTATGAACTTTGCTTTGAAGAGCCCCAAGGCTAGGGGCCGTTATGGAACAGAGAGGCAGGTTTGAATTCTAGACTCAGGTAGTGTAACGGTCTTAGCATGCATAGCACAGGGCTGGAGGTGAGTGGGTGCGCAGATAGAACAGGATACGAGAGAGGGGAGACCATAATTAGTAGGCTGAAAAATCCAACTGTGGATCATGGAGGGTTGGCACTGAAAAGGGGGAACCGCATGCATTTACTGTGGCCACATTAATAACTTATTTTATGGAGGACAGAAAGGCCTCCCCATCAACTTCCCATCTCCCTGTCTTATTTTTCCTCAGTGCCCCCTCCCCACTTCACCACACATTACACGTTCATGGGTCTCCTCCCCCTAAAAGGTAAGCCCACGAGGATGTGGAGTCTGTTTTGTCCTCACTGTCCAAAAAGGATAATTTCCTTTGTGAAAAAAATGAACCAACAGGGAAGAATAAAGAAAAATTTACCTAAAACAGGATGGCTACCACTTAGAAGAGATGCAGTAAAAACAGAAAAATTCTGAAAGCTTGAGAGTAAAGGGCAGTCCTAAATCTGTAAAAGCATACATTCTAAACTCTCTTCTCCTTTACCATGACATATCATAGATGTGAAAAGCTTTATTCGCTCCCTCAGTCCTGTCCATCAAGAAAAACATTTAGCAAGTGCTCTCTTTGGAAAATTCAACTCTCCTTTTAGACATTACTAAGCCAAGTAGGAGACACACAGATTGAGAGCACAAAGGTACCCCTCAGATTTCCAACCCCCTCCCCTCCGCCATTTTCCTACCATTGAAATAGTTGCATGTTTCTAAGGAATCCCTCGAAAATTAAGCGACTATCTTATAACCTATCATGTTTACTACTGGCGAGGGAGTGGCAGTTTACTTTTAATAATTCATAGAGAAATGAATGCCAAAACATCTACGACAATCCAGGTTCATGACAGCAGTTGGTCTCTTTCCAAGAGAGCTTTGTATCATCACTCTCTGTCACGTGGTAACAGAGGCAAGGCAGGACACTGGGCCTCAACCACGGGTCGGGGATTACAGGTTATCAAACCCCTCTGATACTCTTTTAGGAAATTGGGGGCAATTTTTGAAATTAAAAATCACTACTTTAAATCCTACTCTTCCTTGAAAAAAACTTGAGGACCATTTCATCATCCTTTCTAAAGAAAGACGTGTAATAAAGAGATACTGCTTTCTGGCTACGGATTTCAGAGACACTGCTTGTTAAAGTTTTTAAAAAGACATTAATTTCCTCAGCGGACAGAGGAACTTTATTATCTACAAATATAACACTGAAAATGAAATGAAACTTCCAGGGGAACAGCTTTTGTGATGGGATGTGCACGAGTTATAAAGAGAGTTTTCAGAGGGGAGAGAGAACAATTTTCTTCTTGGAGACCAAAAATGTGTGAGAAATTATGCTACGAACTACAGTGCCTGAGGCTGAAGAATGACAGAAATAAGTACTGAAATCCAAGAAAACAGTTAATCAGCCTCATTTGAGGCCAGCAGGCACGCACTGTGTATTTTATTATGGCCTTCTAAGATAAGAAACTCAACATTAGAGCTTTTGTTTTTCTCTTGGACTCTAGTCAGCAGGAAACTATGCTCTTCTATATATAGAGCAGAGCACTGAGCCTTCCTGAGTCGAGAATGCATTTTGAGATTTTTTTTTTTCCCCACTAGTGGTGATGAATTTAAATTAATTCATTCATAACCCTTCCTCTGCCCTTTCCAAGGGCCAGGGACCCACGTTTCTGAAGTCCTGTCTAAGGCTGGGATGGGAGACATAAAACCGTGAGACACACAGAGTGTGACCCACGGCCCTCTCCAGCTCTGATAGAGGAGCCCAGCAGTGGTGGCTTCCTCCCAGAACTTCAGCCCTCCACACCAGCACGGCCATGCTTAAATCATGCTTGGCTGGGTGGTGGTGCCGGAAGGCAGGATGCACGGCAAGGAGGCCTGTGTTTGAGACCCAGCTGGGCCTCTCACTTGCTGTACATCTAGGTTGGGCTCCTCCAGTTAAACAAAGAGACCTAGCCAGCCACCTCACAGGCTTTCTCAGAGCATAGTGCTAGCGCAGTGTGCTCCCACTAAGCCGGGATCCCGACACAGGATTCCACGTGGGACTCGATCCTAGGACTCCAGGGTCATGACCGGAGCCGCTTAACCAGTTGAGCCACCCAGGTGCCCCAAGGTGGTTGCTGTTTTAACTAGGGATGTGCTTAAGCAGGGACCATTCATCGTAAACCAGTCGTTATGGATATTATCCATGAATTTATTAAAAACACTTCCTTTAGAGTTTTGGTTATTTTTGGCCCTTAAAAATCTTTCTGGACAACAGTTCTGAGATGATCAAAAATCAACAGTCACACATTGGGCAAGAGCAAGTTTTCTACTGATGCATATAGGAATTCAGGAGCAGATTCTCCTTCTTTTGAAAATATGCTGCCTTTTTTCATCCTCTTAAGACTTCAAAAGATGTTAGTGGTGTGTACAATCTCATTTTAACCCACCCCTGAGCAGTTTGCTCATCACCTTAGCGGGGAAGATCCGTCCTGCTCACGGTGACATCAAGTTGCACTTTAATCACATCACAGCCCTGGGAGTCACAGTCACATCATAAAACAATATTGACGTGCAGCCACTTAGAAGTAAGAAATTGACGGTTCTGGCCTGAAGAGGTCAGCGACAAATGGTCACTGATACAAGAAAGAGAATCCTTCCATGGAAAACGCATTTCATTTAAGTAAGTATGTGGGTTCACAGCCATGAACAAAACCCTGAGCTTCTTTGAACAGATGCTACTTCACAAGCCAACGACATTTGGGTCTTTGGTTTCGTTCTTGCCAGGCCACCAAGGCACCAAGGCTTATCACCATTGAACACTGATTTGTAGACAGAAGCGTTCTTAGCATAAGCCAACCCAATAATTAGATAGTTATGGCGACAAGAAACCTTGGAAATCATCTAATTCATGACCAGGAATTATTCTTTAGAATTTCCTATGGCCCTAGAGGCCACGTGAAAAAAAGCAGTTGTTACCATGGAATGTATTTATACTAGGATTATAAATGAATTGTGCTCTTTGGAAGGTCTAAAAGTAATTATGGAATAATATGATTAAGAAAGACCACTGGTGTTATTAATTGTGGGTCTACCACAACACTTGGCATGCAGTATTCAGTAAATACTACGAAGAGTTCAAGTTGGTTTTGGAAACTTTCCTGCATCTGGTTGACCATCACTGGTCTGGATTTGTTAACACAGATGCACGACTAATATCCCGGAAGAGGAAAAACCATTCTACCTCCAGAAACAGTCACAGTCAAGTTAACAACCTACTTCAACCTATCTCACGCGAGGTTACCGAGTTGGACAGGTCCTGAGCAAACGATCTCCCCTGTTGGTTTTCCTTTATGAAATATACGAGTGAAACATCTGAGACAGCTGTTAGCCTAGCTGCCTCAAAGACCTCCAGGACCCTCTCCAGCAGTTCCTGGGTTCTTCTGTAAGTCGGATTACAATCTTGTGTTATTTCTCTCATTCTTAATAATTGGTCTTCTACAGACTTGGGGAGTGACTACCAACTTCCTGCCTTTTCATAAAAATCTCACCAATCATTTGGAGACAGTCTATCACTCCTTTCTCTCATCTGCCTAGAATGTTCGCTCATTTCCCTTCTCCCTCTTCATCTGGTCATCCCCATTTTTTGGATTTCAGCTGAGATGCAGCTCTCCAGAGAAGCCTACCCTGAATCCCACCTACTGAGCTGACCCCCTGCTGTATGCTGTCCTCCCGCCCTGACTCTCCCAATGTATGCTGCTGGCAGAGTCTGCATCCCTGGGGCAGGAGCCCTCCAAACCTGGTTCACTACTGTATCCCCAGGGTCAAGTACACAGCTTGGTCCAGAAAAGGCACTCAGTAAAAAATTGCTGACTGATCTTACAGATGCTAAGGAAACACAGGTACCTTCCTTTTTAAGTGTCAGAACTTTCCTGCTCTAGCTGTTGAGGGACTCAGGGGTAGGAAAAGGTAGAGGAAAAGTGAATTTATCAGAGATACATTTATCTGTCCACTTTGAGACCCATGTGTAGTAAGCAAATGCATCCTCTGTAGAGCTCAATGTCTGCTTCTTAAAATTTCCTAAACCAAAACTCAGTGGGCGAAAAATAAAATGGTATTAAGAACATCAATTATTGGGTGGTGGGACTATGGGCATTGGGGAGGGTATGTGCTATGGTGAGTGCTGTGAAGTATGTAAACCTGGCGATTCACAGACCTGTACCCCTGGGGCTAATAATACGTGATATGTTTATAAAAAAATAAAAAAGTAAAAAATATCAATTATTGATATACATGAGGAATAATGGGAACAAAAATGTGGATTTTTTTGCTTTTTTTAGTTCCAATGCAGAGATTTCAATTACTCTTTCCATGCTAATGCACTAGTCAGGATGCCCCCCTCACCTACCTTTCACCTACTTGTGCTTATTTTTCAGATCTCTGTAAATTCCTAGAATTCTGGAAGTTAAGTTTTAGTCTTAGCTGGAGGATACTGGAGACAGTTGGATGATCCAATAGGAAACCCTACACCTCACGAGTTTGCTAGGAGAGCCAAGGATGGTCACTTCCCCCATTTTATCGTCTACAACAAATATGGTGTCAGAGAATTAAATGAAGGTACAACGAACTTCAGTGGGTATAGTTCATCATCAACATTACAGGATCTTAAACTCAAGTCTGCTATTACTCAGTGTGACAAGCAAAGGTTGATGTGCAACTTTAAAGGAAGACATTTTTCCTTTTTTCTAATATCTACAAAAACAGAATTCACACAGCTCAACAACCAGCTGGGGAGCGTACCCACAACTAAAGCTTGCTTCTACAGTTAAGGGAATTTCTAAGGAAACATTAAACGTTAGATTAAAATACCTTTCTAGGGATGCCTGGGTGGCTCAGTTGGTTAGGTGACTGTCTTCGGCTCAGGTCATGATCCTGGAGTCCCGGGATCGAGTCCCACATCGGGCTCCCTGCTCAGCGGGGAGTCTGCTTCTCCCTCTGACCCTCCCACTTCTCATGCTCTCTCTCTCTCTCTCTCATTCATTCTCTCTCAAATAAATAAATAAAATCTTTAAAAAAAAACCTTTCTATTTGAAGCTCAGAAGAACTTAATAACATTCGTTTAATAAATGTTTACTGAGTATTTGCTATATGACAGGTCCCACCCAGGATGGAGCGGGGGGTTGAATGGGAAGACAAGGCTGGTCCCCACCCCCATCTAAGAGAAAATATACATACACACAACATGGGGCCAGTGTGTGTAGACAGACACAGCCCAGAAGGAGGCAGACCTTCCCCTGGGAATCTGAGAAGGGGTCAAGGAGGACATGGTATTTCTTGAAAAACAAGTAGAATTTTGCTCTGCAAACGAAGATGGAGTGCGTGGCAGAGGAGAGGAGAATGCATTCCAGACAGGGAGTGCTCGACATGTCAGGATCATGAGAAAAATGCAAAGGGTTAAAGACACGTTTTTGCCACCATCATTAATATTTATATAACGCGTGTGTTGCGAGAATGCAAAGTTCAACAGGGACAAAGACCATCAGGTTCACTCTAAATATTTTTGACAGGGAGTAGATTAAGAACCTAACCATAGTGGCTACCCGGGACTCTACATTCATTCATTCGTTCGTTCATTCATTCATTCACACGGTTGTTTATTCACTCCAACATTTATTAAGCATCTATCTTAACTATAAGCCAAGCCCCATTCTAGGTGCTCAGCATACAAGCCTGAACGAAACAGTTCTCACCTCTGTGGACAGTATATTCGATTAGGTGAGAAGAGCAATAAGCGAAATGAAAAGCCATCAATATGGGCTATTAGATGGGGAAAAAGCTCCAAAAAGAATAAAGGGGGGGGTGCTGGACAACACGCTGTGTTGGGAGAAGGGTTATAATGTTAAGTAGTGAGATCCAGGAGGGTCTCCCTGAAAAGGTGACAACTGAGTACAGAGCCCAGGGAGGTGCGGGAGGGAGCCCTGAGTGTGTGTGAGGGAAGAATGGTCTCGAGCGAGGGAACAGTCAGCAGAAAGGCCCTTTGTCTGAGGGCACCTGGCATGTCCAAGGCGGCGAGAACATCGAGAGGCCTTTGTGGTACGCGAGGATGGACAGTGCGGCGAACAAGTCAGGGAGATGACAGGGGTCCGTGCCATGCTGGCCTTCTTTGCTTTTCATTCGTAAGTGGGCTGGAAGGCCAAAGAAGCATTCTGGGCACGGACATTATTATGGGTTATCGCATCCCCCTCAAAATTCATGTGTTTGAATCTTTTTTTTTTTTTAAGATTTTATTTATTTGACAGAGAGAGAGATCATAAGTAGAGAGAGAGAGAGAGAGAGGAGGAAGCAGGCTCCCTGCCCAGCAGAGAGCCCGATGTGGGACTCGATCCCAGAACCCTGAGATCAGGACCTGGGCTGAAGGCAGAGGCTTAACCCACTGAGCCACCCAGGCAGCCCCCATGTGTTTGAATCTTAAACCCAGTACCTCAGAATGGGACTGCCTCTGGAGACAGTGTCTTTATTTATTTATTTTTATTTTTATTTTTTAAAAAGAATTTATTTATTTATTTGACAGAGAGAGACACAGCGAGAGAGGGAACACAAGCAGGGGGAGTGGGAGAGGGAGAAGCAGGTTCCCCACTGAGCAGGGAGCCTGATGCGGGACTCGATCCCAGGACCCTGGGATCATGACCTGAGCCGAAGGCAACCACTTAACAGGCTGAGCCACCCAGGAACCCCTGACAGTGTCTTTAAAGGAACGACTGAGCAAGATGAGGTCATTGGGATTGGGGGTGGGGTTCTAACTAAATGGTGATTTTTTAAGAGCAGGAGATTAGGACACAGACACACACAGAGGGAAGACCACGAGAGGACCCAGGGAGAAGTGGGTTGTCTACAAGCCAAGGAGAGAGGCCTCAGGGGAAACCATTCCTGCTGACAGTCAGATCTTGGACTTCGAGCCGCCATAGCTGTGGGAACATAAATTCCTGCTGTTTAGGCTGCCCAGTCTGTGGTACTGTGCTGTGGCGGTCCTAGCAGACTAAGGCTGTCAAGACCTGATTTTTGTTAAGTGTTATCTGTCTGACTGAAAGACAGGAGTGGAGGCAGGAGACCAGGCAGCAGGGACAAAGGGGTCAGGCCACTGGGTGGGAAGTGGCTCATCACTGAGACATATTCTCCGTGTAGACCTAACAGGATTTGCCAAACCCTCAGACATGAGGTGCCAGAGAAAGAAGGGTACCCAGGGTGACCGCAAGATTTCTGGCCTGAGGGACCGGAAGGACGAATTTCCCTTTTCCTTAACTAAGAGGGACTCCTTTAAAGTGTATTCCCTCGGGACGCCTGGGTGGCTCAGTTGGTTAAGCAGCTGCCTTCGGCTCAGGTCATGATCCCAGCGTCCTGGGATCGAGTCCCACATCGGGCTCCTTGCTTGGCAGGGAGCCTGCTTCTCCCTCTGCCTCTGCCTGCCATTCTGTCTGCCTGTGCTTGCTCTCTCTCCCTCTCTCTCTCTGACAAATAAATAAATAAAATCTTTGAAAGAAAAAAAAAAAAATAAAGTGTATTCCCTCAAAAATCTTCCCCAAATTCCTTCAGGGTCAACAGGGATACAGATCCCATCTTCCTTTTACCAACAGGGAAGCCGGAGCACAGGGAACGGATGAACTAAGATGAGAAAGAAAATTAGTGGCTGATTAGGATTTTAAGTCTGAATCCCAAGATTTATGTCAATTAGATCAGAGTTTACTGTGGATATTAGAAATTGCATGATACCTGGAATGAGAAAACATCACTTTCAGAAAAGACATGAATCATCAGGGAAGGAAACAAACGAAGACCATGTCATTTCAGGAAATGGATACAAACAAAATCTTCGCTAAGACTGAATCAAACCTATTTGTAATGTACTTTCAGGGGCACGGAGGGTGCATTTTAATGTAATCTGGTGGAACATTCACCATGGTTTCTTGGACATTTTCACTGCGTGCCATGTGATAAGACGATGGATTTGGACGGAAAAAGACACTTGTTCTTTGCAAACAACCCTAACGAGGCTGGAGGTGGGGTTATTACTCCTGGTTTACAGATGAGGAATTGAAAGCAAAAAGAAGTGGTGCCTGAGGCTGACATCCCGGCAGTTCGACTGTGGAACCCCGTGATGCGGGGGTCCCCTCCAGGTGGCTGTCCTGCCGGGGGCCGTCCCTCGACTTTGGATAAATACGGCACTCTTCAAGTTTGCTTCAACTTCATCTCTAGCTCCCTCCTCCTGCACCCCTCCCCCACATGTGGTGAGCCAACGCTGTACGTGACCATGTCAGTAACATGTAATGTGCTACGATGGAACATGTCACATCGTTGCGTCGTGGAGGAAGCCCAGGTTAGAGCAATGATTAAGAACTTACTTCTGTCTACAGCATCATTATCAACAACAGCCGAACTCTGGCGAGGGCCCAAATGTCCACCGACTAATGAGGGGATAAAGAAGAGGTGGTGTGTATCTACGGTGGACTATTACTTGGCCATCAAAGAGGCCACCTTGCCATTTGCAACAACATGGATGGAGCTAGAGGGTATTACATTGGCCGAGTGAAGTCAGAGAAAGACAAATACCTTATGATCTCATTTATGCGTGAAGTTTAAGAAAGAAAACAGAGGAGCGTATGGGAAAGGGGAGGGGAAGAAGAGAGGAAAACAAACCATAGGAGACTCTGAATGATGGAGAACAAACAGAGGGTTGATGGAGGGAAGGAGGTGGGGGATGGGTAGTAAGGCGATGAGCACTGGGTGTTGTACCTAAGGTATGAATCACTGAGTTCTACTCCTGAAACCAACATTGCCTGGTATGTTAATGAAGTAAAACTTAAATTAAAAAAAAAAAAAAGATCTTGTTCACACAAATCAGAACAGATTGAGTGTCCTTGGGAGAACGTGAGCAAGATGGTAATGGGTCTACAGACCATCTCGGTAAATGGTTATTATGATGAACTTGGGATTATTTGGCGTGGAAGAGAGAAGCCCTTAATAAAGCCACCGGTAGACACCTTTGACGATTTGGAAACTTTTCACAGGAAAGGAAGACTAGAAATAGAACAGAAGGGGTCTGAGTTAGGAGAAGTAAAACTTGTAACTTACTATAAGAAACTCGGTGATGATCATACCTTCCTGACAAGGGGGGTGGTCTCTCTGGGGGCCTTGGGAGGCTCCTGCTCGTGCAGGGAGAGGAAGGCAAATGGTAGGAAGGATGCGACAGGCAGCGGGCTGCTTGCCTGGATACTGTCTATGGCCCCTTCCATAACAGGTACATTTGTTCAGATTTACGGCCCAAAGCCCGGCATTAATGCTCCTTAATTCTTCATCTGGTTTTCACGGGACTTAACAGTGTTTCATCAGGAGCCGACGGCAGGAGTGCACCAAGGCTGGCAGGTGACATTCCATTAGACCTCGGGGACTTCGTGGCCAGCTCACCTAAGCGCTTGGGAATGTTTCTTCCCACTTGCTGTGTTTTTTGGGGGTCACTGGAAATTGCCAGAAGAGAGAAAGGCTTCCTTCTTTCTGTGTTAAGCTTGGTGAAACCAAGGATGAAATCATGTTGACAGAGAACAGGGAGCATTTGGAGGCAGCTAAAAGGAGGGTAGTGTCGCCAAAGACAGTGGCAGAGTCCACGCTGGTGAGAGGTGGCCTGTGACTCCCGTTGCTTCAGATCTGTCCAGGACTTCTGGAAGTCCTGGGGACGCTCAGAAAAAAATCTCTCCATCTTTATTTGTTTGGGAAGAAGAGACCTCTCTCTCTCTGGAGGGTGATCTTGTTCAAGTGATGTCCACGTTAACTCCCTACGTCCTGGCTGGTCTATCAGAACAACCCTGTCCTTGACCTAAGGTGGGAGGGGAGGGAGACAGGAGGGAGTGAGAGCCCGAGGGTGGCAAGAAGCACAGGGGATGGCCTGGGCCCAGCTGCCAACAGCAGGCTCTTCCCCCTCCTGGCCCCTCTTCCCATAATCTCATCTGTTCTCTCTGATTCATTTCAGTAAAGAACCCGACCTGGTTTAGGTCCAACAAACCTACCCACTGGTCGACATGCGGCTGAGATATTCTACAAATACACACAGAAATTCCTGAACCGAAGAACGGTATGTCCCCTGGCGGTTAAGACTTCCCACTGAAACTTTTAAAATGGCTTATTTTAGTAGAAACACATTTAGCAACTACCACGCTCCCTCGAGGATTTTTTTCAATTGATTAAAGCTCCTGGGAGATACAAAGACTTACTAGGCAGACAGAGGGTGTGGAGAACGGGGATCAGACTGACTGTGAGCTGTCTTCAGGAGGAAGCCCCAGGCCTGAGGACATGACCCCTTGACTTACTACCTAGGACGGTGTTTTTCAAAGCGTCTGTGAGGAAGGACCCGTTTTGTTGGCTGGCTGGCCAGTGTATTTTCTATTTTAATTTTCAATCTATCACAAACTGATGCTTTTGTAAAATATAATAAAAAACCTAAAAAACGAAACCCTTTTTATTATCAGATTCAACAGACATAAAATCATTCTGTCAAATCGCTATAAAAGCATCTAAAAACTTGGCCTCAGTTTCTGTACTGATAGGGTTACAGGTGGGCAACGAGCAGTCTGCAGAGCCCTCTCGCGAAGCCGGCATCGGAGAACTGACTTTGCCTTCCTTAGTTTCTCTACTTACTCAGTCTCCCCAGGTCACGTGAAGATTAAGATGATAATAAAGATATATCAAAGACTAAAAAGTGCCATCCACATTTAAAATGACTACTTTCTTTATTAACAGTAACAGTAGTTAAGAAGGATGCCAAGGCGCCAAAGAAAGCTTTTTCCAGCGAGGGTGGATATTAACGCTCAATCAAGTCAGAATCCTAGCAACAGCTACTTCCCTTGGAATCGCTTAGAGCCCAAACACAGAGTACTTGGCGGAGAGTCGGGAAACGATCACAGAAAGCTCCTGACTGTGTCCATCCTGCCTCTGGCTCTCTGCCTGGTGACCAGCAGGCTCCCCCCGGACTGCAACTTTCCCATTGGCAGGACCCAGCTAACAGCTGTCATTACTCCGGGACAGGCACTCGGGGTCCCAAGCTCAGACACATCTTGCACGGTGGGTGGATTGTACCACTTCTTGTTATGCTAGGGAATTAGGGCAAGCAATATGCCTTGGAAACACGTTGGGAAATCTGGGAGGAGTGGGGTGGTATTTGAACACACACAGAGGCACGAACAATTCAAACTGAGTCCTTTGGGTCCTTTTTCCAGATCTCCCAGCAGGGCTACTGGAGGGGATTCTGATTGAAGAGGGGTCTGTGTCAGGTGTGGGTACACACTAATGGCTCGGTAATCAGGCTCCAGCCCTCCTCGTCCTTCATCAGTAAGAACAAGGGCTTGCCTTCCACTTCTCCCATCCCACTGCTTTTCCACCACCCTCCTGCCAACTCTCATCTTTTCTTATTTACATTCAAATTGCCTTTTTCCTTTCTTTGAGAGAGACAGCACAGGAGTGAGCAGGGGGTGGGGGGGGAGGGAAAGAATCTCAAGCTGACTCCCGCTGAGCGCAGAGCCCTACATGGGCCTCCATCTCATGACCCTGAGAGTGTGACCTGAGACGAGATCAAGAGTTGGACGCTTAACCCACTGAACCACCCAGGAGCCCCAGTCTTTTTGTATCATAAAAAACAATACACACAAAGTAAAAAAGCAGTATGGAAAGGTATGAAATATAAAAGAATTTCTCTCCCATCTCCCCACCTGGGGGATAACCACTATTGATAATTAGTGGTATATGCTTTCAAAAAACGTTAAGACTTATAAAAGCCTATGTGTTATATATATAACACACATATGTTATTCTTTATATAAATTTATGTATTTAGATATACTTATGTGTAAATACATATATTAATATATTTATATCAAGTACTTAATTTATATCAAATATTTGTAATTAAAATCCATATTAAATATATTAATATATTCACACATATTAGTACATTTATACATATTATGCTATTTATATAGTACATGCGTGTATACTATATGTTACTTTTTCTTTTTGATAAATGTGATTGTTCTGTAGTTTGGCAATAGGCAACACTATTTTTTTTTTCTTCACACTTTCCTTGACATTCAGTGTTTGGTCTGATTTTACTTTCGAACTTTTCCCCTAGCGAGAATGAGCCCTTACCCTGCCTGGTCTTTGCATTCCTGAGTCACGGTCAGATCCCCAAACCACGCCCCCCAGCCAAGGCCCCTCCCCTCCCCCACCAATTACCTTTCCAGCCTCTGCATGGTCAAGGCCAGTGTTTTGTTTAGCTCCTCGATCATCCTGCAGCCAGAGGGGTGCATGGGGAGGGAGCCGGTGGTGGAGGGGAGGTGCGGGCCGAGACTGCCGTACTGCAGCTGGTGTTGGATCTGGGAAGGCAGGACCGTGTGGTGGTGCTGGGCCCCACTCTGCTGGCCGCTCTTCTGGGCGGCATAGGACGCCAGGGAGAGGTCTGGCCCCCCGACAGGCATGCAGATCATGACTTTCTTTGGAGGTAGCGGCGGTGACAGTTTCACTGGCAGACAAGGCAATTTCACAGGGGCGCCAGGATCTGCAGCAAAAGGAGGGCGAGAGGCAGCCATGAGTTTGGGGCACGGGCAGAAGACTGGACCATTGCATGGGCGCCCACCCTGGGACTGTGGGCACGGACGTGGGCCCGGAGACGAAATGCACCGGCTGAAGACACCAGTGGGGTAGGTGCTACTCAATGAGCACACAGTGACTCTTATCTCCTGCTGAAAGCGGGCCTTGGGGACCCAGGCAGGCATTAGTGACGTCTGTCACATAGCTGTCAGGCTAAGTAAGGCTCACCAGCAGCAGGAAGGGGGAACAAACACAGCACATCCTTCTGTTCATGGAAGCCCATGGAACTTCAAGGAGACCTGTTCTAGGGTAACCATGATGTCTATAGCTTTGTCACTGTCCTGTGAAAATATCGTCTCCGCAGGCACACTCTAACAGGCACGAGACTAGAAGCCAGTCCTACTTCAGATCCATAAACAGCGTGAACCTCCACAAGTGACGTCCCTGGTGCTAGCCTTCATGCCCTCCCCTGTCACCTGGGCATGATGCTTTATGAGGGCTCGCAGTCACACAGCGGGCTTGGGTACCCCACGTGGAGGCAAGGCTTCTGTGGTCTGTGGTCTGCGTCGCTCATCTCTCCCTGTCCACACAGGACCTCCGTGAGATCTGAGCTCGGTGGCGGGACTGGTTGGCCCACTCACGTGGCAGCCACAGTTGGGTTGTTCAAACTGTAGGGAAGCTCCAACAAGTACTCCTAGGCCCTGGTGCGACCCCCACGCAACCAGCACCCCTAGGTCTCAGGACACTGGCTCTGAAGCTTCCCAGAGATGCTCAAACTCAGGGGAGCTGCAGGACAGACCAGTCCTCGGGCCATCTTTGGGACAACCTTGCAAATTCCTGGAAAATGGTCTAGCTCTGGTCGGGGGCAGGGTTCAGTCCTGTGGGCTGCAGGCTGGCCTTCGAGAAGCTCGGCCAGGAGGGGTCACGGCAGGGGTGGGGAAGGCTGGACGGCCGCGTCAGAGCGCTCTCCCCTTCACACCTGGTGTCCACATGGGGAGGACCGCAGGTTCTGTGTCCTGCTCCTTGAGGACTTAGACTTCTCTCCGTCTATCTACTTCAAGTGTGGCCTTCTCCAGTTTCATTTCCCCTCAGTTCTACCAAAGTGATGTCCCAAGGGCACCAATCTGCTGTCCCACCTTCGTTTAAACCCCACTGATGGCCTAGGAATAAATCCCATCTTCCTGACGCACCATCCAAGGACAGCGTGCTGGTTAGCTCTCTATGGCCACACTTTACCTCCTGAACTCCTCCTAGCCTATCTGAAAAGCCTTAGATCAGAGTCTCCTATGACACTCACTGCTTTTCTCCTGTGCATTTTCCTGATTTGCTGCCCCCCCAAATTCAGTCTCCACCCTCCCCTAAATCCCACGGGGTGGCCGTTGTCCCTCACACTCTCCGCATGGGCTGTCGTGGTCTTCCCTGGTCTCCTCAAGGCTCCCCTCCCTCAGCAGAACGCTGCTCCTGCCTCAGAGAGAAACCTGAGAGGTGCACGGGCGAGGCCTCTCCTTCCCTCCAGAACTTCCGTGTTCCCCAAAATACCTGACGTTCCCACACCCCTGGGCCTCTGCCGCCTTCCATCTGGAGTATTGCTCTCTGTTTTGTCTTCCGGGCTCATTCCTCCTCTCCCCTCAAGATGCAACTCAAAAATGACCTCCCCTGAGAAGCCCTCCTGGGTTCTCACATTGCTCCTTCCATTCCGCACCCAGTGGGCCTCCCGTGGGTGTGAGGTGGGTCGGCGCCCACAGCAGCGGGGGCAACAGTGATGGTGGACAGCACTGTAGCTGCCCCTAACCCCGTGCCAGATGTTAAATGCTTTTCACTTCGATCCTCATAGCGACCCTGGCATGTAGACATATTATCATCTCACTTTTGCGGATGGTGCGATGCCCCGGGCTCTGAGGACACGGAATGGCACCTCCTGGTTGCACAGCTGTCTCTCCAGCCCTCTGCTGGAGAACCAGGACCTCTCTTCTTAACGTCCTGTACGGTGCCCCGCTCCCACAGTGAGGGGCTCACATGGTTAGAGAACGAGCTGACATTCCAACACTCTGTGGTGGGATGAATTCGCACCTTCCCCCAGAAATAGATGCTCTCCTACCTCTCTAAGGGACATGAGCATAAAATGAAAAACAACTTTAGGACTACGCAGCTGGGGGTGTGTGGACACTGAATTATGGCTCCTACAGCTGACATACACGGAAGCCCAATCATTCCAGGGGGCCTGATCGGCTTGCCCACCAATGCCAGAATGCCAACCGGTCTCAACCACAGGGCTCCCTAACATCTCTCTACAGTCATCCCGTTTGTCACCATCCCCCATGCACAGGACACAAGGTAACCTAACCACGTTCAGGTGCATGACCAATGGTGCTCTTTCGAAAGTGACCAAGAGGCAGAAACCCACCCCCTGTGTCCACTTCCTGCTACTGAAGGGTCCGCTCCCTTGGCCCTTGGAAGGCTTTGCACAACCCTAGCAAATGCAATGTGTCTGGACGTGTAAAGGGTTTCTATCCAAGAACGTTTACCCATTATTCCTTCCTTTGTGTTCTAGCTGTTCTAAGGCAGGTAGGTGCTCAGTCACTTGGACAGGAGGAAACAGAGCCAAGAAGGCAGCATGGAACCGTTTCCCTCGGAAGGAACAGTGAGGACCTTGGGTTCTACCAGCTTGCTAAGCTACACCTTCCTGCACACACTCAACCACCATGCTTCCTGCTACCACTTCTGCAGCAAAGTGTACTTGGTTTCTTTGCTAGGAAAATGGCCAAGAGGACACCAGAAATTCTACTGAAACAGGCAAGGAGGTAATGTCCAAATTAATGGACATGTTTTTTTTTTTTTTTTTTCATTGCTTGAGAAAAGAGATACTGGGGTCCTAGAGGACCCCTTTCTCTTTTCCTGCCTGTGTTTCTTTTCTGGTTGTTTCACTATATATGGTCATCAATTAAATAGGAGTAGGAAATGAAGATGAATTACTTAAAATAGTCTTTTAGCTCAGTAGATTTGGTAAAAAGGAAGGAAATTGGGGAAAAGGTTAAAATGTGGAATTATTGGCTTTCCGCGAATTAGCTCTGTAATCCCTGCCTTTCTCCAACATGGTAGACAAAGGAGGAGAATCTAGGTAGCCCAGATCTTTAGTAATGCTCAGTGTCTATTTTTATATCTTTATGATATCTTAATACCAAGTGATTGATCATAACAGATCTGGAGCCCTCTCTACCCCGTCTGCCATTCTGAGTTTGTCACTTTATCTTTGTCCTTTGTAAACTTCTGTGTTCTCTGCCCCCTTGAGTACCAGTCTGGGACCTCATCTCCTCTTGTAGGGTGCATAACAGGGTCCACCCTTCTAATCCATCTGCACCCTGTACCAGACATCTTCCTCCAGCACACGTCACGCTGGAGGTCCCCCAAGCCTGCCTGGCAGGGTTGCGGGCCATCTAGACCCTCCCAGCGCCGGCAGGTGCCTCCGCCCAGCATCTCCCTGGCCACTCTGGGCAGGCCAGCTTCCCCACTGGATTTCCCAGTAACCATGCTCCTTTCTCAGAGCCTTTGTCACACTGGCCCCCTTCAACACCCTCCCTTCCCAATAATCAGAATTGCATTCACCCTTCAAAGTACAACTAAAGACCGACTCCCCCTTGCAGCCTTTCCTGCTCCTGGTCAAGGCCAGCTGCATTTGGGTGGCCCCTCCTACGCCCGCTTCTGCCCTCCCTACAGGGTGCCCAGAGTGGAGCACAGCAAAGCCCAGAATCCTGCAGGCTCCTGGTTCTCAACCCCAGGGGTGCGTTAGCCTCAGACTGATGCAGACAGCCCCCTCTCCAGGGATTCTATGCAGGATGGCGGGTGGATGCCAGCTTTGTGTCTTTTTTTTCTTTTTTAAGGATTTTATTTATTTATTTGACAGAGAGAGAGAGAGAGACAGCAAGAAAGGGAACACAAGCTGAGGGGAGGAAGAAGTAGGCTTCCCAGCTAAGTAGGGAGCCTGACTCGGGGCTCGATCCCAGGATCCTGGGACCATGACCTGAGCTGAAGGCAGAAGCTTAATGACTGAACCACTCAGGCGTCCCACATTTGTGTCTTTTAAAAGTCATGTTTGAAAACCACTCAACCTCTTACTCTTGTCCTGTTCTCTGAAGACAAAACAAAAAAGAGCGCTAATTCCTTTTTCTTTTTTTTAAGTAGATTCCTCATCTAGCACAGAGCCCAATGATGCAGGACTGAACTCAAGACCCTGAGATTAAGATCCGTGCTGAAATCAGGAGTCAGATGCTCACCCGACTGAACCACCAGGTGTCCCAAGAGCACTAATTTTTTTAAAGATTTATTTATTTATTTGACAGATTTATTTATTTATTTATTTATTTATTTAAAGATTTATTTATTTGACAGAGAAAAGATCACAAGTAGGCAGAAAGGCAGGCAGAGAGAGAGGGGGAAGCAGGCTCCCTGCCAAGCGGAGAGCCTGATGTGGGGCTCGATCCCAGGACCCTGGGGTCATGACCTGAGCCGAAGGCAGAGGCTTTAACCAACTGAGCCACCCAGGCACCCCCCAAAAGCACTAATTCTTAAGAGAGTTCTTGTACAACCTGCGACAGCCCCCCGATGCTTGCTAGAAGTTTGTATTCCTGGCCTTCACCTCTGACCTACTGAAGGAGAGCCTTGGGGCCAGGCATTTGGATTTTATATGCTTCCCAGGTGCTCACCATAGTCAGAGGTAAGAGGAAAGAATCGGGGGCAATCACGGATCTGGGGGTGCCAACCTGCTTGGAGTATAATGCTGCCCAAGGAGGAGATACGATGCCTCGGTTCCACCCAGCCCCTGAGCCCACGTCTGCCCTGAGTGGTCAGCAACACAGTCTCCAAGTTCTATTTCTATGCCCCCCCACATATAAAAATTAAAACACTAATTTGCAGGAAACCAATTTACAAAGCTACACCATCTAAGATCTAGTCACCTAATGACTACCTTTGCCTAAATCTAACATCTGCAATTAAGGGACTTGTCTTAAAACCAATTTGTCTAATGGCATTTCCAATTTAATTTTATATTTATAAAAATCACTTATGGATGCACACTTTGTGCATGAAAAGATTTCTTCTAGCCTTGTGGGTGAATTTTTTTTTTCTGTTTTATTTGCCTTAGAATACTTTAAGGACATTTCAGACAAGTTTGCCTAAAGAGCCTTTGTTCATAATTTTGTCTCAAGCAATAAATACTTAATCAGATGTTTAGCTTTTCCTGCCGACTTGATTCTGTGCATTAGAGCCCTCTTGTTTCCTTCTTGCTGATTTTCCTATGTCCTATGCGTGCTGTATGCATGTATTAAGCAAACAAGGAAACATACACCCATAGTCATTTCCGCTTAACGAGGCACGGACATTTTTGTAACAAGGACGACACACGGTGATGAATGGATTGGGAATGGACGGCAGGCCCCGACCGTTTCTCTCTAAGGTGCCAAGTTCTCACCAACCAGCCTCATCGGGGAGGTCTGGGAGAGGCAAAGTCCTGAGCCTCCGTCTAAGAAATTTAGATTCAGGAGGCTTACAACGGGGTCCGAGAGCCTGCTTCATAGAGAAGCTCCCAGATCACTGAGACCTTGGTGGAGACCACGCTGAGAAAGTGCCCCATGTCATTACTGGGTCAAGCGGCACAAGATCATTACCAGAGTCTGTCCTGCTAAACTCAGAAGAGGAACCCTGAAATCACACACTCATGAAGCTCCGTTAGCAACAGCATCTGCCTGATCTCTTTGATGTTCTGTTTTCCAATCTGTGAAATGGGGATGAATGAACACGTCACAGGCCTAGCACACAAACCACGTAAGATAAAGTGCGCACACTGCGTGGCACTGTGCCTCGCACTCAGTTATAAATGGACGGCAGCTGTGTTCCTGGTTGCTGCATTGTCATCACCATGGGAACGACTTCCTCAGGAAGCCCATCCATCCTGCCCAAGGTGAAGGGGCCACCACTGGGCGGGCTCTCACCGACCCTGTACTTCCCTTTGTCAACAGCATCTCATATACAGTTGATCTAATCCATTTCATTTCTCTTGACTTATTCCCGGCTTTTATCCACAATAGGCGTAAGTGATCCCTTAACTTTACGACACTGGGTGCGGCTGTTCCCCTCCTGTTCGCTAACAAGGAGCTGGGCCTGGCGCATAGTATGTGCTCCATAAGCAGCTGCTGAATTCTTTCTCATCATGTCTCCAGAGCCATGGGAAGAGGCAGGACTTAACGACCACTTTCTCCTCCCCTAAGGTTCTGCTAATCCAAGTGTGGTCCGAGGACCAGCCGCCGCAGAGCTTCTTGGGATTGTACCAGAAATGCAGAGTCCCAGGGCCCAGCCCAGGCCTTTTTTTTTTTTTTAAAGATTTTATTTATTTATTTGACAGAGATCACAAGTAGGCAGAGAGGCAGTCAGAGAGAGGGGGAAGCAGGCTCCCCGCTGAGCAGAGAGCCCGATGCGGGGCTCCATCCTAGGACCCTGGCAGAGGCTTTAACCCACTGAGCCACCCTGGCGCCCCAGCCCAGGCCTTCTGAAAGAGAATGTGCCTCTTGACCAAGACCCCAGGGAGCCCTGCACCATCGACTCTGAGAAACTATCCTCCCAGGGCCACTCCTTGGTGAAGAGGCCGCTCCCTCGTGCAAAATGACCAGTGCCCAGGGCATTCTGGAGGAGATTTAGCTCTGGTGCTTGCTCTCCGAGGGCTGAGCAGGGCCTGTGGGGGGCCTCTGTTGCAGGATGACGCCTGTGAAATCACTGTTGGGTTAGATCAAGAGCTGGTGTTTAATCCCAGTTCTGAGACCAAGAAGCTCTATCACTTGGCCTACAACATTAACCTTCCTGAGCCTCAGTTTGCTCATCTGTAGAAAGGGAGCATAACCCACTTTACAGGTCTGTTATGAGAAGTAAATGGATTAATATCTACACAGCTTCTCCATGGGGACCAGTGGGCTGAAATCCAGTCTCTGGTCTGTCCTGGCATGGGCCTGAGTCATCCCAGAGGAAGGGGCAGCCTTCTGTGACTCATCTTCCAAAGGGCACCTTTTTATAATTTTACAAAGTCCCCAAACAGGTCAGTGGAGGGCCTGAGTACAAAATCCTGCCAGTTTAGCTCTTGATTCCTTGATGTGCAAAAGGACCTCAACAAATGGAGTCTTCACGGATCCGAAAAATTAATATATTCTCAGCCTCTGCCACAGGTTGTCATGAGGGTCAGACAAGAGGACGTGGACACGCTTCGCAATTGGCCCAGTATGACATCCCTCTGGCCGGTTACTCCTGGGACTCTTGCGGCCCCTATGAGCGTCCCCTAGCCTGGTGCTTCCTGTCTGGGGAGGGACGCGAGAAACCAAGACAGCGGATGGGAGTGCCGGTGGTTTAGTCTGTGGTGGTTCTAGGTAAAGAGGTGAAAAACTGGCTGAAAGTGAATACAATAACGGGAAAGACAGCTTCCCGAGGACGGTCTTGCCAGCCTTCCTTGCTTTCAACAAAGTGCTGCTGGAAGAGAAAAAGACGAGGCCACCCATATTTCGGGGCGTTCTTCTAAAGCGTGGCACCCTGCATCAGCATGGAGGGCTAGTGGAAAAGAACACAGGACTGGGAATGACAGAACCTAGATTCTCTGCTGTTCCATGGCTTGAGAAAGCCAGTGAATCTGTTTTGGGGATTCAGACTCTTTACCCCTAAAAATCCAGGGATTAAAAAACATCTCCTTTGCCTCGACAGCACCTCACTGAATAAAATAGCCTTGTGTCTATGGGATGCGAGGTATTTATGGATTGTTGGAGGACACGCTCTACCTCCTGCATCTATAATGATGACCGTGGCTAGTCCTGGGAGTGGGGGAGCCACAAAGCTCTCTGCTTGCTGACTTAGAAATGCATGAGTCCCTCTGCAGCCAGACTGATCGAGATGCAGTATATTCATAAAACTGTCTCAAATTGATGGAGTGGCCAAAGCAGAAACAACCCGTTCCAGAGAACAAGGAAAATAAACTCAAACTGTGAGTGTCACAGAGCCATAAAACCCAAACATGACGCAGCTCTGGCTTATGACTTCAGACAAGGGAAGGAAAACTCCAGATTACTTCTCTAGTCCATTCTTGTGCCATAAGACTAACAGAAGCAGTCTGGGCTGAGGCACACACCCCTTAGTCTCTCTCCTCCTTCTACCTTTTTGCATTAGCACCTGCTGTCGAAGCCCATTTGTAATCTGAGCACTTGTCAGTGAGAACAGCACTTAGTGTCTTAATGAACAGAGGTGCTGCAACAGCTTCTCAGCCATTTGCCACCTCGTTTCGGTGGGTTAGCCTCTCTGATCTCCTTTTACCAATGCCACCCGAGAACGTGAAGAACCTCTAGGAGGCGTACTTAGAACTTAAACAACAGTCCAGAGCTGCCGAAGCCCGGAACCAGAATCCCCCTGGCTGCAAACACAGGCGCTCACATGAGTTCTGTCAATTCCTTCAGACCATCCCAGGGATTCTGTTTGTTGGTCTGATGCCTGGAAAAGGCCAAATGTGTCGATCTACCCCTTGTGGTAAGAGGGACGGTGTGGACAGAAACGAGTAACAAAGAAGTGACTTGTGTTCCGTGCCCTAAGCTGGCTTTGCTCCCCCCCGAGCCAGGCCGGCACGTGGAAATTGATGACCACCTGATGTTTGGGACAAACACGTCCTGAGACCTTCCAGAATCCTACAACTGAGGCCCAGGAGAGCACACACGTCACGAGCACCTAACTTCGTTTCTGAGTCACTTTCCACAATGAAAAGTTTTGTTTTAAAATTACCCCCTTCCAAAGACTATCTGGGCAAATGACGACAAGGAGGGAGGGACATGCCTCACGGGAACGGGGATGCTGGACAGCGGGTGGGGACACCACTGGGTCACCAGTCATCTTTGTGGGGCATGCAGTTAAAATTTCTTTTTTTTGGAAGTAAAATTACACATTATTCATTGTAGGAAAGTGCTCTTCAAGAGTCACAACTGTAGGTGTCCCCATATCATGACAACAAACACTTGCTGAGATCAGCGTTTTGTTAGAGATGATAAATCATCTGCACAGAAGCACATTATGTGGTTTAACTTTGAAGTGAGGAGGATGAGCGCGACTGCCCCCAGGGAGACTGGGGGAGGGGAGCAGCGTTCAACGGACGGATAACTGAGCTGCGGAAACTAAGGCTTCTGCAAGACAAGCACAAAGGACAGGGCGAAGGTTCTAGAGATGGACAGGCGCAAGAAGCTTGGACCCAACGATGACCACCGGGAGGATGGCTGTGACTATCCGTGGGAAGGCTGGGAGAGTCTGGTCAATGTCACGGAGTCAGGGAGGGAAGAATGAACATACTCGTCTGATCTCAGACCACTGGACCAAGGGACAGATCAAGGATGTCTGAAAGTAGTTAATTTAGATGATATAAAATGAAATACTACATTGGGACGCCTGGGCGGCTCAGGTGGTTAAGCATCTGCCTTCAGCTCAGGTTATGACCCCAGGGGGTCCCAGGATCGATTCCTGCATCATCTGGCTCCCTGCTCAGCGGGAGTTTGCTTCTCCCTCTGCCTCTGCCCCTCCCCCAGCTCATGCTCTGTCTCTGTCTCTGTCAAATAAATAATATCTTTAAAAAAGTGAAATATGACATAGACCTTATGGAGCTATGAAGAGGTAGAAAATTCAGGGTGAAATGAGTAAATTCAAGCCGGATCCTTAGATATCACAAAGGGGGAAAAAGGATGGTTGCAATTCATCTCCAGTCTTGCATCTACCTGATGCACGACCCTTCTTCGGTGTTGGAGGACGTGCTCCTAGCTCTTACATTTACGGGTTAGTGATCTAACTGCCGGCACCTGGCGGACTCCAAGGGCATCGCCATTTTCCCTTGACCTTCCCAGTGCGCTCTCCGACACCCCGGTCTGCACCACAAGTGTGACTGATGCATGATGGTCATGTTCTGTCTGCTACTCTAATAAGGGAGGGGGGTCTTTTCCCTCTGGGTATCGGGGCTCCTTCAAGCTCTCCAGAGCATGAGGATCTGATTTCGTTTCCAGCACAACTCCGAACCCAAGCACAAGTATCCTGCTGCAAACACCTGGGCAGTGATTACCGAGATCCTCCTTCAATGCCTCTGCTAGAGGGCGGGTCTCGCGCTCTCAAGCCCTCCTGTTCTGGGGCTGCTCCGTGCTGGCTGAGGACACAGCAGGGACCAGGGCTGACACCATCCCCACTCTCAGGAAACCGCCCCCAGGACTCTGACACAACGTCCAAGAGAAGAACCAAGGGCAGCAGCTTGGTGCATCCAGCCCCCAACATCGCCATCCCTCAAATCCACAAGAGAATCAAAGAGACAAGCTGGGTGGAAATCAGGCCACTGTTGCTAAAGGTCTAAACACATGCCCACTCCTCCTCTAAAGTTAAATCCTTCACCGTGGCATTCAAGGCTCTTGACGGTTCCCCTTCAACCCACAGCTGGCCTGACCTTTGATAACCTCTCCCCACGAATCCTGCCCCCCCGGCCAAGCTGGGCTGTTGGCTAGTTCCTGAACATACTGTGACTCATGTCAGGGACCTCCATGAACTTTGCCTCCCGTGTCACAACCTCCTTTCCCCTCTGTGACCTTCAAAATAGGATTCTTCTTTAAGTTTGACATCCCTCCTCCTTTATGATGCTTCTTCTGAATTTGCAAAAGGAATTGGGGGGGTGCCTGGGTGGCTCAGTGGGTTGGGCCTCTGCCTTCTGCTCAGTTAATGATCCCAGGGTCCTGGGATCGAGCCCCGCATCGGGTACTCTGCTCAGCAGGGAGCCCACCCCCACCCTGCCTGCCTCTCTGCCTTCTTGTGATCTCTGTCAAATAAATAAATAAGATCTTAAAAAAAAAAAGGATATGGTCTCCTGTTGTTTGTATTTCTTGAGAACCATTTTATACGTCTTCATACGAAGCATTTTCTGTAGCTTCTAATTGCCTACCAGCCCTACAGCTGATGGGGGAACACTACTAATAAATTATATCAAGGCTGGTGGCGTGCCTTGCACGGGGTGGGCCCTCAAAACAGGAGTGCCACCCAGCCTTATGAAGGAAGGAGGTCCAATCACAGCGATGGCATCGATGGACCTTGAGGGTATGATGCAAAGTGAAGTAAGCGTCTGATAAAAAGACAAACACTGTACCATTCCACTTATCTGAGAGGCCTCAAATCCTAGAAACAAGAAGTGTAAAGTGGTGGTTTTCAGGGGCAAAGGGGGCGGAGAAGGAAAAGGCGAGTCACTTAATGGGTACAGAGCTTCAATTTTGCAAGATGAAAAGGTTCTGGAACTCTCCTGCACAACAACCAAAGTGAATCTAGTCAACGTTCCTGAATTGCTCACTCATCATCTGTTAAGAAGGAAAATTTAATGTTTTTTACCACACACAAAGAAAGTGCCCAGTGAATTCCATCTCCAACCTAACAAGTGCCATAAAAATGTGTTCTGTTGGCATCTTTATGCTGGTCACAGAGGTGAGAGCAGAGAGCGCCCTCTAAAAATGATCTTAAAAGAGGGTCCTCCCATGCTCTAAGAAAGAATTTCTGCATTTTAAGAAAGGGAAATCAAGACTGGAACAACACAGAAAATTAGGGATAAAGAGTAAATTCTGGTATATTTCCCATTCCTTCAAGGTATCAGCTACCTGGAGGGCTATGAACCCTGAACCTCTTTCTGAAACTTCAGGGTTACAGTTCACGTTTTCCATTTGAAGGCAGAGATGAGGTCCAAGGTCACCGTGGTCCAGTTACCAGTTTTCTTGCGTTTTCAGAGTAGAATGTAAGGATAGTGGGGGAAAGTAGATGATTTTGTGGGATTGGAGAGGAGGCTGCAGGTGAAGAACAAGGAAGGTGGGATGGGATGCTAGAGAGAAATGCGGACACACAGTAAGAGAGCCAGAGAGGAACAACAAAATTACAGATCAGAATGTGACGACCATGAACAGTGTCCACCAAACTCGAGAGACAGTATAAGCAGAAATGTTGGTTTGGGTGTGACGAACTCTGGATAGAAGATTCTCATTAGACATGTAGGAGGCTGAGAAGTACCACAGAGCATGGATGCCGTGTGCCTGGGTAAGTCTGCAGGTGTAAAAAATTTGGAATGTTGAAACTGGCTGCCGACCAACAGAAATTCCTTGTAGTTCAAGTCTAAAGACAAAGAAACCCTGGGCAGATTCAGATTCACATTCGCAGAAGGACTTATTTTTAAAGGATCAGCAACACTTCTTTTCTTTCTTCCTTTTAAAGATTCATTTATTTATTTTGGAGAGAGAGAGAAAGAGAAAGAGGGAGAACAAGTAGGAAAGGGGCAAAGTAAGAGGGAGAGAGAGAATCTCAAGCAGGCTCCGTACTGACTCAGGACTCGATCTCGCAACCCTGAGATCATGAACTGAGCCCAAGTCAAGAGCGGGATGCTTAACTGAGCCCCTCAGGCGCCCCAACATTTCCTTTTCTTTTCAAATTGCTGGTCTCTAATTGTAGCCAAATCCTTCCCATGGGATTCGCCCTGTTCTTGATTCTTACAGACTATTTCTAGCATGTTCTTCCAAACCCAACCCGACTGCTTTCAGGTCCTCCTCTTCGTAATCAAGTGTCTTGAGAATATTATTTATTTTTGAAAGACTGGATACATTTTTGTCTTTGAGTTACGCAAATAAAGAAGCCAATTTCCTTTTTACAAATTTAATCTATTTATTTTTGAGAGAGAGAAAGGGAGAGAGAAAGAGAGTGTGCAAGCCGTTGTGGAGGGGGCTGGTGGAGGACCAAGGGAAAGTGACAAAGAATCTTAAGCAGGTTCCATGCTCAGCATGGAGCCCACCACGGGGCTTGATCTCACGACCGTGAAGTCATGCCCTGAGTTGAATTCAAGAGTTGGGTCCTTAACCGACTGAGCCACCTGGGTGCCACAGGAAGCCAATTTTCTAAAAACAGATTGAAACACACAAGGCCAAAAAAATCCAAAGAAAGCTCATGATTCCATTGCTTTGAATTTTAAGGATAGACTATCTTCGTGAGGGTGGTAGAAACTAATGAATAAGAACTCTGGAGCAAAACAAAGTGGGTCCATCTCTGGCACTTATTAGCTCTGTAGCCACGACCGAGTTATTTAACTTATCTGAATTTCCTTTTCCTCCTCTAGGAAAAAGAGAGAATAATGATAATAGCATCATCTCCAAAGGACTAAATGATATGCCGTCAAATTCTCAAAAAATGGCAGCTGCCATTATCATCACCCAAGTGTGAATGGCAGACTGAGAAATCCCGCTCTCGCGGGAGTTGATTATTCATTCAATCAGCACCCGCGGGGTGCCTAATCACAGGTACCATATCCAGAGGCATGGATTAGTCATGCAGTGTGTCATACCGGACTCCTGGAGCCAGCATGGCTGGAGAGGTGACTGATGAAGACTTAGAAAGACAGGAGACAGTGGTTCCCCCGCTCCCCTGCTTCAATCAACCCTTTACCTCTGGGGTCCACCATCATCCCAAGAGAGATGCATTTTGAGAATCATTTACCTCAGATCATTAGCATTATGGAATCAACTTCCAGAATGTAAGGAAGGGAATGTGATGCTCCTCTATGACCTGCAATTGTGTAGGCCGCTGTTGGAGAACAGGACGATGACAAGAGAAGACGAAAGACCGTTTGGGAGAGCAAGTAGGCTTCTCTGTACTTGCTGGCGAACAGAGAAAATTCACGAGACGGTCTCCAAGTTCATAATGGTTTTCCTGATAAAGTGCATGCACATGCCAAAGCAGAGATGTTTCTGCTTATCTTTGCCTGACCGTGTACTTGGAAGTGGCCCCAGCTCAGGCTCATGCTTCCTCTACTGGACCAACTGGACCATTAACCACTGTCACTCTCCATTAATCATGCTTGGTGTCTTTCAAACTGTCCTGTGTTTCCTTCCAAAAATGTCAATGGGACAACCGAGAGTGAGAGAGGACATGCTACAACTTATAAGTCTCAATTTAGAGTTCTAGAATTCTTCATTTATTAATTTCTTCTGACAGAGTCCAGCTGTCTCTAGAGTAATTAGTAACACAACAGGGTTAACGTAGCTGCCTCACGGAGATGTGGGTTCATCGTGACTGATGGTTCACTTCCAGAAATTAAGCATGTCTAACTGGGTTTAAACTCAAAAGGACAGCACCAGGCCTGTAGCCCGTGGATGCCTCCAATGTCTTATCTTCCTCCTGTTTGAGGAGCCACCAGATACAGCAGGTAAGGACTATTAGCTCTCAGCTATTTTGATCCGTTTGATCCAATCTGTATAGAGGTGAGGTTCAGAGAGCGTTGGTAAGTCCACTCTCCTTGGAAAAGGACAGGGGAAGCCAGAGATTGGGCTAATTCACATACCCTGAGTCTCTCATACACCAAGAGTCCTGAGGACACCAGGCTGCCCAAGTTCATGGCTCACAGCTGATGCTGGGAATGAATGAAGTGTGCCTTCATTCATTAGATAACTAGATCAATTAGAGGACGCTGTCGGCTAAGAAATTCTGTCAATTCTTCTTTTCAAATGTCTTTTCTATTGTTCTGTTCGGTCTCTTCTCGCGTGATCAGCCGGAGATGCTCATTAGCTCATATTTTAGGCACAAGAGGAGCTTTCCCCAGAGTCTCCCTGGTACAGATTATTCAAGTTCAACTAGTGATTCTGGAGAATGAGGCATAAGGCTGGCCTTTGTGGGCTTCTGCCTTCTCTTTCCGCTCACTCTACACAGGGACCCAGGAACATCTTTGAAAGGCTAGTTGTCATCACATCACTCCACTGCTCAAAACCCTCCAAAGGTTCTCCACTGCCCCGGAAACAGAATCTAGGTCCTCATATGCCTTACCTAGTGAACGCTTTCTCAATCCATCCTGAGATGGACCCTCTGCCCCAACGCGGTCACCTTGTCATGGACTCAACACAAGGCCATCTCTGGGCCTCTGACCAGGGCCTTCCCTTCTGGAATGTTTTCCCCTCATTCTCTATTATACACACCCCTTACGCCTGAAGGGTCAGCTCAAGCTTCAGCCCTTCCATGCCCTTTTATCAGATTGCATGGAATGGGGCGCTTGGGTGACTCAGTGGGTTAAAGTGGGTTAAAGCCTCTGCCTTCAGCTCAGGTCATGATCTCAGGGTCCTGGGATCGAGCCCCATATCAGGCTCTCTGCTCAGTGGGGAGCCTGCTTCCCCCTCTCTCTGCCTGCCTCTCTGCCTACTTGTGATCTCTCTGTCAAATAAATAAACCTTAAAAAAAAAAAAGATTGCACGGAACTCCAAGTGATGCTGCTGACACTATTTTGGTACTCTATTCTGTGTGTATACATAATATAGATAACATACAAAAATATATATGTAAAATTTATATATTAAACCATGATTTATTTGCATCTGCTCTGATACCTAGCACACGTGTGACAAATGAATAGGAACTACATATGGGAGTTTATTTTGCAATATTCAATCTTCAGGGAAATTTGGCCTCACAGCCTTCAAAAGCCTATAGCTCTTCAAAGGTACGTAACTGATTTCTAGAATTAGAACAAGCAACTCTAATTCTAGAACAAAATTAGGAGAAATACCGATGCTTCTTAAGCAACGTGTGCTGTTGGGGACATTGGCTGTGGTGACAGTAGATGGGAGAGCCCACAGGGGGCCACACATGTCAGTCCTACTTCACACTGGGCAGCTAACAAAAGCGTGTCGGGGAGTATTTGCGGACATGAGAATCCGTTCACCAGATACCACTGCGTGCAAAAAAGCCGCTGAGAAGAGACTACGTGTAGCAGGTATTTGACCTTCGTTAGACAAACGGACAGTGGTTATCTCTTAGAAGCCGGTTTGAGGGCACTTTCTCCTCCGTGGTTTTCTATGCATTTACATTTTGGAGCACTGGACTGAAGTGTTATTAAGGTATTGAATGGTTCCTTGACTGATTGATTGATTGATTGATTTTATTTATTTGAGAAAGAGAGACAGGGAGCATGAGCAGGATGAGGGGCAGAAGGAGAAGCAGGCTCTCCGCTGAGTGGGGGGCCCCGACACAGGGCACGATCCTGGGGCTCCAGGATCATGATCTGAGCTGAAAGCAGATGCCCAACCGAATGAGCCAACCAGGTGCCCCATAAGATTTTCTTTAGGTGGAAATGTTTTCTTTCGAACCACAAACATCTGACTTGGTAGGACACACATGTGGATAAAGTAGCTTGACTCAATCTTGTGTTTAAGTTGGACTCAAGTAAAACTCAGCACCACGTGGGAGACATCCTTCTGTCACGGCGACAGCGGTCCCTGGACAAGGTACTAGGAAGCTTAGGGTGTGAGCGTGCCTCCACTGCACAGCTCCTGCCAGCCCGGCTAAAGGCGCTGATTTTTCTCAAACTTCAGCTTTTCTGCCCCACCCCCATCCTCGTCACATCTCACAAAAATAAATTAGAAACTGTTAACGAAAATACCAAGCCCACTATAAAAAGGCAGCTGATCGAGGTTGGAGAAACCCCCTGAAATCTTTACTCCTTTTTTTTCCTTTTTTAAGATTTTATTTATTTATTTGACAGAGATCACAAGTAGGCAGAGAGAGAGGAAGGGAAGCAGGCTCCCCACTGAGCAGAGAGCCTGATGCGGGGCTTGATCCCAGGACCCTGAGATCATGACCTTAGCAGAAGGCAGAGGCTTAACCCACTGAGCCACCCAGGCACCCCTCTTTATTCTTTAATGAAACTACAAATCAGAAAGCAGTGTCCGGTTCATGGGCGGTGAGGTACCATTTCACCAGATGCCCTGTCTAACGGTGGTGGGTACGTTCACGAGCATTCAACGTGAGAACGTAAAAATCACTTTAGGACAAAACTTACTCTTCTTTTAAAAGTATTTCCCACGATACTCTGCAGATTGTCTCTATTTTTTTTTTTTTTTTTTTTAAACAGAACAAACAGCACAGACATGAATTTTAATAGAGGAAATACTCCGGGCTTCAGATCAATAATTTAAAGACAAAAACTTTAAAGCTTTGGCAAACTCATTACAAAGGGAAAAAGGTACTACTCTTCATCTTTGCAAAGACTTTGACATTGAATCTAATTCACCTCGATGGGCCAATAATCCTGAGTCGGTCACACAAATACCAAGGTACATATTTACAGATACACACGACAAAGGTTCTCGGCATGTGGCTGGCAGGTGCGTATCGAACGCTTCTTGACAAAAACACACAAACCCAGGTCACGACTGCGTGTACCAAGACGCACATGGAAACGACCAAATGTCCCACAGAGCAGCCTCGGGGAGAGGTGCAACAGGGCTGATAAAGAGAAAAAGAGCGTGAGAGGTTATCCCTTGAAGGGAAGGCAGGGCGGCACGCCCCCAGAAGACGTCTCGACTCACCTGTTAAGTGGCTGGCAATCCTGGCAGTGGGTTTGGGAGGCAGGGCGGGGGGTTGCTTGAGAAGGGACAGCTGCTTCACTGGGGTCTCCTCATGGTCTCCAGAGAAAGCAGCAGGTTTTTTGGGGGGCAGTAGCAGGACTGGTTTGGCTGAAGGATCTTGGGACAGGAGGACTCCAGACTCACTGGCAGAGGGACTCTCTTCAGACACTGAGGGGACAACCACACGACACACAGGAGACATTACACAAAGGCAGCGCAGGTGGGGCCAGCGGGAGCACACAGGACGGGGGTGTGGGTCAGCGACACAGCACAGCGCCCACTGCTTCCGGTCGCCGTGCACGTGGGGAGAGTTAAAGAGAGGCCTCTAGAAATCCAGGAAAGAAGGGGGTGTGGGTGGAGGGACACATCAGGGAGGCTGAGGCAGTAAGGGAGAGGTGGGAGGGGGAAGGGGGGGAAAAGGGAAGAGGACATTTTCTCCAAACTATCCCAAGCTTAACCACTTCAATCTTGGCATTTCTACTACACCTTTTGTGAGGGCTCTAAAACGTGACTCATGGGACCACAGCAACAATCGACCGATGGCAGGTGCAGAGGGCCAGGGACAAAGGGCCCCCATCCAAACCAAACCAGCACCCAAGGCTGGCATCTTCCCTTGGGCCCATTTGCCCCTTGTCCAGAGCAAGACAGAGAAGATTCTGGGGCCTTGCTTTTTGCCCACTGGGTCTCCCCGGGTCTGGGACATGAAGTCATGAAGGACCCCCCGGAGGCTGACACCAGGCTGGGTGTCCCCACATGCCTGGAGTGGCTGCTCACCAGCCGAGCTGGGCAGAGGCTGTCAACAGGCACCTTACCATTTTAGCGGTTCCTATAAACTTTGACCGGACAGAGGGTACACCAAGACAATGTCTTTCTGTCTCCCCGCTTCCTCTCTCCTCTCACTGGCCGGAATGATGGTTTTTCTGCTTGCTTTCCCCCATTTCTCTTTGCTCGGCACTGGGTCTGGCTCTTCCTTTCCACCATGGGAGACCCCGACTGGCTCTAGTTAAGAGCTATCCCGAGGTGCGGGCGGGGGGCGGCCTGGCCAGCGAGCCTGAAACTCTGGGTTCGTTGGGATGACAGATCTCCCTCTAACGGTCAAATCTGCACGATCCCAACATCCCAAGAAAGGCTGGATGAGAAATGCAATTCACTGCTTTCGCTAGAATTGTCTTCTCGGCCTCGGAGAGAATGCAACTCCAATGCGTCACCTCCTTCCTCTCATCCCTACTGCGACAGGAATGACTCCAGTGACTCTCCCCTAACCTCTTCCTCCTCCCTGATCTGGGCTGCAGTGTTCCCTGTAGCATCAAAGCCTTCGTGAGCACTGTTCTCTCCCCTCTCCCAAGGGACCCCACTATCATCAGCATTGGAGAAATGATACACTAGGTCCCAAAGAGGAGTATGGCACGGGCTGTGTAACCCAGCTCTCCTGTCCTCCCCCTAAGCTCTGCTGGTGAAGACTTGGCATATGGTGTGGAAAAAGGATGTGGCCTTTCTCCCCACACTCTGGAGATCCCAGGAGGTCCCTCCCCCAAGCAGGCTTGCCTCTTGGCAACAAGGATCACTCCTTACTGGCTGTTGGGAAGACACCCCCCCCCCCACTTCTGCAAACCTTCTGAGGGAGTGAGTACTGACCATTCGGAGGGCTTTGGACCAAAGGAGTCGTGACAGTCCAATGGCACCAAACATCACCTATCGGTAGCATTCACGTTAACTGGGAAAGTGTAGACAATTTAATAGCCAATCAACACATCGATTGTGTGCAGTAAACGGATACAATTTGCTAAATTGATCCAACCATTAGCTGGTATGCCAAGGCTGGGCTTAAGGGCCGTGCTAGGGTTTTACGAACATGTGAATTAGGTATGGTGTAGAACAAGTACAGGATTCCTTAGCTTAGCAGAAACGAGTTCTAGGGGAAAACAAAACAAAACAAAACAAAACACCAATAACATTTTAAATCCCCCATAGTACAAAAACAGGGCATGTCTTCTTTAAAGACATTAAGATTACAAAAAATCTTTTTGAAACACTATAGCACAGTAAGTGTAAATATGTCCTGATTGGACAATTTCATTCCCATTTCCAGGAGATTCAGAGGCTCGGGGTGGTGCCAAACAGAACTTCAAGTCTGGCCAGGCTACAGGTCCCGAATGCCACAGGCAACTCGACCAGGGGCTTTACCTGTCCCATCCATGATGTCTGAAGGCTGGAGCACCTCGTATGAGCAGGGATCCCTGGGCATGGGGACCGGCTCCATTTCGGATAGGGCTGGCAGAGACAGTTGGCTGGAGCTCAGGGACTGTCCGTTTTCCAGCGAATCATCTTCGTTCGATATGGAGAGCTCCCCGTCTGTGGGCGCGAGAAGGAGACGGCACAGTTAGACAACGCCCACCTTCCAGGGAAGGATGACATTTATCGTCCACTAACTGAATCTAAATGTTTTTGAACAATCTTTATCAAGGTCAGTCTGTAAAATCTGCCCTTGTTCTTTTGCTTTTCAGACACTTGTTTTATTTTTAGACATAAGGCATCTGACCCTGAGGGTGGTAATTTCCAGTGACCTTTAGCAAATTGCCTGTTTTACTCTCCATCTTTCTAACCAAAACCACCTATTTTGTACTTTTTTTTTTTTTAAACAAAAGTGAATTAAAATGAACCTTTCTTCCTAATTTTGGAAAACTGGAAAAACTGAGCAGGCCTCAGGGATTGGAAAACCAGGAGTAGGAATGTCTACTTTGGGGAGCCAAGGGCTTCATAACACTCGACAAACACCAGAAGCATGGTTCTCTAAGGCTCGAGGAAAAATTCGTCCTCTTTTGTCTTTTTTCCTCCCGCCAGGATCCAATTTCTCCAGGCAGATAAATGTTTAGGAGTTGGAACCCCTGCCCCGCCCCCCTCCTGACAACAGGGACCACTCCTCACTAGCACTGGGAAGGTCCCGCCTTCCATAAACCTTATGAGTACTGACCACTCACAGGGGGCTTCAGACCACAGCCGAAGGCTGCGGCATCCTAAGGATGCTGTAAGTGCCAGGATTCTCCCAGTGTCCACCAGTGATCACGCCTGGAGGGGAGCAGACTTTGATCTTGCTTAAAGCTCCTCAAAGTCAGGGGCAGCCAGCTAGTTAGCACCCCAGGAGAGGATCAAAGGCTCCCACACAATGGCCATTTGTCAAATCAAAACTCCCCCAGGGTGATCTCATTCTAGCCCAGGGGAGTCCTAAATAACGAGACATTAAAGTCAAATTAATTTTTAAAGAGGATGGAAAGCTGTTCCAGTAAGAGGAATAAATATCCAGAGGAAAGACTCCTACGTTATGCTTAGTCAGAAACACAGAACCCGGCAAAGCAATCACCAGCCTCAAAACCGGAAGAAAGAGGATTTACTTGTAGAAATCAAACAGGGAAATGGCTCCAAGGTGGATCTTGTATAAATAATCCTTTTCTTGTGCGATGCTCCTCCCAAGGCTTTAATTTTATACACAAGAGTATGTGGTGGTAAAAGGGTGCTCTGCCAGCCCCCTCCCTCCCCAGTTGGAACTGGCCTGATGAAACGTTCAACAGAGTCACTTACACACCAACAGGCTTTCGACGGCATATGGTTCAAGGACATAGGCTATTTGACCTGAATCTTGTGTAAACCCAGAAAAAAATAGGATACCAAAGAATCATCTGAGGCAGATAACAAAAGCATTGACACACTGTTAGATTGTTTTTCTCCCCATTTTTTTTCTTTTTCTTTTTTTTTTTTTTTTTAAAGATTTTATTTATTTGACAGAGAGAGAGAGAGAGATCACAAGTAGGCAGAGAGGCAGGCAGAGAGGGAGGGAGAAGCAGGCTTCCTGCTATGCAGAGAGCCCGACTCGGGGCTCGATCCTAGGACCCTGAGATCATGACCTGAGCCGAAGGCAGAAGCTTTTTTACCCACCGAGCCACCCAGGCGCCCCTCTCCCCATTTTTTTCATTTGGCCCTTCTGTGTGCCTGAAATGGTGTGAGAGTTAGTACAATTGTATTTAACAAAATGATTACTACTCCTTATTGATAAGAGAAGAGCAGTGTGGACTCTAGGTCCACAGCCAAACCGAAAGTCTTCAAGAGGAAAGGGCTGTGGGGGTGTGTTACTGCATTGCAGTTCCCTTGGGGACAGTCCCTGGTCCCCTCAACATGCTTGAATTTAGCATGTTCTCATGCATGATGCCATGGGAATCACCAACACTTCATGTTTCCAGTTGGTGGAACAATGATGCTGCCACTACTCCGTTTAACACATCCCTAGGAAACCACTTTGGTTTTTGATGTTCCTGGTGTAATAAATGTCCCGGTTAAGACAACCCGAAGAGGAGGGGGTTTTCAAGGCCCCCTGCCAAGTTCTGGTTCTTCGGGGTACCAGCAGAATCAAATGACTGTTGTACTTTTGGACAGGTAAAAAGTATCCGAGAAGCAGGACTGGGGGAAAGATACAAGTGTAGTTGGGTACTTAAGAATCTATGAATCTCGGTTTCATCAAGGTGGCTAGCTTAGTGCTGGCGGCTTTGCTAATGACGCAGAAGCCATCCCAGGGACAGAGCAACTCTCAAAAAATTTAGCTCCCCGTAGATTAAATGTAACTTTGCTAAGTCCAAAGATTGTTTGGAGAGGAAACAATCTTGGGAATTCCACTGTCGTAATTTCTAAAAATACATTCCCACCAGAAAAATAAAAACGAAGAAAAAAGGGTAAGACAACATAACAGTTTATTTGTGGGTACATATTGTTGTGATCTTACTAGGCATCAGATTTTATGTTTTTTTTTTTTACTATTATAAACATTATAATTT
This sequence comes from Enhydra lutris kenyoni, assembly GCF_002288905.1. Taxonomy (NCBI): domain Eukaryota; kingdom Metazoa; phylum Chordata; class Mammalia; order Carnivora; family Mustelidae; genus Enhydra; species Enhydra lutris. Next base: position 12,921,832 of record NW_019154132.1, on the reverse strand, counting down.
GCATAATTATAATCTTAATGATTATACTGGATGAATAACTGAATTTTAGTTAGCTATCTTCCTATGGCTGCTCATAAAAGGGTTTCTCGTGTTTTATGATATAACGAAAAAAGGAGGTTCTACCCAACACCTCCCTGCATAAAGCCTTTTCTGTAAGTAGAATCCTCCCCTTTTAGGAGAAATTCCAATAGACAAAACTTACGTGTATTAATATTTCAAAATCTAAGTGACACCTACTTGAATCTTGTAAAATTGTTCTGTGAAGGGTTTCTCTATTTACACAGCAGTAATGCACAGACCACGTGAATTTCTTAGCTTTTGATCATTTCTTCAATATTGACCTTGATAACCATATTTTATCTAACTATCTACCTACATATATATGTGTGTGTATACACACACACACACACACACATCAATCTAATGGAAATAAAATTGAAACCAATCAACAAAGATGACAAATCCATTATTAGTATCATTTATGACCAAGAACAGTAGTGACAAAAGTGAAGACCATCGGGGCGCCTGGGTGGCTCAGAGGGTTAAGCCTCTGCCTTCAGCTCAGGTCATGATCTCGGGGTCCTGGGACTGAGTCCCATATTGGGCTCTCTGCTCAGCAGAGGCCTGCTTCACCCGCTCTCTCTGCCTGTCTCTCTGTCTACTTGTGATTTCTCTCTGTGTCAAATAAATAAAATCTTGAAAAAAAAAGTGAAGACCATCTGTTTTGAATTCATTTAACATGGGGCTATAATGGTGTTGCCACCACTAAGTAACTGCTGTTTTAAATTCTTGTGACATGGGCGCCTGGGTGGCTCAGTGGGTTAAAGCCTCTGCCTTTGGCTCAGGTCATGATCCCAGGGTCCTGGGATCGAGCCCCACATTGGGCTCTCTGCTTCTTGGGGAGCCTGCTTCCTCCTCTCTCTGGCTGCCTCTCTGCCTACTTGTGATCTCTGTCAAATAAATAAATATTAAAAAAAATAAATTCTTGTGACATTTTCAAACATACACAAAAGTGGAAATAGTAATGTAACTGACCCCATTTACGCATCATCAAACTAAGAAATCAGCTGGGGATTCCCAATGTTTGGTCGTTCCAAATCAGATTAATTTGAAGAGTATATAACAAGCATAATTTATCAGCTTCTTTATTGGCATTTTAACTCAAATTATTAAAAAAAAAAAGTTTTACTTTTTTTTAGAAAGAACTTAACCTTCCTGATGAAGGGAAGTCTCATGGATTGGTTATACGTTCATCTATCAAGATCATCACTGTCTCGTTACTGCAGATAAGAAAGAGTTTGCTTTTTATACTAATGTCAGAAATTTTATTAGAAAAAATATTAGAAATAATATTGCCCTATATAATATTAGAAATTATTTGGATGTTTTACATGATCTTCTAAAATGATCTGTAATAGTTTTCAAAACTACCGGTAGTAGGAAGGAGTAGTGGGAACAGGAAGAAGGGGGAAGTCCCTTGAGATCCGAGGAACTGAGACAATGTTTCTCCAGCTTCAGTGGGTATTACAATTCCCTGGAGTGGGGCTTGGTTCCACCCCCAGAGTTTCTGTGCTGGTAGTTCTGGGTTGGGACAGAGAATATGCATGGCTAGCAAGTTGTTTTTTTGTTTTTGTTTTTTTTTAAAGATTTTATTTATTTATTTGACAGAGATCACAAGTAGGCAGAGAGGCAGGCAGAGAGAGAGGGGGAAGCAGGCTCCCTGCTGAACAGAGAACCCGACGTGGGGGCTCGATCCCAGGACCCTGGGATCATGATCTGAGCCGAAGGCAGAGGCTTTAACCCACTGAGCAACAAAGACACCCTGGCTAGCAAGTTCTTGGGGGATGCTGGAGCTGCTTTAGATGGTCAAAGTTCCACAATTTAAGGCCACTGGATTGGACATTAGGAATCAGAGATGTAAGAGAATATGGAATGGCAATTGTGCCTAGTCCTGATGAGGTCTAGGACAGGAAAGGCCGTTTATGGAGCTAACGGGGAACATAGTAGGTTTAATCCTCAAAGAGGACAAGAAAGCAGGAGGCTGCATTGTCTAACCAGGGATCGTGAATATGAACTTGTCACAAAGGCATATGGGACTGGGGAGAGCCGTAAGGGAGAGCAGAAAATTAAAATGTGAGCCAGATGCAGACATATTTAACAAGATAAAATCAGGTCGCAGACGTGACAGAGAACATGATGCGGAAGTGAGCGCAAGTCAAGGTCGTAAATTTTAAATGATGAGACGTAGAAAGCAACGGATCTAAGCTACAGAACTGGTCCTGGAAACTGTGCCAGCCTTATTCCCCTCTTCTCATGAGACGTAAGAAATGAAGATGTTGGTAGAGTTATGTTAACAACCAAATCAAGGGGAGTGAAGGGAAAGGTGACGGCGAATGCATTCATTCAGCGGGCAAACATCTGTTGAGGGCCTGTAATTAACAAGAGACATCACGACCCAGAAACCGCATGCTCTCACAACGATCTTGTGGGTAGGGCCGGCATTTGCTTCCGACCAGCACCTTCTGAAACTTGTAGAAACTCCCACCCGGTCTCCTGTCCTCCACGCCCTGGAGCTTTACCACAGCCCACCCTGCAGCCCCTCCCACAAGCCAGGCATGACGCCAAGTGCTAAGGGAAGACACAGGCAACACAGAGGAAGAAACGCAGAAACACAGACATGGGGAGGAATTAGTGTGAGAGGTGGGAAAAGAAGCAAGAGTGGAAAGTAACATCCTGAGAGCTGAAGTAAGACGGAAGACTTGCGCTCTGCACACAGGAGACCACACGCTTGAGGAAGATTTTGTTATCGCACAGAGTTTTCTGTAGTGCTCTGAAAGTATGATTTACGTAATAGTTGCGGTCCAGAGGACTGGCCCAAAAGATACATTAAGAAAAGTTTTGTTTTTGGTTTATTTGGGAGTGGCAGCCATCTCCCTAGAATCGGGTGTCACCTTTGTGCCTATGTTTGAGGGCTTTTTTGTTTTAATTTTCCTCAATTATTGTTTTGCTTTAGGAATATTCTCTGGTTTAGGGCAGCGGACACCTTCTGATCAATGAGATTTTCTCAAAGCTGAAGCTTTAACTGAAATTGTTTTTTTAATACATGAAGGTCACATGGCGTATGGACAACAGGAATTCTTTTAGGTTGTCACGGAAAGCCATGGAACAACATCTACATTACATAACATGAAAAATCGCACAAAAGATACTGTGTTCTGAGAGGGCTCACGGTTCATGGCGCTTTGAAGTTGAAGACAAGAAAGTATCAATTTTAATTCTGAAAAAATATTTATTTTTTAAAAAAGATTTTATTTAATTATTTGAGAGAGAGAGAGAAAGCACAAGCAGGGGGAGCAGCAGAGGGAGAGGGAGAAGCAGGCTCCCCGCTGAGCAGAGACTCTCTCCCCTACCCATGTGGGACTGGATCCCAGAACCCTGGGATCATGACCTTAGCTGAAGGCAGGTGTTTAACTGACTGAGCCACCCAGGCACCCCTGAAAAAATACTTTAATATAAATGTAAGCTCGCCCCCCAATCTGATTTTTCTAGGGTATGCATGTGGATTATATAAACACCTATGTTTAAAAATGGATTTCTAGGGGTGCCTGGGTGGTTCTGTCGTTAAGCATCTGCCTTGGCTCAGGCCATTATCCCATGGTCCTGGGTTCGAGCCCCACAGTGGACTCCCTGCTCAGCGGGAGCCTGCTTCTCCCTCTCCCACTCCCCCTGCTTGTGTTCCCTCTCTCGCTGTGTCTCTGTCAAATAAAAAAATAAAATCTTAAAGAAAATTAAAAAACTAAAATGCATTTCTAGTTGGATAAGACATCTTCAGCTAAATAAATAATAGTTGACTATGAGTATAAAGTATTGCTTCACACCTATACATGCACCATTATGGCAATATTTCACATGAACCAAAAGAAATAGTAAAGTGTGCATACACATATTTATTTATTCAGATTGCATAAGAGGGAAGCCAGATGGCGAGTTTTGGCTTACTCGTGAAACTTTTTGGTTTTTAATTTGCAAAATAAAATGCTACATGCCAAATGTAAGAAAAAGAGCAGTGTCGTGGGGAGACAGGAGCAAACATAGCTAAGACGGACTATTCCGAATACGAAGAGTATGTGTACAAACAAATTAAAGTCAAGCGTTCCCGGGTGTCTCTTGGCAAATGCAGAGCCTTGCCGGGAATGAAAGAAATGCAAACGAAGTGACCATGTGGGCAGTGCCCAGACATTAAAAAAATGTGTCTGGAAAAAAAAAATGTGTCTGAAATGATGTCAAGTACAAGGGCAGAATGGAGAGCCATGCGTACCTGTGGATCAGGATCACATCAAAATGAAATCCACACGCAGGCTGGCAAAGTCCCGAAGTAAATTTGGCAAGATGTAAGTGAGTTTAATGATCATTAACTTTTTTTCTGGAAAGATGCTTCCATTTGTAAAACAAACAAGACAACAACATAAACATTTGCATGCTGCTGTTATATTAAATGAAAATATTATATATATATTATATATTATATTAAATGAATAATAGTTTTTTTGGGGGAGGAAAACCTCTTCCTCACCTCTCTGATTACGTGGAGAGGGACTGATTTTCCCTAAGTCCTCAATTTTTTTATTTTTTATTTTTTGGCCTGGCTTCCTACCCTTCTCTGTAGTGACCGCATCGCTAGGTCCCTGTTGCTCCACAGGGTAGAGAGAATCTATCCACTGTGGTTGTACTCTGCATTTTTGCTCCTCACCTTGGACCAGTGTTGATCCAGGACTGAGACCTTCTTCTTAGGGAGCTAATATGAGGTCCAGGCTTGGGGGGAGGGCATGAATAGAAAGTTGTTGTCAATGATTTCCTCCAGACTAGCCTTTACCAAGAGCGCTAATATTGGATCCTTCCAATCCTTAGGAGTCTGGAGTCTCAGGAGAAGAGAATGCCTTTTCGATCTCAGGTAAAAAAGAAACAGAAGGTGACAGGATGGTGTTTAAACCATGCTGTGTGTGTGTCCTCGGACAGGAGAGCACTGGTGAGCCCCCCAACTCATTCTCGGGAGGGCTGGGTGGGAAGAAAGAAACAGCAGGTATGGTGAAAAGAGCCCAGACTCTCAGTGTAGGGAGAGCAGTGTTCTTGTTTTTGCCATCATTGGTTTGCAACAAGTCACTGAACTCTTGGGACTTCAGTTTCTGTCCCTTGAAAACAAAAAAGGGCTGTGATCTTTCTTCTGAAAGATCAAAGTACTATGTGCAGGACAGTGGGAAGAAATGAGGATAAGTACCCTCCCCCCCAGGAAAAAAAAAAAAAAACCCTGCAAACAAGCATGAAAAGAGAAGCTATAACAGCACACCGTGTTTCATTTAGGCTTTCTTTTTCTTGTCTGACTTGCTCTATTTGGGCCTATCGCGAGAACCGGGAAATACATTGATGGGTTTCAGGTTTACTCTTTGCCAATAAAGTGCTATATATTTTTTTAAAGATTTTATTTATTTATTTGACAGACAGAGATCACAAGTAGACAGAGAGGCAGGCAGAGAGAGGGGGAAGCAGGCTCCCCACTGAGCAGAGAGCCCGATGCGGGGCTCGATCCCAGGACCCTGAGATCATGACCTGAGCCAAAGGCAGAGGCTTTAACCCACTGAGCCACCCAGGTGCCCCTAAAGTGCTATATTTTTATTAAGAAAAAAACTATTAAGTTTTAGCATAGTACTAGAAGCCTGTGCTCTACCTACAAAGCCTCTATATTCAGTAGAAAGACAAGGAGAAAAAAAATTGGGACAGTGAAAGGGACGGTCAGAGAAATATTTTTAAGCATTTTGGAGTGCCAAGCACAATGCTGGACATTTTCTATATAATAGTAACAACCCCTTAAACAACATAATGGGAATTTATCTGAGCCAGGTTCTTGTTCATTCAATATATACATAAAACAATATATACATAAAAAAATTCCCCTCCTTGTAAAAAGGAAAGCGAACACCAGATGGTTTCAATAACTTGTGTAAAGTCAAACAATTGGCAGGTCATGAGCTCAGAAGTGCTGAGTGCATGCGATCTCATCTAAAATGACTTATTTTGAGATTTCGCTTCCCCAAGGATGGCGAAAGAGCCGTAGAGAAATCCTTTTTAAGTAAGACCTGTAGACGATAGAGTTAAACCCCAAATTACATCCCTGTTAAGTCCTTGCAGCAGAGAAGGGTGAATGACGTCATGAAATCTTGGTTACACTGAGGCTTCCACTGTAAAGAACAAAGAGTTTATAAGCCGGGCTTCACGTGTCAATCTTAGACTCATCGGTGATCCCCAGTGGCTACAATTAAAGCAAAACAAAAAACGAAGCCACCTGCGTTAAAGCAAACCATTCTTGTTGCGAAGCCTGTAAGGAGAGCCTGTGCCAACACGGGCTCACTCGTGTTTCCCTTGAGACAAGAGCTACTTACTATTCAGCCCATTCTATGTTCTCAGTTTAGCTTCCCAGACAGGCGCTTTGACCAAAAAAGGGCGCCTCCACTGGGGGGGCTGATGAGTTACAGCGGAAGGTAATTTCCCAAGAAAGTATTCCTCTGGTAGTGGTCGTCCTAAGATTCGTAAGGCACGAAGCGAAGGCTTCATTGACTTTTTTTCTTGCCACTGATAGACTTTTTCCACTAGAGCAGGAAAAAAAATCCACCCCTGCAGGTGACGGAGTCATTTTTTGAAACCTACAAAGGTGTCACCTGAGCCGCAATATACAGTTTGGCAAAGCGTCCATTAATCCCGATAACCTTTTCAATCACTAATCAAGGCCACTAGCTGCTCTCATAGTCAAATGATCAGCCGAGCAACACTGAACTAAGAAAGATTTTATCTAAGGGTGTCACTGAAAAGGTTAAAAGCTTTAAACCTGAGAAGCTGGAAATGGCTCTCTGGCATGTGTCAACTTTTGTGGGAGATATTTTCTTCCATTTGCCCGAGTTCAGGCAATGGGTGTAATTAAACTAAATGGTGCTACAGATAACATTTTGTAGAATTTTAAACTCACACAGAAAGCAATACAATTACTCTCAAATATTGCCTGGTTGGCGAATGAATGCATTTGATTCCCGAGTGTTTAAAAAGACCTGAACTGAACATCTTCTTCGCGAAAGCAAAACAAAAAAACCCCAACTGTCTCTCTCTTTCTCTGGTTTTCTGGGGGTTTTGTTTTCCACTGCGAAAAAGTCATTGTGGGTGTGTTTGTGTGTCTCTGTACCATCAGGATTTGAGGCAGACACAGACAATTTTGGGAATCTACAAGTTAGAGATCTCCCACTTGATTTGCAGCTACAAGTCTCTGGATTTTTCTGACCAGCAGATACAGAGGAACAACTGTGCAAGAGCCCTGGGGTTCCTTTCTGTCTGATACAAGCATCTGTGTAGCTCAGAGTCCTTTTGAACCTAATACCTTAAAAATCTGTACAAGTTGTAGTTCAGAATCAGAATTTAGCCAATACTGCAATACTTGGAATGATTTCTTACATGGAATGGAGCGGCCCATGTTTTTGTGTTTGGAGAATCACCTCACCTTTTTTTAGCGTTGCTACTGTTCCGGATTTCACATCCTATTTTGACATTAATAAGAAGCCTTTGCCGGGACGCCTGGGTGGCTCAGTTGGTTAAGCAGCTGCCTTCGGCTCAGGTCATGATCCCAGCGTCCTGGGATCGAGTCCCACATCGGGCTCCTTGCTCATCGGGGAGCCTGCTTCTCCCTGTGCCTCTGCCTGCCATTCTGTCTGCCTGTGCTTGCTCTCTCTCCCTCTCTCTCTCTGACAAATAATTAAATAAAATCTTTAAAAAAAAAAAATAAGAAGCCTTTGCCAAAGCCGTTAAATATGTGAGGTGCAATGACTTCCTGTCACAAAAATGTCATTGACCTTGGGGAGCCTGTTTTGGCTGCACTTCCCTGCGGCTGTTTTCTGCTGGATTTATCAGCATTTCCTGCCTCTACTGGACCCGAGGGTCAACAAATCATTGTTCACGTGGACTCTTGGCTGCTTGGAGGGCCCGCAAACGCCCCACTGCATCCAACAGTGGTGTCTCCTTCCCAGAGCTATTTCTTTCATCCGTCCTGGGGACAGCTCTGCCTGTCCCCCCATCGTCACACCAAAGGCCAATGGTTCTTCCATCATCTATCCTGACGAAGTATGAAGGCTCTGACCATGATTTCCCATGATGAATCCGCTCCATGGTTTGTCGCTCGAAGAGGATTTGCCATCTTGCTATTCCTGTGCATTTTAATATCAAAAATGCAACTGGGGCAGGGACCGAATATGAAATGAATGGGACGTCACAGCTTCTCCCCTGTGCGATTATGCGATCGTGTGACTCTCACGGAATCACCCTGCGTCATTGTGCAAGGGGCCTTGCACAGTTATTAGGGTCGCCCAGCTGAAACTGGTATCCAAGATTAAAAAAAAAAAAATCCTCAATGGCTAGTGTTGCGGGGTAGAGGGCAGTGACAGGGACAGAGGTAAGCAACTCTGTTTCTCTAGCTGGGTTCTCCAATAGGGCGCCCACTAGCCACAGGGGGCGATTATTAGTTAAAACTAAACAGAATTTAAAATACAGACCCCCTCAGTCACACTAGCCACACTTGAGGTGCTCAACAAGCGCGTGAGGCTAGTTACAGCCTGCCAGGGTGGCGAGCACAGATGATGACAGAACGTTTCTGTCACGGCCGAAAATTCTACCGGACGGCACTGCTCACAACGGCCTTGAAAATCACCATCGTGGCCCTGATGCACGTGAAAGCGGGGACACGTTTCTGGAACCGGGAGGCTGAGAGGGTGTGGCTAGCCTGGGCGACAGCACGGTAAGCGGGCAATTTAGCGGATAATATTTCCTTCCGAGAAATTGAGACCTGGGGAGCGAAGACGTGCTCCAGGGCGCAGGCAGAGGGCAGCAGCAGAGTGACGGGGTGGGCACACCTGCGAAGTCCTGAGGTCTCACACTGGAATCTCCGCTCTCCCGGGGGGCACCAGGGACAGCCAAGGCTCAGGGGAAAGGGAACAGGGAAGGGGAGGCAGGCATCTAAGAAGAGCAGAAAAGCAGTACAGGACAGAAGTCTGGTGGAGAGCACCGCTAACATTTATTGAGCAGGCAAGGGCTTAAAAGGTCAACCTGGACCCCGTCCTTGGATCCTCCCAACCACCCCATAAGAGGCCAAGAAAGGGCAGAATGGAGCTGAAGAACAAGCCATCCCGTGGGTATTCCCTGAGACACTAGGAGGACCCCGATGGTTGGTTAGCAGATGCCTTCAATCAAGCAGGATAAGGACTGGGCACAGCGAGAGAGGAAGGAAGGGAAGCAAGGCTTTGCTGGCATGGGCAGTCAGGGTCCTGGGGTTGCATTCATTCTGAAAGCAGAGTCCCGGGACATGGAAAGCTGCCTTGTGCCTTGTATACACGGAAGACGAGAGGGATGGGACCAGAATCCTGGGTGTGGAGCTCCTAGCAGAATGCTGTTGTTTTACAAGATATTTACATGGGGGTTCAAGTCAAACGCTCCGCTTACCTATCTAAATCTAGCCAAGTCCTCAGCAAGTCAGGAGGGGTTTCCTAAGCATGATCAGCTTTCCTTAAAGAAGGCTAGCTACTAGTCTTCCAAAGTTTGGCTGGCCTTGGCATTGCAAACGTCAGAGCAGACCAAGGACTGTTGAGTGAGCAAGCATGCTAGGCTGCGGCCACGGGGTGGACGGCCGTGATGCCCCGTGCCCATGGTAGCCTTCCCTGCATGGACTGGCAGCTGGAAAGGGTGGTACAGTGATGGGTCTTCCAAGGATAACTCCTACGAGGCAGCAGCCCATGGGAGTTGCCTGCCTATAAAACTTTTATTTATGGAAACATCCGTCAAAATTAGGGCAACAAGACATCTTGTGGTTATCTCTTAAAATTCTGGTCAATGAAAAATGGGAATGATTCTGGAGAAGCTTTGGGGAGAAGGTTTGCTTGCTTTTGGAAAGAGATACCAACAAGAGATAGCCCTCTCTCTTCCCTCTGGATATGGCGTCTGCGTGTGATGCTGGGATTCCTGCAGCCGTCTTGTTACCGTGAAGGGCAGGAGCCTGACAATGGCATCTCTTAGCCATGTTCATGAACCAAAGAACTAACCAACCCTGGAGCTGTCCTGCCACTAGCCTTTAGTATGTGAGAGTCATTCATTCACTCGGCGACTCAGGAGATAAATATTAAATAAGCACTGAGAAACCCCAACCGTTGCTCGAGGCATTTGGAATACTATAGAGGAGAGAACACAAGAGATAATTGGTCTAAATTTGCTTATTGGACAATAAGCTTCCCCCTCCTTGAGTTAAGTGTTTGTGACCTGAAACCTGAGCCTTTTAATTTATATCCTGCTGACCACACATTGACTTCACAGGTAATTTAAAAGCCTACAATGAAGCATCAAACAAATAATCCAAAGGACACCTCTTGGTCCATATCTCACACAATGTGTCTATATTTGACACTCTTTTTCCCCAAACCACTGCTCCTGGTCTTGGCTTCCATTCTGATACACATTTCCAGTTTACTTTCTATTTTTCTGTCCACTTCTCAGTGTCTGAGGGCTTTTTCTTCTTCCCAGACCATTTCTGCTTCACTCCCAGAACATTTAGTGTTGGGGTTCCACAGGGTTTTCTATCAGGACCATTTAGGTTCCCATTCTACACCCTCTCTGAGAACTACCATCAGCTCATGTTGACTTAATGACCATTTATACAACAGCTCTTCCAGATCTGCATTTCCAATCCAGTTCTCTCTCCTGAGCTCCAGATCTGTATACTTAGTGGTCTGTGTAGACAACTGGGTATCTCAGACTCAGTGTGGTCAAACCATGGCAATATTTTGTGCCATCGGCTCACCCATTTTGGGTCATCGGCTCAGTGAATGGCCCCACTATCTGTCCACCCGGTCACCTAAGCCAGAATCCTGAGTATCCGCCATGTCTGTACTCTCCCCTCTTCTTCCCCAAATCTCAGCAGTCCCAGGGCTCTCTTGACTCCATCTCCTCTAATTCTCCAGTCTGTCCTCTCTCCAGCCCCCCTCCATTCCTGCTACCCCCCCATCATGTCACTGAATCCCATCAACGGTCTACTATCCTAACCCCCAGACTCATGTCCTGGCCTCTCCTTCCATGTTCTTCTCTGTAGGGAGAGCAATGAGGCTGCAAATCTGATAGTGCAGAAAACCCTTCCACAGTCCCTCACTGCTCTCACAATAAAGAATAAACAACGAGAATAGTTTTCCTGCCTCTATGATCCGTCCCAGTATCCCCTCACCTTACAGACACACTGAACACACACACACACTCTCTTCCTTTTCCCCAACTCGGTGCCTCCATGTGGGCTAGTCCTTCCCCTTCTGACATTCCCTCAACCTGTCTAGCTTCTCTGGGATAATTCTCATCACACATCAGATTTCCTGAGACACCACTCTTTGCAGGATGCCTTCCCTAAGTCCTCAGGCCTGGGTGGGCACTGCTTCCATGTGCCCCCGGACATCCCGTACTTTCCCCGTCATAACTGCCGAGTGCCTGAACCCTAATTCCCAGGACTGTGGATTCCATCAGCCAGGGAGGCCTGGCTTGTCCCTGCTTAGTACTCCCAGTGCCCAGGATGATGCCCGCAACAGAACAGGTGTCCAACAAATACGCAAGAGAGGAGTAAACTGACTGGGGATGCTCACATACGGCTATAACAATAATTTCAGTCATTGTTTGGCTTGGAACGGAGATTTTTTTTTTTTTTTTTTAAACCATGTAGGGGTGCCTGGGTGGCTCGGTGGGTTGGGCCGCTGCCTTCAGTTCAGGTCATGGTCTCGGGGTCCTGGGATCGAGTCCAGCATTGGGCTCTCTGCTTGGCAGGGAGCCTGCTTCCCTCTCTGTCTGCCTCTCTGACTACTTGTGATCTCTGTCAAATGAATAAATAAAATCTTAAAAAAAAAAAAAACCATGTAGCTTAAAAGACTTTTTTTTTTAAGATTTTTTATTTATTTGACATAGAGAAAGATCACAAGTAGGCAGAGAGGCAGGCAGAGAGAGAGGGGGAAGCAGGCTCCCCACTGAGCAAGGAACCTGATGTGGGACTCGATCCCAAGACCCTGAGATCATGACATGAGCTGAAGGCAGACGCTTAACCCACAGAGCCACTCAGGTGCTCCGCTTAAGAGAATTTGATCACAACTTCATTTATTCTCTTTATTGTTTAAAGCACTTTCCAACTACCCTACTAGGGCAATCCCTTGTACTAGACTCTGAGATGCTTCACCAAGTGGCTAGACGTTACTGATGCTCAAGATACACACTCTCTTTATTTCCACGCAGCTACTCTATCCCACAGCTTTCGGAAGAGGCCATTTCTAGGTAACGCATCAGAAACAGCAGAAAACATATGACAAAGCAATCGTGCCTGATAAAGACTGTGAAAAGCATTTCCCACAAACTCCGACTTGACAAGTCTACACATTTACACACCGGGGGGACCAAATAAACAACGGGACTTAAAAAGGTCTGCGCCTACTACATTCGTCTCCTTTGATACCCTGGGGAATTTTTATTTTAATTTTTAAAATAGAATGACCTTTTAATTTAAATATCAGGCTTTTTTTTTTTTTTTTCCTACTTCTTCTTCTTCTCTTGAATGCCCGAGAAAGGAAACTGCAGCCTCGTCCATAAGAGAATTGTCCATTTCAGGGAGCTTCTGTTCGTGCTTCTAATTCAAAAGAACACCTTTCAAAATGTTGCTCTCGGGGAGGGTATGTGCTATGGTGAGTGCTGTGAAGTGTGTAAACCTGGCGATTCACAGATCTGTACCCCTGGGGATAAAAATATATTATATGTTTATAAAAAATAAAATTAAAAAAAAAATGGGGCTTGAAGTGAAGCAGCCCATCCTCTACAAAAAAAAAAAAAAAATGTTGCTCTCACTCAATTAAGGCAAAAAGCACACCTCAGTGCACTTTACTGTTCGCTATGAAACGCGGTCTCTAACTCCCAGCACGCGGTGGAAAGGGAGGTTGCTCACCAGCGCCCAAACTGTTCCATGCTGACACACTCCCAGCTCTTCTTCCCTCTTCTGTGGACTCTCTCCTTCCCGGGGTCTCAGTGGGACTGCCCAGGAGACTCCTGGGAGAGCTGCCAGGCTTCAGCTACAATTCTCGAATGTTCCAGCTCCCCTTCAGGGTATGGAATGGAGTCTCAGGCAGGGGCGATATCCTGTCATCCCACAGCAGAGAGAGGGTCTCCCTTCCCGCTCCTGCCCTCCTGATCCCTGATATTGACATCCATGTGAATTACACACACCCATCCTCTATGGACCAGGTGACCTTGGGGGAAAACTGAGGTCTTCTAGGAAAATCCAGCGTGACCGCCACCATTAACCCTGATATTCTTCAAATCTAGCATTATGTTTATTTGTGGAGTGTATTTGCTACAATGCCAATAGCCACACTGGCAACATGTTACAAAGTTTTCCTGTGTTCCCATAAATCCCAAATGGAGAACACACAGGCTTTGCAGGGGTTTTAAGCGTCCACGATCGCTGGCGGCTGTGTATCCATCGACAAGGCAATAACCTCACTGGGCTTCTGCTCCTTAATCTCTATGGTGGAAAAATGACACTAGCTTCGCCAGCTGACCTCTTGAGATTCTTGCTAAATTGGAGAAATATCGCTATTTTACTAATGGCCAAACCATGCACTGTTTTCAGGATACTTTTCTCCTTAACACTTCAAAACCGCTATTTGAAAGGAGAGTATTTAGCATCCATCTAAATAAACATACACACAATAATGATCTCGCCTACTTAAATAACTGGCAATGAAGTTCCATGGCCCATGACGGCTGAATAAACAAGAGAGAGCAGAGAACTAGGAAGTTCACCAACACAGGCGCATCAACAGCGAGCCTCTGGTTCGCACACGTGCTTCTCTCAATAAGCGTTTGCTGAACATCAACTCTGTCCCAGGCACTGTTGGAGGCTCTTGGGCTGCATCCCTGGACAAATCAGGCCAAGATCCCACTCTGTGTGATGGAACGTCCGTTTCAGTGGGAGAGAGATAGGTGAGGGACAGGGTAACACAATAAATAGGGAATTTTTAGAGCCTATTTGAAGGTGAGAAGAGACAAACTAAAAAACGAAAGAAAACACCTGGGGGAGGGGATGGAGGACTTGGAAGGAAGCAGCAATGTCAAGTCTGGCCGTTGCAGGGTAAGGCTCATCGAGAAGGTGACCTCTGAGCAAAGACAAGAAAAGAGAGTGAGTTATGTGGATGGACATCTGGGGGAAGAGGATTCCAGGAGAGGGAGTGGCCAAGGCCAATCTCAAGGGCTGGAAAGCAGGGCTGGAGATGTGTCACCAAGAGGAAGTTACGAGGGGCATCTGGGTGGCTCAGTCAGTTAAGTGTCTGCCTTCAGCTCAGGTCATGATCCCAGGGTCCTGGGATTGAGCCCCACATGAGGCTTCCTGCTTAGCGGGGAGCCTACTTCTCCCTCTCCTTCTGCTGCTCCCCATGCTTGTACACTCACTCTCTCTCTCTCGCTGTCCAATAAATAAGTAAAATTCTTAAAAAAAAAAAAAAAAAAAGAGGAAGTTATGAGGAGGTATGGCGAGGGAGTCAAAGCAAACTTAGGGGCTGGAGTGAAAATCACAGAGGGCTTCACACACTGTCACAGGAACTTGGAGTATCTCCTAGTGAGACGGGGAGCCATTGCAGGCTCTGAGCAGGGGTGGAGGGTGATGTGCTCTGATTTACAGAGAACTGAGAGAGAGAGAGGCAAATGCAGTACAGAGGCTTGAATTTAAAAGGTACACACTGAGTGTACCTTTTGGAAGTCAGTGAAAGGACCCATGACTCCGTTTCAGCCACGGATCACTTAATTTCTGTGTAAGTATCACCTCCTCCAGAAGTTCTCCAGGATTCATTTCTCTAAAATCATGGCTCCACTTATGACTTTGTCTTTTTTACCCCACTGCTTTGTTATTCTTCATAGGGTTTATCGCTCTTTGACAACATGTCACAGGCTTATTTTTTTCCTATTTCCTTTACTAGAATAGAAACTCTGAGAAGGTGAAGATTTTGCTCTTTTGGTTATCGCTGTAGCTCAACACCTAGGGTACCACCAGGCACAGAGAGGGCACTGAGTACCAATTTGTTGAATGAAGAAATGAATGTGAGTTTAAGAGAACCCTTACGTTCTGATTGAAGCACACAGACCACAAGATAGGGAAATAAATAGTTAAAAAAAATAAACTGCCTATCAAATTACAGATTATTTTCCACCATTTTTACATTTTTTTTTACATTTTTACAATTTAGAATGATGAAGGTTTTTACATTTTTACAATTTAGAATGATGAAGGTCCCTCTGAATGTTTACGTTGTGTTCTTCCTAAACATGCTGTACCCACATTGTGGCAACTTTAGAAAATGGGATTAAAATAATTTATGATTTTGTGTCCCTACTACATCATGACTAACAATGAAAAGTTTTCTTTTTACGGAGTCTTCAACATGTCCCGCATTCTCCCATGGTCTCCATATACTCAGAGAATAAACTGTTTTCTTGGATTTTAAAACTTTTATCTAAAGGCCCTTCTGGACTCTAAGATTATGTGATTCTACATGGAAATCAATAAAAAAGAAAAAAAAACCCACGAGCTAGTCAGTGCCTTGTGCTTCCTACTTCTAATGCATTTCATTAAATGAGGGATTCCCAACCTTGTTCCTACATACATTTGAGACACTTTTCCCTCTTCCACCCAATCTCTCATTTTGCTTGATTTGGATGTATGTCCCAGTTTGGGCTTTGTAAACTGCTAAGACAAAATACAAAGAATTTTGGAACTGTCAGAGTAATAAAAATCTCATCAATTCTGAGTTCACCCAGCCCAAATATTGATAAAGCTCGCCTCCCTACAGTTTACCTTTATACTTTCTATGAACAAGTGGGGTATTATGATGCAAAATCAATCATGTAAAGAAGTTGGAGGAGGAAAGCTACCTACTACGGGTAAGCGGGCTGATGCCACTGGAGTCGTGTGTGCTAAGGCTAGAGAAGGCACAGAATGAGGAATTACCAGCCAGGCAACAGGGCACAATTGTTCCCGATCTCTGAAACATCTCTCGGAAACACGCAACTTGGAAAACAATGCTCATTGACCCATTTGCCACATGCTCTTGACCCAGGTTGCGGCAACAGAGTTTAATGTTTTACCCACCAGAATCCCAGCTACAGCGAGAGGAGTGATGTCCTAGAAAGGGGAGGAGGAAGAGGACGGGAAAACCTAAGTGAGGGTACAGGAGGGAAACTGAATTGGGGTGGCGGGGTGGAGTGGTTCATGTCGGGCCACGGGGGCCATGGCTAAGACAGGGTAGCAGATCTTCGCACCTCAGATAAAAGTAGGTGGTGATGTTCCTCCTGAACTCTTGGGTTCACTGAGTGAGGGTGAGGCATGAAAAGGGTCTTGACACTTGTAAAGGGGGAGGATGACTACTAATAAGGGTGTGTTGTCATGTCTTGAGAATTTATGGGGTGACAGCCACTATTCTCTGTGACATGTCGTTAAGGAATCAGTTGTATCTTCCCCACCTCCCAAATTCCTCTGTTGAATCCCACTCCCCCCACTGTGACTGTATTTGGAGGAAGGGCCTTGAAGGAGATAATTAAGGTTCAATGAGCTCATAGGGGTGGCACCCCAATCCAATAGGGCCGATGTCCTTCTAGGAAGAGGAAGGGACACCAGGAGTGTGTGTGCCTGGAGGAAAGGCCATGGGCGGACACAGCGAGAAGGCAACCATCTGCAAGCCAAGGAGAGAGACTTCACCAGAAATCAATCCTGCTGACATCATGATCTCGGACTCCCGGCCTCCAGACCAGGGAGGAAGGACATTTCCGTTCTGTTACTCAGCCCTAGCAAACTCCCATCCGTATGTTATCCCATGTAAACCTCATGATGACATTAAACACACTTTACGATAAAGAAACAGAAGCACAGAGAAGGTAAGCAACTTGACCGAAGTTGCACAGCTAGTTGTAGTGGAACTGGAATTGAACCCAGGTAATCGGATGCCAGGGCCTATGTTCCTAACAGCTGATATAAGGTAACATGATTAATATCCAAAGTGGTACAAATGCATGCTTTCTTAAAAATTTATTTTAGAAAGAGAGGGAGAGTGAGCGAGAATGCATGAGCCGGGGGGAGGAGGGAGAGAGAGAGAGAATCTCAAGCAGACTCCCTGTTGAGCATCTTGGTCCCAAGACCCCAAGACTGTGACCTGGGCTGAAACCAAGAGTCGGACGCTTAACTGACAGAGCCACCCAGGCGCCCCTCAAATGCATGCTTTCTATCAGAAAAGCCCGGAGCCAATACAAAGTTCTGCGAGTGCACTGTGTAATGGATTTCTGATTTTAGTCCCTCGCCTCTTCTCCTCTTCCCATCATCCAAACAACAAACATTTTTGCGAGCCTTCTCTATCTGAAGCATTACGTGAGGCTGGGGAGACCAGGCAGGAGCCTCTGAGGGCCGTGTTCTGGAGGAGAGGGACTGTAAGGAAAGGCGGCCGACAACTGAGCAGAAAAGCACAGAGAGTGACAGCGAAAAGACAAGGAAGTCAGGGAATGTGGTGACAAGTGGGGGCTCAACTTGTCCCTTCATCCCCAGCCAGTTACTGAGCACATGAAATAAAGCAGCTGGGAGTTGCTTGCAGACCCCCTCCTCCCAATTTCTATCTCTAGAAAATGAGGCTTTTGCTCTAATAACCTATGACTTCTCTGGGTAAGTCAGGAGTTACTTGGACAATCCTTACCTCAACCCCATTATGAGCTGGAATGGGAATAATAAATGCTATGGTCAAATGTGTTCTCTAGAATGTTCCAGAAGGTTTAGAGTAAGAGATAGAGAGGCTGCAAGAAGGCAGGAGGGAGAGGAAGGGATCGTTTCACTGGATCAGAGCAGGCTTTCAACGTGATGGGAGTGTTCATTTAAGCAAGTAGGTGCTTACTACACAGTCTGATATCCACAGTGGGACACCGACCATCTCTGCCGCGGAGTGCTAAGGAGGAGGTGGGAAGACTTCAGGTCCATGCAGGGGAGGTCTGGGGCTGGGAAAGAAAGTAAGACATGGGAGAAACGTGATGATGTTGTGGACTCCTTTTCCCGGAGGAGTTTAATCAACCAAAGAATGCTAATCTGGAAAGGCCTTACCCAGGCAGAAGGAGGAAGGGGCTCACGGAAGGGATTTCTTGGCCTCAGGGGGCCCTGCTAGTTCTAGAAGGTAGTCTCAAATAGCACAACTTCACGCCATCCCTCTAGCATCCCTGCCACGTAGGACAGGGCAGGGCCCCTTCCTCCTTGGGGTGGCCATCAGAGCTAAGAAAAAGTCCTTGAGGAGTGCCACCGGGAAGGCCCGGGACGGGAATGGATACAGTGACACGTGCCCCAGGCTTAAGGACAAAGTCACCGATAGTGGTGGAACCTGGGGGGTGGGGGGTGGGGGATACCCAAGTAAGAAACACAGCCTGCCTTTCTCTTTTCTTTCTTTCTTTCTTTTTTATTTTTTTAAGATTTTATTTATTTATTTGACAGACAGAGAACACAAGTAGGCAGAGAGACAGGCAGAGAGAAAGGAAGGGAAGCAGGCTCCCCGCGGAGCAGAGAGCCTGATGTGGGGCTCGATCCCGGGATGCTGGAATCATGACCTGAGGCGAAGGCAGAGGCTTTAACCCACTGAGCCACCCAGGCGCCCCAGCCTGCCTTTTTCTATCAGACTACAAGTCAGGCCTGCAGAAGATTCACAGAAACACGGTCAACGCAGAATTACAGGGTTGCCTTAATTGGCATGATGAATCTTTACAGTAGAATATGTGCTTTAATCACCTGGGCCAGCAAATAACACCCGCTTCTGGAATGGTAAGACTTGAAACAGACAGTTACTGGTGGCAACTGCATCAAGGTGGATGAGGAGAGTTTGTCATTTCATAGAGGGCCGTAAAATGTACAGTGGAAGGGAAGGAGGGAAGCGGGAAGAGGAGGGGAGGGGAGAGGAGAGGGGAAGATGAGGAAGGAGAGGGAAGAGGAGGGGGGAGGAGAGAGGGAGGGGGAGAGGAAGAGGGCCAGAAAGAAGGGAGGAGAGATGGGGGAGAGGGTAGCTGGGGAGAGCGTAGCTAGGGAGAGGAGGAGTGAGGGGAAGGAGAGAAAGCCTAATTCAATACAGCAAAACTCTTGGGCACCTGGGTGGCTCAGTTGGTTAAGTGACTGCCTTCAGCTCAGGTTGTGATCCTGGAGTCGTGGGATCGAGTCCCACATCAGGCTCCAAGCTTCTCCCACTGACCTCTCTCCTCTCATGCTCTCTCTCTCCCAAATAAATAAATAATTTTTAAAAATAAAAAAATAAAACATCAAAACTCTTAAAAAACAAAAATGAAAAATACTTAATATACCATTTAAACCTCTGCGTACGTTTGTACTGAAAGAGTCGTTCAATAAGCAAAAGACACAGCATTCATTGGCAAACCCTAGCGGACACTTTCACAAACCATCTGCAGCTTCCCAGTCAATGCTACCATTTGAAATATCTTATGTGTACAGTTCTATTTTATAATTTCCTCCATGTTGACTTCTTTTATTGTGGGGAGACAGAAGGCCAGAAAAAAAAATCTGTTAAGGAAATTCCAGATGCTTGTAGATTTTTAACCTTTGTCTCGGGAACCCCCAGTGGCAGAAAGAGACTGGGCCATTAACTGTGTGTATTTGAACACGAACAGGCTCCCGACCAGGACCTGCACACCATTCCTGCAGCCCCCCTACTCCACACCACCCACTGTGGTCTGATTCCAACACTGGGAAGAAAGGAGCTTGATTTCTCTCTTCTAAAAGGACACCCACAGCTCTGGCGTGGTCTGCAGAATTCTCTTCTCTCTCCAAAACTATCTGGAGTTTTAAAGGTTCAAATCCTGAGAAGGTGATGCGGAAAACAGAATCCAATTCCAAGAAACGTGCACACACACTCCACACGTGGCTTTCCGGGCCCCATGGAGGGGACCAGTCCTCCTTACCTTTATCATAGATTTCCTTCAGGACCCCTCGTTTTATCAGCTCCTCTCTGCTTTGCCTCATTGATATTTTCCTTTCCAGGGCTACGAGCAAAACACAGAGAAGCAGGTGTGAGTCCGCAACCAAGAGCTTTGCAAAGGAATCACATGTTAACCTGTATTACAAAGTAACACACAGAAAAGCTTCAGTAAATTACATGTTATTAATGTTAATGAAATCCCATACCCATTTTCATCAGATTATTTCTTTTAACCTTCAAAACGATCTTCAAACTACCTATAAGGCAGGCGCTTCTGTCTCATTTCATCTCACCCCGCCTGATGGTGGAGTAAACCACAGCCGGGAGAAATTCAACAACTTGTCAGTGTAACAGAACTGCCGACAAGAGCCAACGGGATTCAATGGAGCAAGTGCTAACTCCAATCTCCGCACGGCATCCTGAGCGTGCCATTCCCTTGTAAGTGGCATTTAATTATGTCGTTCACATAGATCGGGTCTCACAGAGGATTATGTTGCTTCCCAACTATTAAAAAAAAATGGTATGCAAATGTCTTCCACAAAGCTCTCTGGATTGAGAGACAGGGGTAGGAGCAGGGAGTCAGGGACCCCTGTGGGACAGGCATCCATTGCTTTCCTCTCTTGGGGTCCAAAGCCGAACAGACAAGTGAGGGGTGAGCTCCCCAGTTATGAAATGCACCTCCAGGGGGACCCAGCTGTGCCTCTGGGCCAAATGCTCAGGCAGGTGGTGCTGGAGGAGGGGAGAGGGGGGCTTCTCTCAGCCCAGGGGGCATGACAGAGGGTGACTTGAGTGAAAACAGAGCCCAGGAGTGGAAAAGTGAGTGGCAGCACCAAGGGCAGGCCTGTGGCTCGAGGTAAGGTGGAGGAAGTCAGCAGAACCCACGGAAGTGAGCGTGAGCGAGCCACCCCAACAGCTGACATTTGTTTCCACGCGAACAGGAGGGGACAGATTATTTTGGTTGCTTTTGTCAGCTTGAAAATCTCCACATTCTTTGCGTGCACGGTTATTCTGCGGGGGTGGGGGGGGGAGACATTTATAAAATAAAGAAACTTTTATGCAGACAAATTCAAACACAGATTACACACACACACCCCTCAGGAGAATTTAGTCTGCAAAATACAAGTGAGCACTAGAAAGCAAGCAAGGAAACAGGGACTAGGATTCTGTTACTTACTAGCTGAGTGACCTTGGTCAAGTCACTTTGCCGGTCTGAGAAAACACTGATGCCTCAGCCCCAGCTTCTCTGATTTAGTAAGTCCAGGCTGGGACCTGGACGTCTATATTGTCGTGAAAAACTCTGGGTTCTTCTCAGTCATATCAAGGTTGAAAATCACATTTTATATATTTTGGGGACTTACTATTTTTAAAAATATTCTAACTCTCTCTTAACTTATAATGAATTCAGTGGTGTGAGGCAGCCAAATAAATCTGAGGTTAGGCTGCTCTCCCACAGAGCTTCCTGAGAACACATTAATAGTAAAACGGATACATATATAAACACCCACAGAAGTGGGGTCAGAAGGGTTGTACAGAGGTCGAACCGTAAAGGTGGGTGTGGGAATCACTGGAACGGTGCTTGTTTGGGGGGGGCTGTAGCAGTTTTAGGACTCATACCAAATGTACTAAATGACATGGCATGGTGGGGGGGCAGGAGGGCAGAAGGCTGTCCTCTGTGCAGAAGAGGAACGCCCAGAGAAGGGAGAGAGAACTGCTTACAGTCTGGTTACAAAGTTCTGTCTGCTTTCAGAGGAGTGGGCGGTTAGGGACTCAGGGTCAGGGTTCCCAACAAGAAAATATGGAGTCAGGACAGCTAAGATCAAACAGCACTAACGTCCTGATGTGCAGCTTGGACAGGAACGCAGCGACTTTCTGCTCTGCAGCCTTTGCAGAAATGACGGCTGCAAAACGTCCTCAAAGAACACAATGAACCACAAAGCACTTGTCAATATCACAGGCAAGGGGCAGCTAAGACCTAAGCATCAGATGTCAGCAAAGAAAGAGCATCAGCACAGAGACATTAACCTAATAGGTACACAGATATGTGACCAAAGCCCTTGTTGGCACGACTCAGCACACCGATTGCTGAAGACGGTTCCACGAAAGAGCTCACAAAACCCGAAGGCAGCCCACTCTGGCCCCCTCCCTCTCCAGGAACTTTAGATGGCTGCTCAGTAAGTTTGCTTTGCTGCCCGCCACCCTTCATCCTGTCTACCTCTTCATTCTTGGAAGCGGCGGGACCAGCAACTGTAGGCACCAAGGGGGACACAAATCCTGCAACACGTTTAAGCAAAGATGGGTTTGGTGGCACAGTGGGAAGAGACTGGACAGGCAAAGCAAAGCAGGGATTTTTAAGCAAGGACTTTGCTAACAGATCTTGTGGGTGGCATCAAGCCACCCAGAAAGCACACAGAGGAGGTGCTTTGCCAATCCTGTATTGAACCACAGATTGGATGGATTTCCCCTAATCAAAATGAGGTTTCTCAGGGGCTTGTCAAAGCCACAGACAGAAGTGGGAGGACCTAAGGCCAAGCCCCGGAGGAAGAATCCACAGCAAGCTGGGCAAAGCCATGGGCTTGGCAGCCGGAGATGGATTAACAAACAAAGGATTAACTAAGACCGTGCTATACCAGCACGGACTGTGGTAAACTCTTTTAGGCATCAGTGTTTCTCAAACTTTTCCATGGCAACACTCCTAATGGCAAAGCAGTAATACCAGAGGCTCCAAGGATAGGACTGAGCTGGCTGACCCAAGCATGCCATTTCTTTACTATACTGAGTTTTTCCTTAAGAATTAAGGTGGAAAGGCGCCTGGGTGGCTCAATCGGTTAAGCGTCTGCCTTTGGCTCAGGCGATGATCCTGGGGTCCTGGGATCGAGTCTCCCATCAGGCTTCCCGTTCAGTGGGAAGTCTGCTTTCTCTCTCTCTGCCTTTCCTCCCCTCCACCCCCGCTCATGCTCTCTCTCTCTCTTAAATGAAATCTTTTTCAACAAAAGAACTGAGCTGGAGTTCCCATAATAGATTTGCTCTTCTTCAAACAAGACGATACCCACCCCCAACCAATTTCCAAGTTGAATTGACATTCTGGGAAGAGACGGCTCCTTTATCCTATGGCTTTGTCCATTTCCTAGCACAGAACCCTGTGTCGACGGGGGATACACAATCATTTTGGGAGGGTGGCATAGCACGTTATTTAATTTAATCCTCACCACATTCTGTGAAGTAGTATCATTCCCATTTCTCAGAGGTACCTGAGACCCTGCAAAACTGACTTGCTCAGTGTCAAACAGCAGTAAGTGGCAGAGGAGAAAGAGATAATAATGCCTGGTGGCTTTTTTTTTTTCCATTCCACATTGTTGTGAGGACTGTTATGATATGTACAGGCTCTAAATATAATCTAATGTACAAGGCTCTAAAAATGGAAGGTGATCTTATTAGTAGTTTACTTGGGTCTGTAGGTCATGGTACAATGGCATAATTACACTTTATTTTTAGGAGAGCCTTTCTTCTGGGGCACTCTTTACTTACTCTTTTAACAAGATATATGTGATGTCTGCTTTCCAGTCTTATTTTCAGCAGCCCTTCCAAAGTTAGAGCGAAGTTTAACCTCAGACAAAGACAAGCTCACCACTGCTCTGGGAAGTAAAGTTAAGTGGGCTGTTTGGAACAGAAGGAAAACTGAGATCCTCTGACCTGGTCTACTACTGAACCACCAAACACTGGGCAGGGGAGGGCTTGATGTAGGGGAAAGAAAACATAATGGTTTCCTGTCCACTGACCAAGACGAGGTCCGATCTGCCCTCTCCAACAACTTTGGCTTTGGGTAAGATGAAAAAAAGAAAAACAGAGAAGAAATAACAAAAAGTTAAAGTCAGAGGAAGAGAAGCAACACATCAGGGAAGACAGAAGGTGTAACAGGTACCCCACCTGCCCAAAGGATAGCAGGAACAGATCAGAGAAACGGAGATCCATGGCATGACCGTGAGCTGGTTCACTGGGCAATGCTTGCCTTTGGGACGCAGGAAATGGAAGTTAACAGCACCAAGTCAACCACCTCTTTTAAAAAAAGAAAACTGAAAAAGTCTTGTTAGATGTGTGGTAAAAAGTAGTATTTTTAGGGGCACCTGGGAGGCTCAGTCAGTTGAGCGTCTGACTGCTGATTTCCGTTCAGGTCACGATCTCAGGGTCGTGAGATCAAGCCCTGCCTCGGGCTCTGAGCTGCGCGTGGAGCCTGCTTAAGATTCTCTCCCTCCCTCTCCCTCTGCCCCTCCCCCCACTCTCACTCATTCTCTTAAAAAAAAGGAATATTTTTATATGAAAGAAAAAGTTAAGGCTTCTTTTAAAACAAGAAAATATAAAACACAGGGATCACTCAAACGTTACTGAGTTATTAAAGCACAAGGCAGTAAGAAATCTGACAGACCACACGTGGGAATATTCTGGAGTAAACATTTTGATTATAAAACTGGACAGAAGTGATGGCTATAAAACTCTTTAAATTTACTGGAATCATCAAGTTATATGCCTTCAATGAGTTACTTGTATGGTATGTAAGCGATACCTCCATAAGTTGTTAGGACATGAAAAAAAGTAACCATGAGAGAAAAATTCCCATAATGGAAAAAACATCAGTTAAAAACAAAAACAGTACCTCTAAACAGACAATTAAATAAATGTTAGGCCACTGTAAACAAGAGGACAATGTTAAAATCAAAAGGTTAGGAATTTAACATGTAAAGGTAAATTCCTAAAAAACATTTTTCTAAATCTCTAAACAGAACCAAAATAGGAAAAGCACAGAATCTAATTCCCCTCCAAAATGAAGGTACAGCTCAAACAGTGGATCTTTAGAAAAGAACCCATTTTCCAGGCTGCAGTAAATGCAGAACACTGTAATAAGAGTTCGAGGTGGTCCTGTAGCAAGGGAAACATCAAAAACAAAATCGCATAAGCCAGCAAATGTGCAAAAGTCTACTGCAGGGACATCTGATCTAAAATTCTATGCCCAGTGTAAGAGACAGCCTGAAGAGGAAAGGGGGCAAACATTACTGATTTGCTTTTATAGACTGACAAAGAATTAGTTGAGTAGATCCAAATGTACAAAAGGAAGTTTCCCATACCCCTCTTGTCTGAAATGAATAGGAGATTTCTCAATTACTATACCAAAAATAGCCCCCAAATGCCCCCCCCCGCCTGAAACCATAATCAAAGGTTGGGATGTCTAAGGAAGACCTCCAAAGCTTGCCTTCAAACTCAGCCTGAATATAAAAGCCACGTAGAAAACCTTGAGATGCATAATTATTCTCGCATCTCTATCACTGTTTATTAATCTTATCTTTTTACTTTCTGTATTTTTCCTTTTTAAAATTTAAATATAGTCTACATACAATGTTATGTTAGTTTCAGGTGACTCTTGGGGGTCTTGCTAATCCCAGTGAGGCTGCCTCTCCCAGGGTTAGCCAAATAGCGCAGGCAGCACCCGGCTAGCCCCTGAACCCCTTTCACGATCAAACCACCTGACCCAGAGCCCTTACCCCCAACCACCTCCTTCATGGGGCTCCTACTCTACAGGCCACTATCCACCTGCCCTCATCAGCCCAGGCCCGGGGGCCAGACAACTGGAAATAGTCCCATGCCCCAGAGCCTGCTGAGATGATTCAAACCACCCGGGCAATCTTGCTTCCACTGTCCATTCTTTCCTGTGGGAAACACACTACAGGCTCTTGCCCACATTTTCCGCATTTCCCTCCCACTCTCTGCCTCCTAACCAACCCCGATGCTTCCCCACATGGCCCTCCGTGGCATGGCATGACCCTTTCTCTTGGACCCTGTGAGTGTAACCAACCATCTTTTTAAAATAATTTTTTCAAAGATTTTATTATTTATTTGAGAGAGAGAGAGAGAGGAGAGAGAGGAGAGACAGAGCACGAGTGGAGACAGGAACAGACTGGGAGGGAGAGGAATGAGCGGACTCTGTGCTGAGTGGGGAGCTCAACATGGGGCTCGATCCCAAGACCCTGAGATCATAACCTGAGCTGAAACCGATAGTCAGACACTTAACCCACTGAGTCACCGAGGCATCCCCAAACCATCTTTTTAATGGCAGGCATCTCCTGATCTGTTGGCCTCACCATGCTTAAGTAATAGCAAGACCAACATCTTAAAACACACCTATCCTCGGCAGGGGTTTTTCACATAGGAAAAACTAGGGGTATTTCCCACAGCTTTACGTTCCAACCTCTTGTTCTGAAGTCTGTTCCATTATGAGCGAATGCTTTAGAAAGGCAGAGTCTGGTGAAGAACGGATCCCTGGCAGGGACTTCCACTAAAGCCCAGAGACCAACGCTAATGATGGAGTGGTTCCCGTCCAAGTGTTTCTGGGAGCCCTTCTGAGCCAGCACTGCAATCTATGCCACAGTTACCAGCAACCAGGTCCCCAGCATCTCCCATCCAGTGCTCTCCCAGCCTCCCCATCCACAAAGGTGTGTTCTAAGCCAAGGAATCCCGTGGTTCTCTGACATCGATGAACTTAGAACTGACATCGTGGGCAGACTGCTTTCCCTAATGAATGCCTCAATCGGATGAATTTGTTAAAAATAACTGGCACATTCTCGGGGCACCTGGGTGGCTCCACTGGCTAAGCATAGGACTCTGGATTTCAGCTCAGGTCATAATCTTAGGGTCGTGAGATCGAGCCCCGAGTTGAGCTCCGCACTCAGACTTTGCTGGAAAATCTCTCTCCTTCCCTTTCCCTCCTCCTCCCTCTGCTCCCTCTCTCTCTCTAAAGTAAATAAAATTTTTAACTGGCACATTCTCTTTTTATTTTTTGTGCATGTGTACCACCCACACATATATGCTTTTATTTATGAAAATTGAGGAAAATATTTCCCTGTAAACAATTCAAGAAATAACACTGAAAAGAAAGCCCTTTTTACACTGCCCTTCCTTCCCTCGGCACAACTCCCCAAATCTCACTGCTGCTTTCCTTTGATATTTTCCTTCTGTTTCTCTCTCTCTTCACCCCCCTTCTGCTCCCATCCTCCCACTCAACCCCCACTATGTATAAATGCAGTTTTTAAAAACATAAATGGGATCATTCTACTCATATTATAGCTCTTTCTTCCCCCTCAAGGATCAATATATCTTAGAGCTCTCCCCATCAGCACCTACAGAAATGCCTCATTCTCTTTGAATACTACATACCATTACATGGGGCAGAAGTGTCATAGTTTGTCTACCCATCTGCAACTGAAGGAAATTTAAGTTATTTCAACTTTGGGGCAAACATTCGTGCTGTAAATATATTTTTTTCTGGCATTCATGTGAATAGGTGGAAGAATTTTTCTAGAATATGTCACTTGAGGTACAATTTCTGGGTAGCACATTCTTTTTTTAAAAAGATTTATTTATTTCAGAGAAAGAGAGAGTAGGAGGGAGGGGCAGAGGAAGAGCGAGGGAGAGAATCTTAAGCAGCCTCCCCTCTGAGCATGGAGCCCCACGTGGGGCTTGATTCCATGACCTTGAGATCACCACCTGAGCAGAAACCAAGAGCCAAGCGCTTAGCCGACTCAGCCACCCAGGTGCTCCATGGGCAGCGCACTTTTTTAATATGCTCCCAGTACTGATGTAAGAAAAAAAAAGTATGTTTCATAACTTTTAAGTACTGCTTTTTTATTTAAAGGAAAAAATGAGGTGGTTGGGGTGCCTGGGTGGCTCATTGGGTTAAAGCCTCTGCCTTTGGCTCAGGTCATGATTTCAGAGTCCTGGGATTGGGCCCTGCATGGGGCTCTCTGCTCAGCAGGGAGCCTGCCCCCGCCCCCGCACCTGCCTCTCTGCCTACTTGTGACCTCTGTCAAATAAATAAATAAAATCTTAAAAAAACATGAGGTGGGGGAAGCAGTCTTGATGCTGGAGCAAGTTATTTGGTTCCATTCAGAGTACCAGTGCAGGAACTTGTTCAGCTCATACTCTAGGATAATCTGTCTCTGTTGAATTCTCTACTCAGCTGCTTTTAAATTACATTCTCGAGGAGCTCGACATTTGAAGTGGGAAAAACAATTGAGCAACGATGAAATTTGCAGCAGCTTACTACAGAGTCTTATACTTTTGGCTGTTAAAATAGTCAACTTGTACTTAAAATCAGTGGCTTTCATCCCTTTGAAATTTTACAACCCCGGAGACCGTGAATTTAGCCTAGAAATCTACAAGTGACAAGCGGAATGAACCTCGAGAGCCTAGAACGTATCCCTGCTTCCTATGTGACTTATGAACAATGGGGATTGTTAATCTAATACAACTATAGCCTGGGAAACCCAGCCCAAAATAATCAGTCCACATTCACACGATCTTCGTGTGAAATGCTTTCATTTTTTAAAGATGAAGAGACGGTTTCGAAATTAAATTGATGTGTACAATATATAAAATACATAAAATATGTACA
This sequence comes from Enhydra lutris kenyoni, assembly GCF_002288905.1. NCBI lineage: Eukaryota > Metazoa > Chordata > Mammalia > Carnivora > Mustelidae > Enhydra > Enhydra lutris. The sequence goes on along the minus strand of NW_019154132.1, from coordinate 12,893,314 downwards.
ATATATTAAATATATAAAATGGAAGAAAGGCAAGGAAGAAGAAGTAGGATAAACCTGGAAATCTTCCGTTTTGAAAAACTAGATGGCAAATGGCCAGCTGATCGGTTCCTTCGTAAGGAAATTCATGAGCAAAGCCAACAAGGTTGTCGATCTAAGGGCTATACTGAAAAAGAAGGGAAAGTAGAATTGAATGCACCTCTAAATGTCTCGTTTCAGATAGAATGGTATGACCAACGTATTCAAGAAGTCACGTTAGTCTAGAAGCAATTGGAAGGAACACCAGATACTGTGCCTTTTACTATCAAAGACATTCAAGTCCTAGGAATATCCAAACATTTTACCAAATGCAGAATAATGAGGCAAGGTTTGATTATTTGGTCATCTGAAGAAAGCTTATTGAATTGCCCATTCAAAACAAAATTAAAAAAAAAAATTTGGCAGGGCTTCCGGATGGCTCAGTTGCTTAAGCGTTTAAGTCTTGATTCTGACTCCGATCATGATCTCAGGGCCTGTGAGATCGAGCCCTGCATGGGTTCTGTGCTTGGCGTGGAGTCTGCTTGAGATTCTTTCTTCCTCTCTCTCCCTTCCCCTCTAGTCTCCTCCTGCCACACATGTGTGCACATGCACATACACATACATGCATGCGCGTGCACTCAAAAATAAATAAATTTTTAAAAACTCTTAAAAAAATATTTAGCAATTAAGGTCACGTGATCCTCAAAATCAGAGAGGTTGACCAGTACGGAATTTTTTTCCCTTTAGAAGTCCAAACCATGAGGAAATTCCACCTGTAAGACAGAATTTAAGTAACTGTCCTTGTTACATGCACAGATCCTGATTTCCCCATGGTTCCAGGATGAGCAGAAGTCCAAGAGGAACAAAGTTCCTCGTCTCCAACATGGTAACCCGGACGCTGTTCTTGTGTAACGCCATGCAGCTAGCTTGGATAAAGATTTCATGACCCCTGAGGTAGGTGAGACTGTTTATTTGTTATTGCTCGTGATTCTATCCAAGTCCTCAAATCAGCACTTTCTAAAGTCTGTTCTGCAGAACAGTAACCTCCAGAGATGCTCTGAGGAAAAGGCTGTGAGAACAATAATTTGGCGATTTGTTCATTAGCACAAAAGGACACACAATAAGGAAACCAGCTTAACTCTGTTGAACCCGGTGTTTTTCCCAAATTCGATGGACAATATGGTCCTTTTATGGAGACTATGGGACTTGCATTCTGAGGAAAATCTTCTGGGAAATGCTGATCTAAATAAATACCAGATCACATGGGATGAATGTGGTGTTCTTCTGTAAAAAAAGGAATTAGGGACGTCTGCCTGTCTTACCTTAGCAGGGTCACAGAGACCTTCATAAAGAGGTTTCTGGCAAAGGAACCAAACACAACCAAAACCCCAAAGCCTTGAAATACCGAGTGGCTGACCAAGAAGATCCCGATCGAGCCAAGGGACCAGCCATCCATCTACCAGTCCTCCTGGGGTCCTGGTCAGAACGGCAGCTGATAGAGATTGGAGCTGCGTCCCAGTGAGCTCCCCGGAGAGGCTGCCCCCCCATGAATGCTTTCCCCCAGATAAGTATAACTAGACTTGTTTAACCTTGAGCAGACCAGGATCGCAGAGTATCTGCCCCAAATAACATTTTTGGCTTTGACATAATTGGTATCAGACGCTTCTTCCTGAAAGCAATTCAGACAGTGCAATTTCCTCTGGAGTCATAGAGCAAAAGAGGAGGACCATGTCATTATCAGAGATGAGGTGATTCGTCTTCCTCGTTCCCATGGGTGACATGCCTACAGCCAGGTCCCACGAGAGCTCTACCCACTGATTAAGTGTATGGGGAAAAAGGCAGGATCACCCACGCATTATCAGCTGCAAGTTGCACGGTTAAAACCTCTTCAAAAATTCTTCATGCATCTTGATTGGATCCTGGTTTGAACAAACCAGCTAGAAATGTGTCTTGGGGTCAGCTGTAAACGCCTGAATGTGGACGGGGTATTAGATGATATTAGGGAATTATTATTCGTTCTGCTATATAGGATAAGGGTCTTGTAGTTACACAGGACATTTCCCTTATTTTTCAGAGATGCATGATTAGAAATGTAATCGGGGCGCCTGGGTGGCTCAGTCGGTTAAGCGTCCGACTTCGTTTCAGCTCAGGCCATGATTTCGGGGTCATGAGATCGAGCCCCTCATTGGGGTCCATGCTTGAGATTCTCTCTCTCCCTCTGCCCCTCCCCATGCTCCCCTTAAAAAAAAAAGTCTGTAATTAGCTTTAAAACACTTCAAGAGGGGGAAAAAAAGCAACAAATACGGCCAAATCTCTATAACTATTAGGTGGCAATCCAACAATTATATTAAAATACTGGTATATAATCCTCCCAATTTCTCTTACAAATTTTTCAAAATAAAAAGTCAACACACAAAGGGATAAATCTTACAAGTAAGAGGAAAAGAGCAAGAGAAAACACGCATCCTGTGATTCTATTTACATAAAGTTCAAAAACAGGCCAAGAGTCAACTATGCTGCAGAGATGCCTCGCCAACCTTGAACACTACAAAGCAAGGATACAATCACAGCATAAACTGAGTCAGGGTCTACCTTTGGCGGGGAGGAGGACTGCACTCAGAAAGGCATATCAAGGGGGCGCCCGGGTGGCTCAGTCAGCTAAGTGTCCAACTGTTGATTTCGGCTCAGATCATGATCTCAGGGTCCTGAGACTGAGCCCCACGCTGTGCTCCCAGCTGGGTGTGCCAAGGACACCAAGGACACTTGGGGTGTCCCAAATTGGCTTGGGATTCTCTCTCCCTCTCCCTCCCCCGCCCATAAGTGAATAAAATCTTAAAAAGAAAGGAAAGAAGGAAGGAAGAAAAAGATAAGAAAGAAAATGAAGGATGGAAGGATGGAAGGAAGGAAGGAAGGAAGGAAAGAAGGAGCACACCGAGAGGCTTCCGCGGGCTGTCAGTAACTTTCCTGCTGTGGCCAGGGGTTATACAGAACTGGCTTTATAACCACCTGTTAAACTGTACGTCAACGCTCCACTTAATGCATTTTCTGAACGTATTTTATTTTCCAAAATAAAACAGTAAAAGGGCCTTCTCAGTAACGCTGCTTCCTTTTGCACTGCTCCAATGGTCTCTGAAGGAGAATAAAAAAAACTCAGCCACCAGAAAATGAAATCGTGCTGTCGGCCAGCAGACTCTCTCTGGTTAATGAAAGGAAGGGTGATTATAAGGCAAGAGAGGCTGCACATCTTTTCCTGGTCATTTCTTCAAATAGGTCAGACCAGAGTGTGGAAGGGCTGTTCTCGATGCTCGGAGGTCTCCAGGGAGCCGGGCAGGGACTGGGAGTTGTAGGGGCAGGACGTTGTGGGTGATTTTACAGCAGCAAGGATTCTGAATTTTGAAAGCAGGATGCACTGAGTGACAAGGAAGGCGCAACCGAGGGGAAGTCACTTTGCAGGGATCAGGCTCAGCACTCCTGGGGGCGCGCAGAGGAAAGTTTCCATGTTCTGGCTCTGCGAGCCCCAATCTGCCCAGGAAAACTTCAGATTGAATTCTAATGGGATAAGTATCAGTTTTCTCTTCTGAGACCGACGAGGCACAAAAGAAATAATTCCTTGTCCTTTGATTGGCCCCTGGGACGGGAACATGCTAGAACATGATTTAATAAGCTGTGAGATCTGAAAAACAATTTACGTTGAGCTCCACTGACAACCTTCGCCTGTCCCCTCCCCTATAGATCACCTATGGTGACAGCCATTTTTATTAAATGTGAAACAGGTGGCCCTCCAGTGATAGAGAATGCAACGTGATGAAAGCGTTTATGTCAGAAATCAAGACTCAGTGTTTCGGGGCTTGCTTCTGTTACTTGCAGCAATGTGTGTCGTAACAGCTAATTTTTTTGTGCGATGGGGCACCGAGCCACAGTTCACATCTCCACCGTGTTCTCTGCTGCCCCGAACGCTGCCGCCCCCAGGAAAAAAGAGAGAATGCACTGATTTAAGGCTGGTTAAGTGAGTTTCTCTTTCCAGATGTAGGAAGCATAATACCGTACCGCATTTCATTCCAGACACCTAATTATTATTGATCACTCTGTGATAGAAGGGGACTGCCCAAGGCACTGAAGAACGGAAATCTGAAATCATGCCCAGAAAGAGCTTAATACCCCAGCTACCACCTGTTACCTACAAGATAATAGGGCCCTTGTTCCAAGCGTTCTGTAGTGCCAACTTAATGCAAATCAGCTTGCCTGCTCCATGGCTTGTTTCTCTACCCAGGGTCAGATCAACGCTGCTGAATGAAGTCTTCGGAAAAAAAGCAGTATTAAGACATTTAGGCTTTACGATCTCACTTCTCTGGCGCTTTATAAATCAGAGGAAGACAGTAGCATTAGATAGTGAGTTTTTATTTGTGCTTTTTACCTACAGTCAGAACGCAAGTCAACTAATAATTTGGAGCAAAGTTTTTAAAAATTTTACCCAGGCAGGGGCACCCGGGTGGCTCAGTGGGTTAAGCATCTGACTCTCGATTTTGGTTCAGGTCATGGTCTCAGGGATGGTGAGAAGGAGTCGCATGTCGGGTTCCCCACTCAGCGGGGAGTCTGCTTGGGATTCTCTCTCTCTCCATCTCCCTCCGTCCCTCCCCCCACTCGCACTCTCTAAAATAAATAAATTTTTTTTTAAAGATTTTATTTATTTGACAGAGAGAGAGAGACAGTGAGAGAGGGAACACAAGCAGGGGGAGTGAGAGAGGGAGAAGCAGGCTTCCCGCTGAGCAGGGAGCCCGATGCAGGGCTTGATCCCAGGACCCCAGGATCATGACCTGAACCAAAGGCAGACGATGAATGACTGAGCCACCCACATGCCCCAATAAATCAATCTTTAAAAATAATTACAGTTATGCATAGTTATGTCAGACATCTAACTCAGACAGATACGTTGCCCGAAAGGGACATTTTGAGTTGAAGACCCGATTTCTCCCTTCTGTTGCTATGGTAACACTTAACTATGCATTAGGGGCTGCTCTACTTGTTTTCCATGTGGTAGTTCATGTAAATCTCAGCTCAGCTCTACAAGGTCGGTACTACTGTCTCCATCACGTAGAAAAGGAGGATGGTCAGGAACTTGCCCAAAGTGCAAAGATGGACTTCAACCCAAGCCGAATGAACACTTAAGCATACCATTACACCGCCCACCTGTACCTTTAAGAACGAGGAATACCTCTCACAACTCTTCCAGCCTGTGAATGCACAAACCTGTAGAGATGGACTACCATGGATAAACAGAAGAATGAAATTTTTGCTATATCCCGGACAGAATTCTGCGGCTTGTAAAAACTATGATTATTTCTTAAATCGTTTTATTAAATTCAGCCATTATTTACTTATCATTGAATGAGGTTTCAGGTACTAAGCACACTGCCTCTGGGCATAAAACTGATAAACCATGTGACTGTCACTATTGCACACTCTCCTTACTGGAAAAACTTCACCCGGCCAGAGGAAATACAGAGTCACACATCCATGTATAATTTCACACTCTGATATGTATACAAAGGTTCAGAAGGTGCGAATCACCACTTCAGATGGAGAGGATTATGTGGGAAAGCATGCGAAGATATGGCATGGACTTTGATGTGCATATTGAAATAGCTATATGGAGACTTTTACACCAAAACAGAACAGAAATGCTCATTTAGAAAAAAATGCATAATAATTGCTTATAATTAAATAACAAAGTCCTCCAAATCTAAGAAAAAGTCCAAAACAATTTAGGAACGTCCCTTCCTAGTTTGCAGACAAAACATTTTTTTCATTTCGGTCTCAATCTTCTCTTGCATGATAAGTAAGATGCTTCACCCAGAAAAGAGGGACTGGGTTTGACTATACTTCAGGCATTTGCCAACTAATGATAAAATATTACAAAAACAATATGGTGAGGGACGCCTGGGTGGCTCAGTCCGCTAAGTGTCTGCCTTTGGCTCAGGTCATGATCCCAGGGTCCTAGGATCAAGTCCTACATTGGACTCCTTGCTCAGTGTGGAACCTGCTTCTCCCTCTGCCTGTGTTCGCTCTCTCTTTCTGTCTGGCAAATAAATAAAATCTTAAAAACAACAACAACACTATGGTGAAATAGCCATTATTTTCAAAGAATTGAAGTGAATTGTTTTTCTGTATGGGGGGGGGTTGGAATCAACTTATAGGACCTAGATGTTATCCTTGAAAAATAAATCCCAGAATAGTTAAATAGCAGACTTGTAAGTCAAACACTTGTCATAACAGCAATTGGAAAAATGGAAAAACACAACCACCGCAAAAAGAAGAAATCTCATAACATATGCAATAGAAAAGAAAGGGCTGGAAGCAGAATGCTCCTCGAGGCGCTGCTCCTTCCTACGGAATGCCATCAGTCCTCACAGCTATGACAAGGCAGGGAGACGTGGCAGGCAGCACGTCGCTCCCTTAAACGAATGCTCAGCCTCTCAGCTCGTCTTTTGTGACTGCCACTTGTGCGTTTTGTCTCTGATGGGTACTTCTGCACTTCTTTTCAAATAACCGTAGCATGCGCAGTAGAGCCGACAAAGGTACAATCCTGCCTTCACGAATAAAAACAGCAGAATCCAGTTTCTCTCATTTGCTTGAGACGGATTATTTAGGACATCCTGAATGGAACTTTGTTCCAGAATCCTGTCTGGCAGTTGCCCAATGGTCGGGATCGAGTCCCAGGGATGGGCTGATGGGAACAAAGGTCTGGGCTGGGGTGCGGAGGGGAACGCCGCTGATCTCAGCGGCGTTCCAAAGGCAAATGCCCATCATCGACCCATTTTCTTCCTTCCTGGCAACCCCGTAAGAGGTGCCGTGCTGGCCTCGTCATCAGGTGAATAGAAAATCTTGCCCAAGGATGTACTCACGCAATATTACAAGAACAAGTGATGAGAACAGATCAACCAACTCCTTTGTTTCCCTTATTAAAATACCCTGTCACCTGGCAGAATGGGGTAAATAAACAAAATGCTACAGAACCATGAAGACATACTCTAAACAGAAGCTGTCCGGACTCTGTCATGTGTTGTGTCAAAGCTCTGAGCTCGGTGATGCCATCAGCTTAGTGTTATTAACACCAGGAGTATAATAACACACAACAGAAAATCTGGCATCTTTCTTAGTCCTAAGCATAAGTTCAGTAGCCTTAAATCCACATTATCGGGCAACAGATCTCCAGAACTTTTTCATCCTGTGCAACTGAAATTCTATACCCATGAAACAACTCCCCATTCCTCTCTGTTCCCCAGCCCCTGGCAGTCACTGTTCTACTTTCTCTATGAATCTGACTGCTCTGGGTATCTCATTAATTTTTTTTTAAGATTGATTATTTATCTGAGAGAGAGAGAAAGAGAGAGATAAGAGAGAGAGAGAGAGAGAGAGATCATGAGCAGCGGGGGGAGGATAGAGGGAGAAGCAGATTCTCCACTGAGCAGGGAGCCCAATGACTGACTTGATCCCAGGACCCCGGGATCATGACCTGAGCTGAAGGCAGACGCTTAACCGACTGAGCCACTCAGGTGCCCTGAGTATCTCATTCTAAGTGGAACTGTAGAGTATTTATCTTTTGGGGGACTGACTTCTTTTACTTAGCATGATGTCAACAAGGTTCACCTATCTTGTAGGATGTGACAAAGTCTCCTCCCTTTTTAAGGATGAATAATATACCAGTGTATGTCTATACCACATTTCCTTTATCCATTCATCTGTTGATGGACACTTGGGTTACTTCCCCTCTTGGCCATTAGGAATAGTGCTTCATATGAACATGGGAGTACACATTTCTCTTTGAGATACTGCTTCAGTTCTTTTGGATATATACCAGAAGTGGCATTGCTGGATCATATGGTAATTTTACTTTTAATTTTCTGAGCAAGCACTACACTGTTTTCCACGGTGGAAACATCATTTTATATTCCCACCAACAATTCACAAGAGTTTCAATGTCTCCAGATTCTTTCAACACTTGTTAGTTTCTAGGTTCTCTTTCTCCTTTTTTTCTTTTTTGATAATAGCCATCCTAATGGGAGTGCGGTGATAAGCTTTGTTTTAAGATGTCAAAACTCACAGAGGGAAATTGTGGAAATCTAGAGATAGGATATTTGGTTATGAGCTTAAATGTCTCTACAAGTTGCTGATTCATCAGCTAAGGTCACAGAAATCCTATCAGAAACTCAAGACCTCCTTTGACCCTTTGGGATTAAAAGACTTGATTTCTCTATAGAAGAACACGGGGGATGAATTTTATGGAAAGGTTAAATAAGTTAAGAGGAAGGGTTCTACTGTTTTTCAGAGAAACAAGGTTTTGTTATTATTGCGGTTTTTATTTTATTTCCAAAGTAGACACTTACCCTTGCATTTCCACAGTTAAGGAAGGACTGAAACTTCACGGAGGATAAGTACATCTCCCTCCAGTGTGTGTGAAGGTCTTTAAATATGTGAGCCAAAGTTCCTAGTTTTTGAGGAAACCTGTCTGTCTGGTATGCACTTGGTCTCTTTCTTGACGCTGTGCTGGGACTTAAACAAGGATGTGCCTTCAAGTTGAATCTCTCAAATGAAAATTTGGGAAGTTGAAGGGATATACAATGGAGTCCAAAAGTATCAGTCTGGATTCTGCAAGCATTCCAGCTTCATGTTTCGAATAGATAGAAAACATATTTACAATGGAAAAAAGAATTCCTGAGTACATAGAGTGGGTGTTGGCAAACTTTTTCTGCAAGGGGATAGAGAGCCATGGTCTCTGAGGAAACTGCTCAGCTCTACACAGTAGCTACAGATAGTGCACAAATGAAGGAGTAGGGCTATGTTCCAATAAAACTTTATTTACAAAACAGGCTGGGAGATGGATTTGGCCTCTGTATCAAAATTTGCTGAAGCCTGCTTTAAAAATCAGGGTTTTCGGGGCATCCGGGTGGCTCAATGGGTTAAGCCTCTGCCTTCAGCTCAGGTCATGATCTCAGGGTCCTGGGATCAAGCCCCGTGTTGGGCTCTCTGCTCCATGGGGAGTCTGCTTCCCCAACTTTCTGCCTGCCTCTCTGCCTACTTGTGATCTATCAAATAAATAAAATCTTTTTTAAAAAGTAGAGTTTTCAGGGTGCTTGGGTGGCTCAGTCAGTTGGGCGGCTGACTCTTGATTTCGGCTCAGGTCATGATCTCATGGTCCTGGAACTAAGCCTGTGTCGGACACCATGTTCAGCATGGGGTTTGCTTGAGAATCCCTCTTCTGCTCTTTCCCCTGCTCACTCACTCCCTCCTTCCCTCTTTCTGAAATAAATAAAATCTTTATAAAAAAATAGTTTTCTCACAAGTTGGAGGAGGAGGAAAAACCTTCAACTCCTGTGACTAAAAAAAAAGAAAAAAAGAAAGAAAGAAAGAAAGAAAAGAAGAAAGACAAGTAGCAAAGCAAATCCTCTTGACATGATTTCTTTTAAAACTAAGTATAAAATTGTGGCCTTCATGGAAAAAATGCATTTAATGGCCCATGTCACATTCATGCTTTTGATCCTTGATCTAACAAAGCTTATGATAGGTGAAAATCACTGTAACTTTAAAATCCTAACTGCCTTAAAAGCTAATGTTTGATTTTATGAAGAAGAAAATCTCTGGTAGAAATTGTACCCTTAGTCACAAGTCACTTAACAAATTCTGTTGTCTAAGGAAATGACATTTTCCTTATTAACATAACTAGAGGCCTCAAGGTAAACACAGAAGGAAGTGCTCCTTCTTAGGGGGTGGCCTTGTGAGTGTTCCTCTGACATCCATCCTGTTTTCCCTTTGGAGTTTCTCCCAAAGTGGAGACAATGACTCTCCTTGACTAAACTCTACTGAGGTGCTTCTGAGCCTTCTTCTTGACTAACTTCAATCCTGGTCTATAAGAACTCAATTTTTAATACAAATGATCCATAAGAGACTTGAGGAAACACTAACACACTCTCTGGGAGCTCAAGGTCATGTTCCTAGGATGGTGAGGATTCTAGCCCCATTTTCAGGGGTCTGAGAAAGCTCAAGGTTGCCAAGAGAACTGTTTGTTCTGGCCAACATCTGACAGAAGGCCCTGAGCTCTCTTTTCGTAGAGCATTTACTTCAGAAAACTTAAATAGAAAATCCTTTCTCTGTTCCTTGGAGATGTTTATGTAACTTCCATAACCCAAGTGTCTTTCTTAAGGAGGTTATTCCTTAGAAATGTAAACATCAACAAAGAGCCTCTGGGGTGCCTGGGTGGCTCAGTTGGTTAAGTCTCAAACTCTTCGTTTCAGCTCAGGTCATGATCTCAGGCTCATGAGATTGAACCCTTGCATCAGGCTCTGCACTGGGCATGGGGCCTGCTTAAGATTCCTTTTCTCCCTCTTCCTCTGGCTCTCCGCCTCACCCCACCTCAGTCACACACTCTCTCTAAAACAAACAAATAAACAAACAAAAAAAGCCTCTGTCTCCCAATCTCTGTGGAGGGAAGGAGCCTAACTTCATTAAGACCCAGTCAGCAGACACAGATGGCCTCCTCACAGTCCATAAGGTCCTTTGTTATCTTTCCCTCAGCACATCCCAGGGTTTATAAGGCCTCCTGCCTTCTGTTTCCATGGAGATGAGGCCGGGGTACACTGGGGTCTCTCCTCCAAGGCACTAGTAAGTAATAAAATCTGTCTTACTGCCTTAGTGTCCAGCTTTCTTTTTGACAGTGATTACTACTTATTATTACTTTCAAGGGACACTGTTCCAACTTTAATGCTCAGACGCTGTGAAAGATGAAACTCTTATTTTCCTTAGCAGATCACCCCTTCCAGTCCCAGGAGGCCCAGCAGACTCTCTGACTAATACTTCAGAGGTGAGACCAAGAGACAAATTTATTCTCCTACCACCTGGTAGTCTGCCCTCTGTGTTTCAGTTTCTGGAGAGAGAGGCCTCTTTGCTTAGGTGAAAGACAACAGAAACAGACTCACCCACTCCTATTTCCAGTCCACAAGGATGGGGGCCCCTGTGTCGTATCACCACATTTTAGTACAATATAAGTAGTAAAGACACAAACTATAGGAATTAATGAATATAGAAACCCAAGAGTTATTTTAATTTTATTTTGTACCAAAGAGGAAGAAAGAAGATATACAGATGACTTAATCCAATCAGTTTAAATCTACCAGTGAGGCAACTCTTGAAAGTACCATTTTATGTGAAAATTTCTGATCTACGATGGCTGTGTCCAAAGCTGGTTCACTCCTTTGGTCATTCATTAACTTGATCACCAAATACTAAATATTTTCATAGGTAGGATGCTGACTAGCTCTAGGTTGTAGGTCCATTCTATTCACCTGATTTCTAGGTACACTTTGAAAATTCGCTTCTTATCATCCGTATTTACTAAAACAAACAAAAAACCCAGAACTGAACAAAAATCAAACTAAAATTGAATCCTTCCAGTTTCCAGGCTTAAGCTTGGACATCCTGGACACAAAAGATTGTCCACTGATTAACTCAGCACTCTTAACTGCTAATTTTCCTCTAGTGCTTCCCCAAGATACTTAGTACCCCATAATAAAATAAATACAGTTGTCCCTGTCTCGCAGATCACAACTTCGTGAATAGACGTGTGCTAAGTATATACCATGTAAAGGATGCAGAGGTGGTGGAGACCTTGGTCTACATGAGGCCATGGGTCCCTGGAGACGGCTGATTCACTGAGAACCAAGTGATGGGGGAGAGAGAGCTGGGAGGAGTCCCCTGGTAGGTGCAGGCAGGTACTGCTTGGGCCGGAAAGGCAGAGCTCAGCTCCATGATCACAGGGGCCAGAAAGTTCCTCTAGTTAATCAGAACTATAACTAAGGTCTCAACAAGCACCCCCACCAACTTACCGCAACCCTTTCTGAGTTACAGGGTTACATGAGCATCTGATATAAGAACCAGGTTCCTGGGATGTGAGTCAGTCTTCAAAGTTTCATGTCTATTTCAGTCATGTGGCAAGGAGCTATTTGGATTTCTTTTCCTGAGGCGGGGTGTTGTCTAATGCACTATTTTCCTTAAAATGGTTCTTGAAAAGGATTTGGAAAAAAAAGATTAGAAAATATGACAAAGCTCAAAGTTTGAGTGACATCTGAGTTCAAGCTTCTCTTCCTAAACTGACTTTGTGAAAGCTCTTTTCTGTATCATTAAAGGAACAGGAGAAAGTTTTACGTCTCGCATTCTCTCATATCACTGATGAGATAAATCCTTTAAACTATTTAACAGGTTGACCCAACAGGTGTAACAAGCTGAGAAGACTTTTAAGATACTGAAATTATTATTTTACAAGCAGAATGCCACACGTTATCAAATTAAGTGAAGGCAAAATTTCTCAAAAATTTGAACCAGCTGTGAAATGGGGAAACACTAACTGAAGATCGGTTTTGCTGTTTTAGTGGTGGGAGGCAATCAAATTTTATCAAGTGATAGTAAAGTGATAGTACAAATCTCCTGAAGCAGGAGGGGACCCAGGAAGTTTGCCTAACTGAAGAAATTTTTTAAAAGTAAGCCTTGTTCTGGGGCACCTGGGTGGCTCAGTGCTTAAGCCTCTGCCTTCAGCTCAGGTCATGATCTCAGGGTCCTGGGATCGAGTCCCGCATCGGGCTCTCTGCTCTGCGGGGAGCCTGCTTCCTCCTCTCTCTCTGCCTCTGCCTGCCTCTCTGCCCATTTGTGATCTCTCTCTGTCAAATAAATAAAATCTTAAAAAAAAAAAAAAAAAAGTAAGCCTTGTTCTGGACTGAGAGTTCTAGAAATTAAACGTAGGATCTACATCACATGACTAAAGTTAGTTTTAGAGAAATACCAGGAACAGATCTCAGTAGATGGGCTCTATTTCAACGTCAAGACTCATTCCCACTGTAGACAGATTCTGCCAGGGCTCTCATGCCCTCCGTCTTGAGGACAGGATTTCCTACGATCCCCAAAGGACAACCAGATCTCAACTGCCTGTTGCTTCAAGTCAATGAGTAAATTCTGAGTACTTCCTCTGTGGATTTCATCCATTCTTTCTTCTGACAATTTGTTTTGGTTTTAGCACATCCTGTGTTCTAGGCACACAGTGAGGCTTTGGGGTAGAGTGGAGAATACGTTCCTAATCTGGTATTAAAAATCAGGGCAAATGCTTGAATATTCTGATGATGGAACCCCAGTTATAGTAACTTGATCCGTTTCTCAATTTTATTCTTGAACCTTCTATTCATAGTGACTAAGATTCTCCTGTTTCTTTCACTTTTGCCACAGATATCCATCCCTACCCCCCACCCCAAGGATTTTTGCTAGGGATTACAATCATGCACTTAAATCTTCAGCCCTGTATCTGAGTTTACGCTCTGTACCAACCTGACTCTAATTACGTACCCACTGGTATGTATTCAGATAACTTTGTTACGTTTTCATTCTTCTAGTGATAAAAGCACCTAATTTCCTAAATTAAATTCTTTTCTGCATTGAACTTGAGTCATGCCCCCATCATGATGGTAAGTTTGGGCAAAGTGTCTGCTTTGGGCTAGGGGTGGGATAGAAGAGTTGGCATTATCTTTTGAATGAGGTGGGGTATCCAAATGAAAACGTTGACAGTCAACCGAATATACATAATTGGAGAACTAACAAGAAATCAGAAGCAAAGAGACAACGAGAGTTCAGTACACAATGAACAGAGGGGAGGGGCTTCCTAGGGAGTTTGAAATTAAATGGAAAGCAACAGAAGGGAAATCACTGAGTCTTAGAGACAACCGCGGTGAGGAGGCTGGAGGCAAAATCTTTACCATAAGTTAGAGGGGAGAAAACAAAGCTGCTTGAAGCTGGGCTTTGTCAAATTCTTGGTATTCTGAACACCATATGTAAGTGGTACTACTATCCTGTCTCCTACAGGTACTCTATGTCACCCAAAGTTGTGTAGCCAGGGTTTGAATGACACAATTAGTGGGATATACTATGTCATTCGTAATTTTTACCTTATTACATGTTCATTTCAAAGTTACTGTCATTTCCTAATTTGCACAGCTGAGGAAAGGCAGCTTAATTTTCCAAATAAGGCAATGACACTCTCCAAACTTACATGGATACTCCATTTACGAACATTGTCTTTATAAACATGGACTTATTCAGAGATAATTTTTTTTTTATTCCACTACCAGGACCCCGAAGAAAGAGATCTGTAAAGGAAAGAAGGATTTTAAAAAATCCAAGTCTCAGCTTACAAATTTGAGATGGGAATTTTATAGGACTGTCTTCATTTAAAACATATAGGTATCCCTTGCTTTTTGAAATTTTGCATTATGTCACTTCGTTTTTAGGAAAGATCTGCGTTAGTACCTGTTTTTTTTAACGGAGAGGAATCCAAAGATAATTTTCACTTAAAAAAAAAAAAAAAAAAGCCAAAAGTGAAAACAGCGTTTAGCATGCTTTGCGGCCAGGTATTAAACAGAGGCCGTGTGCGCCCTGAGTAGCAAGAGTGGCGCCACCAAGCTCCTTCCCCAGGAACTACACCCAGCTTCTTAGCATCAAGCTGCCCGAGTTTTGAACTGTGTGTTTGTACTGCGTTCATTTTGTGTGTCCGTTAGCAAGGTGGGTCCCAAGGTATCATAAAAGCCTAAAGAGGTTATTTTGGGGTTCCAGGAATGCTCAAAAATGTTAATATATAAATTAATGGTATATTAATGGTACAGCTGACCCTTGAATAACCTGAGTTTGAACTTCATAGGTCTACTCATAGTAGAGCCCTATAAATGTATTTTCTCTTCCTTAGGATTTTCTCAATCACATTCTTTTTTCTAGCTTACTGTGTTGTAAGAATACAGTTTATAATATATATGACATACAAAATGTGGTTAATCGACTGTTCATTTTACTGGTAAGGCTCCCAGTCAGTAGTAGGTTATTTGTGGTGAAGTGTTTGGGGAGTTGAAAGTCATATGTGGATTTCTGACTGCATGTGTGGGGGGTGGTCAGTGCCCCTCACTCCCTGTTGTTCAAAGGTCAACTGTAACTAGTTCTTTGCTTTATGCCATTCCAGCTTATAAAAGATCTCACGAGAATCTTTCAGTCCGCACGCCCTGTGCGCCTTCTGTCCGCACGCCCCTCCCCATACTTTCAGTTGGGGGAGGGGCGTGCGGACAGACCTATACCAAGCTCTGTTAATTTAGAATGCGCCTAAAAAGTTATTTTAAAATGCACCTGTCTAAAAGTACAGGTTGGATGAATTTTCAAATGAGATCATTAAACCCCTTTCAAGCCTCATGTTACAGGTTAATGAGAAGGTTCAGTTAAAATTTTAATTTGCCTCAATGGAGTTGAGCTCGTGGCTGCTCAACAAAATTATGCAAGAAAAATAAAAGTCCTGCCAACAGTGAGCTGAAGCTAAAGAATGAAGTCTTCCATATCGGTGTCATTTAAAGAAACCACTGGAAGACAGATGATCCAATGGGGGTAGGATTCTGAAACTCAGCTAATAATTGTTCTTTATGTTGATGTACTTAAAATTAGAGGGATTTCACTTTTACTAATGACTTGAAATACAGTCAACCTTTGCTGCCCTCCATTTGACTCCAGGAATTAGTTTGAAATACTTTCCAGAGCTTGAAGTCACTACAGCATTCCCTTAAATAAACTGCAGTTCAAGTTGCTAGCTAGCTAGCCAGAAGCCAGAAAAGCAACGCAGACAGTAGAAAGGATGGCACAAATCCACGCATTAAAACTCATGCAGTTAATCATTTTGAGAGCTCCCCAAACTCCCACACCTAGCTAGTTTACTTTAATTGTAGTTACAATTTAAATGGGTTTTGGTAGTCTGGTTTCCTAACCCTTTCCAGATTGGAAACATAAATCACAAAGCAAGAGGCAGGCTGGTAGAAGTAGTAAGCTTCCAGAAATGGAGACGGGGGAGGGGTTTTAAAGAAACAGGCTAAGTTGTTCTACGTCCTTTATTAGCCCCTATGAGCATCATCATTCAGTGTATGGCAATATTTAAAAAAAAACTGTTTTAATAAGAGCCCTGAAGCATCAAGAAAACATAAAATTAGGTTTGCTTTACTCTAAGGAGAAATGGGAAAGCATAGATTTTCAAGAGACTACTATTGAGATTGATTTAAAAAATTCTCTAAGACATTCAGAAGAGATAATCTTTTGGTGAAATCACTCATACAGAACACCTAATTTCCTAATGCTTAATGAAGCATTATTATATTTCCATAATGATGTAAGCTGACATCAATCACACGGAGACCTGATTACCTATAGAGCTATAACACTGTGTGCTAATGCCTGATTGAAAGTATCAATCAAGGAAATTAACAATTTAATAAAGGTGTATTGATGTTCCTGTTTTCTAAGCTCTTCAATGACTGACATGTATTTTCAAAGTTCAGAATAACTTTGGAAGTGAGGAAGCCAGAAGACAGTTCTAATTCCCCAACATAATGCCCATCAAGCCAGGGTTCATCTAAATGGAGGTTCCTGAAGGCCAGTGGCAGTTAAAATTTCTAGTAGCTGTCAACTAAAGCTATCTACCATTTAGAGAGTGAGGGAGAAAGAGTCTCTAACTCTGAGTAATGTCATCTTCGGTCAAACATAAAAGAATGCACATGGCCCCAAATCACCAAGCCCTAATTTACGTAGATCACTCTGTGCAAAGACGAGGCCAAGACTAGAGTAGAGAAACAATGTCACACCATTCAAACATAATGAATCATCTGTACACGAAAGATCAGAGGTTCATCTGTCTATATTTTCATACATATAAGCCACTTTAAATTCTCCCTACAAGTTATGTGAGTAATGTACATTCCTATATGGTAAACACCAAGGAGATATGTCTTTCTCTCCGCCATGGGAGGACACGCCAGGAAGGTGGTCGTCTACAAGTTAGAAAGGGAGTCCTCACCAGAACATGACTGTGCTAGGACCCCAATCTTGGGCTTCCGGCCTCCAGAACTGTGAGAAAATCAATTTCTGTTGTTGAAGACCCCAGTCTGTGGTCTTTTGTTATGGCCACCCAAGTTGACGATACAAATTCTAGCTATATACAAATCTATATATATACAATCTATACAAATCTATCTATATACAAATCTATTTACAAATTATATCTCTAAAGGCCTTAATCCAAAGGCCTTTAGAGATATAAAGGAAACAATAGAGAACTCAGAATAAAATCAGTTTTGAACTGTCTCCATAGCCACAATGCCCACAGGTATGCAGGGTAAACTATAAGCTTATCCAGTGACTGAGCATAATGAGCCCGCACATGCATGCTTGAAGGCTTTCAGATGGTTTCATTTGATAGGGAACTCACTGATACAATTATTTCACGGATTCATTTAAGAAAATAAATGGAAACAGACATTACAACTGCTTTTAATGACCAGAACCCCAGGAAACACCACTGCTCAGGGAACACCACAGTATGCAAAGTCATGCTCTCTGGTTCTCCCAAGTTGGCTGGAGAGGCGGCCCAGTCCCAGCATCCACCAGCCCGAGGTCCCAGGGGTGTGCTTCTGGTTAAGACACTGCAGAGAGGCAGACTTGCACAGGGGAAGGGTCACTGCTCACGAGCCAGCTCTCGATGGTTCAAGACCCCAAGACCCCTTGGATCTTCCCGATGAGAGTCTTACTCAGCCTTTTGGATACTGGGGGTGGGGGGGAGGGAAGCAACTCTGTCTCCTTGGGTCATTTGCATACAGCAGGACCTGTCCCTCTCCTGAACTCCAGATGGCAACCTCCCTTACCCCTTTGAGACCTGCGCTATCTGACCTCAGGTCAGAATTCACTTCCTTCAATCTAAAAACCAGCAATTTGCACCAGAATTTCTTAGGGGTGTCTTAACTCCCTTGCCCCTGCCTTCAGACCATCCACTACTTTGACAGCCCTTATGCGAGTGCCCTCCACCTGGCTGGACCCACAGGTAATGAAACAGGTGTGATGGGGCCAGCATCTGCAGCGTACAATTTAAAACTGTTTTTTACTTCAACATGGTGTTATTTTATCTGTTTTAGAGGAATGGTTATGGACACTGAGGCCCTGGTCAAAATTTCGGAGATTAATAACAATAACATGCTCCATGCATCCCCATCCCCCCCCGCCCCAAATCAGCAAGAAGGACAATTCGATGGAGGATATTAATGACTTTCATCTTCCCCCAGCAGAGCTGACTATAGGATCTAAATTTAAGTGCCCTTCCAGTTCTCATTTTAAGAGAAACATACCCATGATCAGCCTTTCCACGTTCAACACTTTGCACATGGGTGAGAGAAAGGGACAATCCATTAAGCTTCTCTCTCCTTCTTCTTCTTGACCTTCATTTATATTCCTGTGATAACCCCACTCAGTACTCACTATTCTTCCAATTGTAAAAATAAGCAGATTTGGATTCCCTCAATGTCTTTAAAACATTCTTATTTTGAAAGGATCCAATGTTCCCATGGGACCCCAGTGGTATCCTGGCCAGTCCGAGAAGAAAAAAGCAATAAAATTCTCTTGTAAACTATTATCCACTCCCGGGTGCTGGATCCAGGCTGACCTGGCTTTAGGTAAAATTAAAGAAGAAACGTTTGTCTTCAGCATCTAAATGATTCTTTCACATTTTAAGGACCCTTTCCTCCTTCCAAGTTCTGCGAGCCACACTCCGTGGGAAGTTTGCAAAGTTCTTGATCCTTCCTTTGTGTTACTTCTTCAAAATTCATCCCATGAGCCATTTCCACAGAGGCCCAAACTTTGCCTCTGGCTTTTAAGATGACTCCTAATTAATCAAAATGACACAAACCAGAGATACCCGAAATGCACTACTGTCCAGTGGCTATTTGTAAACTCACCGGCCACCCTTGTTCATTAAACAGACTAAAGGCAATGACCTTAACCGACGGGGTCAATCTAGTGGTGGGTCAGTGGTCTGGTGGCCCTAAAATCACACCACATATTCTCTAGGCAACGGTTCTCAACAGTATTTTCCCATTTCCAAAAGCTCAATTCTCCTTAAAAAATGAAAGAATAGGGAAGGTTTTAAGTATTTAAAAGTCAAGAGATCAGTACAACGAAGCCCCACCTGCTCATCCCCCCCTTTCATTAACCATCACTCTAATTTTTTAAAAAAGATTCTTCTTATTTATTTGACAGACAGAGACCACAGGTAGGCAGAGGGGCAGGCACAGAGAGAAGGGGAGGCAGGCTCCCCACTGAGTGGAGAGCCCGATGCGGGGCTTGATCCCAGGACCCTGAGATCACGACCTGAGCCGAAGGCAGAGGCTTTAACCCACTGAACCACCCAGGCGCCCCCATCACTCTAATTCTTACACAACTCTGGTAAACCAGTTTAGCACATCTCTCAAAGTCCTGTATTTGGGTAGAACAATGTATAGGTCATTTGACATTGTCAGGATGTCCTACTGTGAGAGCCAGTGCTGAGCGCATGGGTATTTTAACAGCTTTGTTTCTATAACAATTACAAAGCTCATCTCGATCAGGTGTGGAGGGAGCCCCCCCACATCCACCCCTATTTCAGGGGAGTTATTATACTTCATCTAATTACATAGATAAGCTGAAGATGTGTTGGGGGGTTTAATCAGTACCCCTCATTAAAAACTTGTGAAAACACAAGACACCTGGATGTAAACAATAGAATCCTTCTCTACTGAAACCCTGAAAAGTGACTTTTCTCAAAGGGATTTTGTTATCCGATTGTTTGCTGTTTAGAGAGTGCTGGCAAATATCCCAACACAGCGATGAATCCTCCGTGAGGACTGGTGGCCGTGGGGCTGAGGAACAGATTGTTTCTGTATCACACGGGGACAAATGGGCAAGCACACTGCGAACATGTGGCTGGCCACCATTCTGCCTGCGATGTTTCATACAAGACTCTGCATGTAGACACACACACACACACACACACACACGTATGTAAATCCATGCATTTAAAGCCTACAGGAGCTCTGGGCTTCACGCTGTATGACAGACATCTGAATGCACTCTCTCCTGTTTCCCTCGTCAATTCGCTGTAAAATCTGGTTTATATGATCTCCGCCACTTCTTACGTGGCCCGGCTTCCCATGCGGGCCTCCGCGGCTCTGGTGGCAGCCCTTCCGGCAATCCATCCTGATGGGAGGAGGCGTCTGCTGGGCCTTCCTGCTGCCAGCCTCACCTCTACCCTCCCGTCCTTCACACTGTTGCCAGAGTTATCTTCTAGAAAACACGTCAGATCATGTAAAATATACTCTGAGCCTCTGTTGAGCCTCCCCAGCGTTTACCAAATGAATTGGCTGACAGTCACTAAATTGGTATAGTAGACCCTATGCCACTGAGCCTCAAGTTATAATATATATATTATAACAGCTATCATAACAGCTAACAGCTATGTTATAATATAAACTACAGTTACATTATACAGCTATGATACTATACATAGTATTATAAATTCTTACGTAATGATTACATATCATAGGATCAATAATACAGGATTTACCGTCTATAGTAGAGCTTATTACACAAGAATCCCGTGAAGGAGGTACGATGATTTCCGTTTCACTGACAACACAGAAGCACAGAGTGATTAAGTCACCTTCCCCAGATCTCCCAGCTCTTCAGTGACAGAACTGGGAGTCTGGCTCTGGAATGGTGCCCTTGACCGCTAGGCTCTACATCATTTCCCCTGCCAGGCTCCCCCAGCACCCTGGGCTTCTCTGCTGCATTGCTCCCCCACTGGGAAAACATCCACCTTGAACTAGGTAGAAATTCTTTCCTGGGGCTGCCCAAAGCCTCAGGCAACACCACCCCCCTCTGAGCACCCCTGCCTGCCTTACACGCTTATCTGGTCCTGCCTTGTGATGCCGTAGTCTGCATATCCGTCCATCACAGACCGACACCCTTTAGATTAGAAAGTACTTGGTCTTTCTCAGGCTGTTCAACTGTCGGCCACTCAGCTGAATTATAAAAACGTGGGGGGGCACAGCGACACCAATGCTGCAACGCCGGGAAAGTTTTCTCCAAAAGGGGCTAACAGACACTTTTAAAATGCCATCAGCAACAAGGGCTGCTTATTCCTTAGGGGTAATGCCTTGTCTCTCCTCCAACCCTGGGTTTCCCAACACATAACAGGGTGGTGATGGGAAGGCGGGGGAAGGTGGCGTGTCCTTGACGGGATCGCTCTCCTGGTGCCACAATATTAAATGGCGGAGATGAATACAGCTGTCTACAGAAGAAACACGGTCCTGTGCTCGCTGGCTTGCCGGAAGAAAGAAAACCAAGGCTCCCTACGTAGTGCCTCCTTCTAATCGCGACCCTCCGCCTGCTCTGGCTCTGGCTCCGGGCCTCCCTCCTCCCCCCATGAGGATGGAAGCAGGCCAGCACCACGCTTCGGTGGGCAGACCTTCCTGAGTGTGCACCGAGTTCCTTCAAGGTCATCATTTTCCTATTAACTCTCCGTGCCCACACATGGGACCTCAGCAGCATGGGTTTGCTACACCCCGCGGGGCGCCTCGTGGTTCAAGTTTGCCAGGTCTTCGCTATTCCTAGTTTGTTCCAACGGATTGTTTTCCTTTTAGGAAGGGAGGAAAGGAGTGAGGCGAGAAGAAGAGGTTTGTTTAGGAAACTGGATTGCAGAGCTGGAGGAAGTCCTCTATCACATTTCTGCATTTACTCTTTCTATATGGTAACAATTTATAAAAGATTTGTACGACCGAGGGGCGACTGGGTGGCTCAGATGGTGAAGCATCTGCCTTCCGCTCAGGTCACCATCCCAGGTCCTGGAATGGAGTCCCCCGTGGGGCTCCCTGCTCAGCAGGGAGTCTGCTTCTCCTTCTCCTCCCTGCTCCTTTTCATTACCTCCCTCTTGCTCTCTGTCACTATCTTTGTCTTTCTCCCTCTCAAATAAATAGAACCTTAAGAAAAAAAAAAAAAAAAGATTTGTACTTGTATGCTTGAGACACGGCCCAGGGGAAGTGTTCTCCCCAGGGGGAAAGGGGCAAAGGCACTTCCAAAATCAAGAGGAACCAGAAGTTGAGATGAGAGATGGGCCACGCGACCTCGGGCCCCTCCGTCAGGTATTTCGCAGCACAAGTGGACATGACCTGCCGGTGAGGGTGAGTCTTCAGTGTGCAAGTCCACAATCAGGGCCAAGGTTTGGCTCAGCTTCCTCCATGCAGTGGAAACCCTCAGGCACACTTTCTTGCCATTCGAGTTTCTCTCTACAAGTTTAGATCCCTCCGAGGTGACTCAAGCAATAGTGAGCAGGAGAGAGGAAAAGTGCCAGGTTTTCACGGAAACCTCCATCTGCTGGAAGTGTTCCTATAGCTTAAGGAGTGATGTTTGAGATCAAGAGGGCGGATCCTTCAGCATCCATGGGGTGGGAACCTTCTCCTTGGAAGGAAAAGGGACAGAAATGCAGGCAGCTCTGTGCTGCAAGCTGTAGGCAGGGGATGGGGGGAAGAGGGGAACGGACAGACTCTTTCTCCTGTGCCTGTCCTGCACCAGGACATGTCCTGCATGCGGGGGGTGGGGGGCAGCAGGGAGCCAGTCCCTGTGCCTCTTGCAGCATCAACTTCCTCCAACTTGGGGAACCATCACTTTAGCACTGAAAAAAAGCTCCACATGAGCAGGACTGTGGTATTCTAAGTGACTGGTTATCATGAAATTGGTAATCTCCCCCCACCCCCACCAAACGAGAGAGAGAGAGAGAGAGAGAGAGAGAGAGAGAGTCTGTGCATGAGCGGGGGTGGGGGGGTTGGGGGGGGTGGGAGTTGGGAGGTTGAAGGTAGAGTCAGAGTGAGCAGCAAACTCCTGGCTGAGCAGGTAGTCCAATGTGGGGCTCGATCCCAGAACCCTGGGATCATGACCTGAGCGGAAGGCAGATGCTTAACTGAATGAGCCACCCAGGTGCCCCCCCCAACCGACAAGTGTTGCAAGCTTAAACTAATCTCATGGGTTTTCACAAACACACTGACTAACACTGGAATTTCTCTGGAAGAGATGCTTTCCTCCTCATGAGCAAGTCTTATTTTCTATCTTCTACCATCTGAAAAATACGCTTGGGGGAAAAAAGAAGTGATGTAAAACCAACCAACAAAAAAACACAAAAACTACTCTGTTCCTTAGGAATTAGGAAAAAACAGAGAAAGCCTGAAAATGGAAGCCTTAGTAAGGGGAGAAGAAATGCTTGTTCAGGGCCTATCGTGGAGGCTAGGTACCCTCACTAGGACTTAGTATTGTAAGTACTCTGCTTACCAAGTTTCAGCGCTGTAGGAATGGTTTCAAAGAACGAGTCTAGGAGCTCCCGGGTGGCTCAGTCGGTTAAGGGTCTGACGCTTAATTTCGGCTCCAGTCATGATCTCAGGGTTCTGGGATGGAGCCCCACATTGGGCTCCATGCTGGGCATGGATCGTGCTTAAGAGTCTCTCTTTCCTTCTTCCTCTGTCCCTCCCCATGCTTGCACATGCTCTTATGCTCTCTCAAATAAATAAGTCTTAAAAACAATGAGTCTAAAATGTGGTTGGGCAGAAGTGCAAAACCCCAGTGGTTCTAGCACCAAGGATGGTAGGCTCTTTCTCGTGTGCGGTACTGCCCCTCTTAGAAGGCTTCTTGGGGCACGCATCAGAGCAGTGACCTCATGGAGGCTTAGGAAAAGGATGCTATTTAATAGACCATCAGGACTTGGGTAAAAATCTCAGGCAAGTGGCTTTTTGATTACCTTGCTTCCCCAAAACCAAAGCCTCCATTCTGGCCTTTCTGAAACACGGGAGGGGAGCCCCAGCCACCTGAGCATAACTTGGGGGGGGGGGCATGTATAATTCTTCATGCACATCCACGCAGCCTAGAAGCTTCTGGGCAGTAAAAATGGATAAGACAGAAAATCTGTCAACACATTCAGTTCACTTTCCTTCTTCATTTTAGAAAAGTCTGAAATACTTCCTGTAAAGTTTTCATGCACGGGTAGGAAAGGACTGAATATTGAATTGTTTGAGTCCACGTAGCTTCTGGGACCAGCCCAGAGGACCACACGTTGGTTTAAGGAAGAGAGTGATAGCAGATTTTACATTCAACATGAATATTTAAAATTATCCTCATGCTCGTAAAAGTGAAGAGTTGAACAGAGAGGCTACGGTGTGCATTCATTTATTTGAGACATCTGTTGATGCTTACCAGGTGCAGAATTCTGTGCTAGGTGCTGTGAGAATGAATAAAAAAGAAGAGAAGGTGGTTAAAAAAAGATGACAATACCCAGAGGGTGACAGAATGATACGGCACTACAATCGCTACTGAACATAAAGGAAAAAGAAAGTGTTAGGAGATACGTGGCTAAGCCTACAGGGCGAATTACGGAACATTATGTTACACACCGATTCAAAAGCCTGGCTCGGTAGGAGCTCAAATACACACACGTTCAAGTATATCCCATCCTTCCGACCAAAGAGCGCGTTTTTGTGAAACTTGTGTGCTAACAGAGCACAAGACAGATGACGAATAAATACTTGTTTGGTTGAGTAGAGCAAGTGAGATGTCAACCGGGATTCAAATCGTGGCCTTTAAAGAGTTAAGGATATATTTGGATATCTCCTACCCTCTATTTTTTTTTTAAGGTTTTATTTATTTATTTGACAGACAGAGGTCACAAGTAGGCAGAGAGGCAGGCAGAGAGAGAGGAAGGGAAGCAGGCTCCCTGCCGAGCAGAGAGCCTGACGCGGGGCTCGATCCCAGGACCCTGGGATCATGACCCAAGCTGAAGGCAGAGGCTTTAACCCACTGAGCCACCCAGGTGCCCCTCTCCTACCCTCTATTAACAGTCTTCCAAGATTGGGGTGCCTGGGTGGCTCAGTGGGTTAAGCTTCTGTTTTTGGCCCAGGTCATGATCTCAGGGTCCTGGGATGGAGACTCACATCAGGCTCTCTGCTGGGCGGGGAGACTGCTTCCCCCTCTCTCTCTGCCTGCCTGGCTGCCTACTTGTGATCTCTCTCTCTCTGTCTCTGTCAAATAAATAAACAAATAAATAAAATCTTAGAAAAATATATTAAAAAAAAACCACAACAGTCTTCCAAGATTATTCATAGACATCCATTGCACAAACACATCCAACATGACATCAGTACTGAGGAAGAGCCCAAATTAAAAAAAAAAAAAAAAAAAAAAAAAAACCCAGACCAGACATAACATGAAAAAAATGTCAACTGGAATCAAACCCCAAAACCCATTAAACATGGCACCTTGCGGGGGTCGAGTATGCAGACGCTAGAGTAAGGGGGAACCAGACTAAGGCCATCTTGGACCATTCTACCTCAACGACTGCTCTATGACCTGAAGCCTTCTAGAACACAGCCGCCCCCACCCCACCCCAGTCTTTCCCTTGGTTTAACCACAGCCTTAAGCACACCCTCTAGGCTTAAGCTCCTTGATCTGCCATGGAGAAATGACTGTCAACACCTGTTCTCAAACATTCTCCTCCCAGAAGTCCCTCAGCCTGTACTCTCAGCCTCTAGGGCCATAAAAACAGGTTTTAGGGGAAGAGGGGTTGGGGAGATCTATCAGTCTTGAGGCCCCCAAGACACGCTTCAAAATGGCCTTTATAAACCCTTTCTCAAGGAGCTGGACTTGTGGCCTTATCCCTTCAGCCTTCCAGCGCCTTCAGCTTTTGGAGGTCCCTTTGCAAATACCTCCCTTCATGAAACACTTGTCTTTAACACTCTGATTAACCAGTGGCTTTTTTTTTTTAAGATTTTATTTATTTATTTGACAGAGCGAGATCACAAGTAGGCAGAGAGGCAGGCAGAGGGAGAGGGGGAAGCAGGCTCCCTGCCGAGCAGAGAGCCTGACGTGGGGCTCGACCCCAGGATCCTGGGATCATGACCTGAGCCGAAGGCAGAGGCTTAATGACTGAGCCACCCAGGAGCCCCTGACTGGTACCTTTTAATTTAATTTAAAGGAAAAATCAAGAGACTGAGGAAAGTGGCAGGTTTTTGGAGAAAAATATCAGCTGCTCTGAAACAACATGGTGGCCAACTTCCTCCTATGGGGCACTGTGACCTTGTCACACTGGGTTTCAAGGTTCTGAGGGTCCAAGGCCCGGTCAGCAAATAACTGGGCCAGTGCAGTCTAGCCCCAGTTTTGAGTAAACCAAGAGGCTGTCGAGCACTTGACGTCCACGGGCCAGCTCCGACACTCTGAAAAGCGAAAGCATCAGGTTTAAATAAAAAAACTTGTCACCTGCCAGAAGTGTGACCTGGGACAGGTCATTTAACCTCTGTGTGCCTCAGTTTCCTCCTCTGACCATGGGGATAATACACCTGTCATTACTCGATCGGCGGTCACAGGGATATAAGGAGATAATGCCAAGAGCAGGCTGAAAGTTCTCTCATGATTCCCTCCTCCTCAGAAGTTACAGTTCAACAAAGTATCAATATTTTCACCTTCTTTAAGCTGCAAAAATATACTTACAAAAAGGTATTTGCAGTTGAATGCATTGCTCATTATAAAGAGCCCTTCTCTGTAGCCACCCAAAGAAATCTTTCTGATTTCTCAAATCAGTGCTCTATGAATGTTGGCTACTGTTTTTCTTTTTCTTTTTTTTTTTTTTTTAAGATTTTGTTTATTTATTTGTCAGAGAGAGAGAGAGAGAGCAAGCACAGGCACACAGAGTGGCAGGCAGAGGGAGAAGCAGGCTCCCCGCCGAGCAAGGAGCCCAATGCGGGACTCGATCCCAGGACGCTGGGATCATGACCTGAGCCGAAGGCAGCTGCCTAACCAACTGAGCCACCCAGGCGTCCCCTGTTTTTCTTTTTTAAGGACAAAAAAAGGTGCACTTGAGAAGTCTTGTGCTTATGTCATGTGACTCTCGTTTCATCATTGCACTTGGGTGTGATGCCTCTCCCTTCTTGGCCTGTCTTGGAGTACGAGCAGCTTGCACTTGTCGTTCTGAACGCAGCCACCAGACTCCGCAGCGTGCTGGGTTTGTAAAAATGGACTAATTTAGAGCCCATCTCTCCAATTTCAATCTACTTCAACGTTATCCTCAAGAGTAGCTTCCTCGAGAATAGCAATGAGGAACAGGAGCCTTAAGGATGATCTCTTGTTGATTTTATTTGTCCAGAACTTTTATTAAAGCAGGTAATTTGAGCACCATTTTGAAAGGAAAAAGTGGAGAGTTCATGTGTCAAGGAAGAGGTCTGGCCCTAGCACATCCACCATGGGGGGGCCATCGGATCACATACCCTGACAGCTCCATGTTACCCCAGCAAATCTCCTATTTCTGTGAAGCAGAAGGATAGTCAAAGTTAGTTGAGAAATCGCTTTGCACCTGCTGTTTCGCCACTGTGCTTGGTGAACCCTTCACTGGTAGTGGGTTCATATCCCTTAGACCTAACTCTGAATTCACTCATACCTGCAGAGCTAAACCCACTACCAGTGAAATCACTCCTTCTCAGGCATGCAGCATGTGTCTGCATTTTCCAATTACCTGCTCCAAGCCCTTTTATGCTCAGCCCAAGTGCAAGTACAGCTCGGAAAGGCATGGATTTAAGCAACGGGGACAGGAGCTCCCATTGCTTGCAATGGCAACCTGAATTGGCTTCTCTTTCTCCCTGATTTACTCTGCTTCTTTCCTGTTTCCTGAGATCACCTCCCAAATAAACCACCTGCATCCAAACCCTTGCCTCAGGCTCTGCTTTCAGGCTAACCCAAACTAAGGCACTGATAGAAGGGAGAAGAAGGTGTAGCTTCAGAAGGGAGTCCTTTTGTGTTTGTGTATGTGTGTGTGGGGGGAATTAACTGCCATAAAGCCTGATACTTGCGTGTGTGGGGGGGGGGCAGTTCTCAGTTCTACCTTCCGCCAGCTGTATGGCTTTAGTGAGGTCATTTTATGTTAGGTTAAGTAGTGGTAAGACAAAGAGATACCTAGGTCTTCAACCAAACAGTTCTCTAGCAGTATAAAAACAATTCTGAGCTAAACCTGTCCCACATCATTAGCGCACTTAACTATAAGGACTGAAAGAGGAACAAGCCTCCATCAAGATCCTATAGTCTCTCGTCTGTAAGATGAGGGCACTGGCCTTACTCCAGAGACAGTCTAGCTTAGTTGCCAGGTCTGGCCCTGGAGTCAGAAAGACCAGTTTGAATCCTAGCCTTATTCCTTAGTCCCTGAATTATCTTGTGTGTGTGTGTGTGTGTGTGCGCGCGCGTGCGCATGCGTATGTGTATAAGTGTGTTTCAGTCTCCCTAAGCTCAGTTTTTTTTTTTTTTTTTTTCAGATGTAAAATAGGTACCAAAATAGTACCGTCCTCACAGGAGAAGCTATGAAGGTTCCGTAAGAATAAGTATCTGCAATTTATCTAACATCCCGTCTGGGATATCCTAAGTACTCAATAAATGCTAATTGTTATTACCATGATGGCAGTTCAGACTTATAACTTTGGGATGAGTTACTGATTTTACTGATATTTCGAGCCAGGCCATTCATCACTCTGGGGGCTGTCCTGTATATTCTAGGATGCTTAGCAAGTTCCTTGGCTTCTCCCCACCAGATACCAGGAGCACCTCTCCCCACCACCACCACCCCCTTACACTGTGACAACCAGTAGTGCCTCCAGACATTGCCAAACACTCCCCTGGAGGCAAAAAAATGCCCCAGTTGGAAACTACTCAGCAAGAGAAATGAAGCCCGAACTCTAAACCTGTTGATCACTGTTCTAAGACTCATTGTGTCATATGATGAAACATCTTCCTGCTACTTTTTTTTTTTTAAAGATTTATTTATTTGATAGACAGAGATCACAAATAGGCAGAGAAGCAGGCAGAGAGAGAGGAAGGGAAGCAGGCTGCCTGCTGAGCAGAGAGCCCAATGTGGGACTCGATCCCAGGGCCCTGGGATCATGACCTGAGCCGAAAGAAGAGGTTTAACTCACTGAGCCACCCAGGCGCCCCTTCCTGCTACTTCTTAATACTTTTGGTATCTGGATACTCTCTCTCATCCTTTAATAGAATAACATTTCCTGGGGGACTAGGGGGAACATTTAACTAGATGCCCCAGATCAGGTCAGGAGGGAGCACCTGTACCTGAAAAGACCAAGCACTTAGTCCTGTGAATGTACCCATAACAGCTCTAGGGACGAACTCAGACCTGATGGCTTCTCCACTCTAGAGACTTGAGGAACTCAGGTCTCAAGGGAACACAGAGTTTTTGGAAAGAAAATAACTGTAGTCCTTCTGTGCTTGAGCCAACACATGGGAGCAATTAAAATAGCTCCTGGCAGAAGGAAGAGGGAGAAAGTGAAGCCATCAGGGCATCCCAGCTTCTGGGAACTGGGGGACACAGAAGCCAAGCTAGAAGGGTACCGGCAACCTGGGCCTAGCACTCAGCTACTTGTAGGATCAGAAATCTGTGCCCTGCATGGCTGAGAGCAAAATGTTTGTGCAGATCTATTACTTCCCTTTTCGGATTTTCTAAGTATTTCTGTCTTTCCAAAAATCAATATAGTTTTATTGCTTTTTATCCAGTTGGAATGTGGTTACTTAGAGCTTATCCTGGTCGTTATTTCTAGTAACTAGTCTATAGCATGTATATTTACCTAAGTTTATATAATCTGCAAACTTCCCCTTCCAATCTTGTTTTTTTTTTTTTTTTTAATTTATTTATTTGAGAGGGAGAACAGGAGTAGGAAGGGCAGAGGGAGAAGGAGAGAATCTCAAACAGACTCCATGCTGAGCACAGAGCCTGACGCGGGGCTCCATCTCATGACACCGAGATCAGGACCTGAGCCGACACTGAGTCGGAGGCTTAACGAACTGTGCCACAGAGGCGCTCCACCAATCTTATAATTTTAATTGAATTTTCATGACTTACTGCATTTACTGGGGCCCCTGGTAAGAGGATGAAATGAAAACCTGGATAGTGAGCATTTTTGTTCCTGATTTCAGCATTAAAAATGATGCTTACCAAAAAAATGATGCTTACTCCTGTTTATTTGGTCCTGTTTTTGTTACTGTTGTTATGGTTTATTAATGTAAGGAAGCTCCCTTTCTAGTGTTTTTCTTGTTGTTAATCATGAGTAGATGTTAAATTTCATGCCACAATTTTTCTGTGTCGACTGGACTGATCACATGTATTTTATCCTGTAATTTGTTAGTGTGAATTATGAACTGGGCCCAGCAGAATCAGGTAGCACGTATCCCTCCTTTTTCCCTGCTCGTGAAGAGAAAGGAAAGTTTATAATAATCTCTTAAATTTATAATAATCTGTTTCTTGAAAGTCTGGTAAAACTTGCTTTAAAATCTTTGATGTATTCTTTGTGGAAAGATTTTTATCTATTGAGTCATCTTATTTAATGGTTATAGATTTATTCATGCTTTTATTCTTGGATCAGTTTTTTTTTTTTTTTTCCTGAATTCATTTCATCTACGTTTTAGGGCTTATCTTCATAAAGATGTATACTGTATTCTCATTACCTTTTTAAACTTTGCACCTCATTCATTTCATTTATACACTTTTTCTTCTCATCTGGTGGTTCTATTTGTTGATCCCCTACATTACTAACGTTTCTATTTTATTAATTTCTGTCTCTGTATCTTTGGAATCTCCTTCCTTCTACTTTCTTTGATTTATTTTGCTATTCTTTTGCTCAGTTTCTTAAACTGGATATTTTAATTTCTGTTCTCTTCTCTATGAACACTTAAAGCTATGAACTTCCCTGCATTCCAAATGTTTTAATATGTAGTGTTTATTTTTTGTTCTAGGTATTTTAATTATAATTTAATTTATAACTAGTTAAATTATACTTATAATTTAATTATTATAATTTATTTTTTTGCCCATGAGCTATTTAAATACATGTTTGCAAGTTTCACACTTAACAGATATTTTTATTTTATTTTCAAATTATTTATTTATTTATTTTAGAGAGAGGGGAAGTGAGCACGAGCAGGGGGAGAACCTCAAGCAGACTCTGTACTGAGCAGAAAGCCAGGCATGGGGTTGATCTCACAACCCTGAGATTATGACTTGAGCTGAAAGCAAGAGTAGGACACTTAACCAACTGAGCCACCCGCAGGCACCCCTTAACAGAAATTTTTAAATGTATCTTTTAGTTGCTGCCTTTGACCAGTATTTTTTTTTTCTTCATTTTTTACATTGCACTCAACAGATTCTGCCCAGGTATCAGCATAAGGCTTTTAGGTCTTTAATTTTGATTGCAGTGGTTGCTTTATGGAGGGAGGGGAAACTCAAGATTTTTGTCACTTCCTGAAAACTCAGCAAGTGTTATAATAGGACTCATCTAAGATCTAATTGTTTTTTTGTTCTTTTTGCAGGAGAGCCCTTCAGAGAATTTAGTTCAAATACAGCTGGAGGGCACCTGGGTGGCTCAGTTGGTTAAGCCACTGCCTTCGACTCAGGTCATGATCCTGGAGTCCTGGGATTGAGTCCCACATCAGGCTCCCAGCTCTGCAGGGAGTCTGCTTCTCCCTCTGACCTTCTCCCCTATCATGCTCTCTCTCAATCTCTCGCTCTCAAATAAATAAATAAATTCTTTAAAAAAATACAGTTGGAAATTGAAGTCTCAAGGTCTCACTCTTAAATATAAATTCATAGCCAGTGGCTACTTGGAATGTGAGGGAAAATTCCTATATGAAAGAGAGATACCATGGCAAATAAATCAAAAATTAATAATTGATCTTAGGAGAAACAAATACAAAGACCAACAAGAAAGAATACCATAAAATATCTTTGAGTAAAGACGAACTGTATGCTATGAAAAAGAAACAGAAAACAGGAAAGAGCTCTTGAAAATAAAAAATGATTAGCAAAACAAATAAAGTCATATGCATATGAGTTAGAATACAACGTCAAAGAACTATCTAAGACATTAGAAACAAAAGACAAAAGATGGAAAATAAGAGAGTAAAGAGATAGAATTCCTCAGTGAAATCTAACATTTAACTGACAAAATTTCCAGAATGAGAGAGCAAAGAAAGTCAAAGGGAGTAAAGTTTTAAAAGAAATAATGGAAGAGAAGTTCCCAGAGCTGAAAGACAAGGGTCTTTAGATTGAAACTATCAGCTGGATGCCATGCACAATGAATGTCAAGGTGCACAATCAGGAGATTCTAAAACATCAATAATAAAGTCACTATCTCGGGGCTCTTGGGTGGATCAGTGGGTTAAAGCCTCTGCCTTCGGCTCAGGTCATGATCCCGGGGTCCTGGGATCAAGTCCCACATCGGGCTTTCTGCTCGGCAGGGAGCCTGCTTCCTCCTCTCTCTCTCTCTGCCTGCCTCTCTGCCTACTTGTGATCTCTATCTGTCAAATAAATAAATAAAATCTTAAAAAAAAAATAAAGTCACTATCTCCAGATATTCCAATGAATGAAAGGCCATACCCAAAAGCATAAAAATCAGAATGCATTCAACTTCTCAAAACTACTCAGTGCTACAAAATAATAATATCCTCAGATTTTCATAAAAACTCACTTGAACTTGGAATTCCATGTTTAATAAAACAAATTGTGTGGGCTCCCTGCTTGGCAGGAAGCCTGCTTCTCTCTCCCCCACCCCCCCTGCTTGTGTTCCCTCTCTCGCTGTATTTCTCTGTTAAATAAATAAAATCTTAAAAAATTTTTTTTTAAAATGTGTGAGGTTCTTTACAGTTACTTTAGAAAGTGCTGCAGCAAAGCTATCAAAAAACAGAGTAAAGATGTGGAATCTGGAAAACAGTGAGATGAAAGCAGAGAACAGGTAAAGAAGTCTCCTGATGAAAAAAATGGTGATCTAGACAGTAAACATCCTATACTTAAAACAGGAAGGTGAAAATAAGGCAGTCTGACAGCAAATGAGGGCACTCAACAAATATAAAATGCCAGAGCTAAAAAATAAAATTGTTTTAGGGAAGATATTACAGGAAGAAAAAAATAACAAAGAACAACTTAACACTTTAGGAAGAGAAAAAATGCTCTGCAAGAATGAGAATTGTAATAACACACTAGCATCTCTGCAGAGAAGGTCATTACAGAGTCCCACAGATGTAAGTACTGTTCACTAATTTAACCATATAAGGATACTAGAAGGATGGGGAAAGGGGGGTAGAGCATTAAAAGTCTAACCTAAAACAGTAGTAAGTAAAGAATAAATATTGAATTTAGTAACTGAAATGATAACACTATAAGATCTAAGTTAGAAATCTAGAGTTAAAACTTGCTTTCTGTGAGCAGTGAAACTGGCATGATGGAGTATGGGACAGGGAATGACTGTTCTTATTATAAGAACTACTCCACTATTGATATTTTAAAACATATACATCTTTTAAGTTAATAGGTTTTCAATAAACAAATGTGAACAGCCAATAGACGTTATACAAACTCAAGTGCTGAAAAAATAAAAATGAACCTCTAGAAAAATGATATTCCAACAATAAGATATCAATTTTTACTTAAATTGAATATTTAAAAATATTTTAATATCCAGTACTAGCAAGGTCATGAGATATGCATACTTTCATATAATGTTGCTGGGTTTAAACTAAAATAATCTTTCTGGATGGCAACTTGGTAATTTGTGCAAAGAACCATGCAAATGTCTATTTCCTTTGACACAGTAATTTCATTTTATCCTATAGAAATAATAAAAAAAAGTACATTAATATTAATGTACAACTGGGGTCTATGTGCTTATGTAAATTATGGGGAATTCTTATGCAAATGATGGTATATCTATTCAAAGGACTGTTCTCCAGTCATTTAAAGGAAAATTTCTGAAGAGCATGGAAAACACTTAAAAGACTGAGAGAGCAAAAGAAAAAAGTATGGTGCAGAACTTTGCAGGAAGGGCAGAATTTCAGTTTCCAGCTATGACAGAGTAACCAGATTTGCCTTTGACTGTAAAAAACTAAGAGTGAAGATAAAACTTAGAAGACAACTGTTTTTGGACAGTACAGACAAGTAGGACATGACTGTGATCTATGAGAAAAGGAAAACAAATGAGGTGAGCCCTATGATCTCCCCAGCTTTCTGTCTGAAGACACTTTCCAGAGTGTGATACAGAAATATGGGTTTCAAGTAAAGCTTAATAGTCCTGTTGAATTGAAGAGACAGACTGGCAGCAACGGGGAGGCTGAGGCAGCTGGGATATGAGAACAGAAATCCTTTTGAGTTTTTAATTAAGATTTGAAGCTTTCAAGCAAACTACAACTTCCAGGGGAAGATAGACTACAGAAAGCTGGACTCATTCAAACTCTGACTGTTAAGAATAGAGAAAATTCGCTGAACACCTGCATTCTGTAGAGACTCCAGAGGGACTTAGTAGATGGGCTACACTCACCCTAAAAGGAGAACTACTCTGGACCCACTCAAAACAAACTTACAAAGCAACCTTTGGAAGGATCATGCAAATAGCAATTGTTAGCTAGAACAAAACTCAGTACTCTATGATGGAATAAAACAAAATCCAGACAGTCACCAACATCACACCATAGTGGTCTGTATTTAATCAAAAACTACTAAGTAGGGGCACCTGGGTGACTCAGTGTGTTAAGCCTCTGCCTTCAGCTCAGGTTGTGGTCTCACGGTTCAGGGATCGAGTCCCGCATCAGGCTCTCTGCTTGGCAGGGAGCCTGCTTCCCCCCACTCTCTGCCTATTTGTGATCTCTCTCTCTGTCAAATAAATAAATAAAATCTTAAAAAAAAAAACAACCTACTAGGTAAATGAAAAAGGGAAGTGTAAACTATAATTAGAAGGAAAACTAATCAATAGAAACAGATCCAGAAATAACAGGTATTATGGAATTTGCAAACAAGGACTTAAAAAATATTTTATTTATGGCCAAGGGTTGAAAAGTAAACAAACATAAGAGAAATTGAGAAAATTTTAAGATATAAGAAAGAACTAACAAAGACCCATAGAGCTGAAAAATACTATATCTGAATTAAAAGTTTCACTGGATGGGATTAAAAGGAGATCAGACAATGCAGAAGAAAAGAATGGTGAACTTGAAGACATAGTTGAAGTTTCAAGTTCATATTTTCTATGTCTTTTTATGAAGACATAGAAACTATCCAAACTGAAAAACTAGGTGAGAAAGGGCTGAAAAAAATGAGCAGAGCCTAGAAATACTATGGAACAATATGAAATGTCAACACATGTAAGTTGAGTTTCAAAAGACAAGTGTGAGGGGAAGGAGCAGAACATTTTTGTAAAAATAACTTAAATTCTTCCAAATTTAGTCAAGGGGAAAAAAAGCTATAAAGGAATAAAACCACAGATCCAAAAAGCTTAATAAACTTCAAGAAAGAGAAATATTTAAAAAGTGACACCAAGACACACCATAATCAATTATTCTAATTAAGAAGAAGAAAGTCTTTAAAAAATAACCAGTAAAAAAGACATATTAATTACATAAAGGTGAACAAAAATGTGATCTGACTTCTCATCAGAAATAAGGCAGTCTAGAAAACAATGGAATAATAGCTTCAAATTGCAAAAGGAAAAATAAACCCATCACCTATTACTCTATGCCCAGAGAAAATATCCCAGAAAATTGAAGATAAAATAAAAAAATTTTCAGATAAATAAAGATGTGCAAATTCATCTCCAGCAAGCCTGAACCCTATAAGACATAGTAAGGGAGTTTTTTTAGGCCAAAGAAAATTGTAACAGATAAAACTCAGATTTACACAAAAGAATAAAGAGTAACAAAGTGGAACAACTTCTTAATCTCAGTTTTTAATTTATTTAAAATGTAACTATAAAAAAGTAATAAAAATGCCTTGTGAGTTTTATACTATATATAGAAATACAGCATATTTTAAGACTAGCACAAGGACTGAGGAGGGAAATGAAAGTTTTTGTGTAAAGGTTCTTATATTACATATAAAGTGGCACCATATTAAGTAAAGATAGACTGTGAAAAAATAAAAGTGAATATAGTAAATCCCAGAGAAATAAATGAAATCAATAAGTAAAACAAGGGAATATAGCTAATAAACAAATGATTAAACAATTAGTCCAAAAGAAGGCAGGAAATGTAGGAAAATGGAACAAAGAACAGACGGGACAAGTGGGAAACAAGTAGAAAGAATGTAGATTAAATGCAACCACATTGATAATTACATAAAAAAATACCCTAAAATGCAGGGACCCAACTATATGCTGTCTACTACAAACAAAGCACATTTTAATATAAAGACATAGAGAGAATTTCTCTACTTGCTAGATGGGGCACTGCCCAATTCATGAATTGCTTAATAAAACCCAATACATGTTCAAAAAGTATAGCAAATAAATAAATACATATATATAGACTGGCTACAAGTAAAAGGGCAGAAGAAAGATAACCTATTCAGACACTAATGCTTGGAAGCTGGAATAACTATATTAGTTTCAGGCAAAATAACCTTCATGTCGAGGAATAGTGCCAGATATAAAGAAGGCCATTATATTATGAAATAAGTCAATTTTTGCAGAAGAGCTATGTAACAATCCTGAACAACAGAGTTCCAAAATACATTCATTAAAGACTGACAGTATGGAAAGGAGAAATATACAAATTCATAATTTTACTTGGAAATTTTAATGTTCCTTTTGCAGTATTTGCTAGAAAGGTAAACTAAACATATTTACAGTACACAAAATTTGAACACTATCAATCAGCTTGACCTAAATGCCATTTATAGGATACTTGACCCCCAAACTGCAAAATATACTTCTTTTTAGGGCACATAAAACATTGACACAGAGGGGCTTCTGGCTGGCTCAGGTGGTTAAGCATCTGCTTTCAGCTCAGGTTATCTCTGTGTCCTGGGACTGAGCCCCATGTCAGACTCCCAGCTCAGCAGGGAGCCTGCTTTTTCCCTCTGTCTGTCCCTCCTGCTCCTGTTGTCTCTCTCTCCCAAATGAATAAATTAAATCTTAAAACAAACAAACAAAAACAAACACTGATCCCGATATTCTATATGCTGTACTATAAATCT
The DNA here is from genome assembly GCF_002288905.1 of Enhydra lutris kenyoni. Taxonomy (NCBI): domain Eukaryota; kingdom Metazoa; phylum Chordata; class Mammalia; order Carnivora; family Mustelidae; genus Enhydra; species Enhydra lutris. The sequence continues at coordinate 12,856,359 of NW_019154132.1, read as the reverse complement.
TGATAAATGTAAAATAGTTAAAACCATTCTGAATATGTTCTGTGACTACAGTGATATTAAATCAGAAGTCAAAAACAAATTTTTTTTTTATTATTTTTTTAAAGAAGATTTTATTTATTTGACAGAGAGAGACAGAGAGAGAGAGAAGGAATACAAGCAGGGGGAGTCGAAGAAGGAGAAGCAGTTCTCCCGTTGAGCAGGGAGCCCAATATGGGCTCTATCCAAGGACCCTGGGATCATGACCCGAGCTGAAGGCAGACGCTTAATGACTGAGCCACCCAGGCGCCCCTATTTTTTAAATAGTTACTTATTACAAAAGTAGACAATACCAGTGTATGTAAGAGATGGGTTCAAAAAGAAATCATAAGAAATATTAGATAATACTTGGAACCAGATTATATTGAAAATATAGCTTATGAAGTCTGAAAAAGTCTTTACAGCAAAACTCTTAAAACTTTAAATGCTTATATTTCAGGGGGAAAAAAAATCAATGATAGAAGCTTCCCACTTTAAAGGAACTGGAGAAGCAAAACTGAATTGAACAAAAGTACAGGAAAGAAAATAATAAAGACTGGAAATCAGTGAGAAAGAAAATGAGCAAAAATGAAGCAAAAATCAATAAAATTAAATGTTGATTTTTGAAAAGATCAGTATAATTGATAACCCCCTAACCAAACCGATCAAGAACCTTTAAAATTGTCAATATCAGGAATGAAAGTAAAACTGAGGGACATCACTACAGATACAATAGACATTAAAAAGGATTATAAGCAAATATTGTGAAAAACTTTAGGTCAATAATTCAACAACTTATATGAAATAATAGATTGCCTGGAAGACAAATCATTATAAATTAGATGCCAGAAGAAAGAGAAATTGAAAATAGTCCTATATCTATTAAAGATACTGAATTTGAAATTGAAACCTGTTCTACAAAGAAAACTCCAGGTTCAAATGGCTTTACTGCTGAATTCCATAAAATATTTATAGAAGAAAGAATAACAATTTTACACAGGCTCATTCACAACATAGGAGGGAAGGATAGTTTTCCTAAGCTCCTAAGTTTGGTTTGACCCTGATGGGAAAACCAAACAAAGACATTACAAAAATATTACAGACCAGTATCTCCCATGATCATAGACATGAAAATCCTTAAGAAATCTAGTAATATATATATCTATATATATATATATATGGTATAATACAACATGACCAAATGATACTTATCCCAGAAAATGCAAAGCTGGTATTACATTCAAAAGTAATCCAACTGTTTTCCATCACACTAACAGAAAAAAGGAAAAAATAATCATAAAAGGTGAAAAAATGTTTGAAAATATGCAAATCCATTTATGATTAAAAAAAAAATCTTGTAGGAAAGTAGGAATTGAAGGAAATTTCCTTAATAAGAGGGCATCTGTGAGTAACCTACAGTTAACATCATACTTAATAGTGAAAGCCTGGACACATTTACCCTAAGATCAGGAATGCGGGGCAAAGTCATATACCTCCCACTATTTCTATTTAATACTATATTGTATTATAAAATGCTTTTAAAAAACATCTAAATGGCCAATAGACACATGAAAAAGTCCTCAACCTCTCTCAATATCAGGGAAATACAAATCAAAACCTCAATGAGATGCCACCTCACGCCAGTCAGAATGGCTAAAATTAACAAGTTAGGAAACGACAGATGTTGGCGAGGATACAGAGAAAGGGGAACCCTCCTACACTGTTGGTGGGAATGCAAGCTGGTGTAGCCACTCTGGAAAACAGTATGGAGGGTCCTCAGAAAGTTGAAAATAGAGCTACCCTACGACCCACCAATTGCACAGGGGTATTACCCCAAAGATACAACAGTAGTGATTCGAAGGGAAACGTGCACCCCAATGTTTATAGCAGCAATGTCCATAACAGCCAAACTATGGAAAGAGCGTAGATGTCCTTCAACAGACGAATGGATAAAGAAAATGTGAGATAGATAGATAGATAGATAGATATACATATATGAATGATGGAATGTTATGCAGCCATAAAAAAAATGAAATCTTGCCCTTTGCAATGACGTGGATGGAACTAGAGGGTTTATGCTGAGCGAAATAAGTCAATCAGAGAAAGACAATTAACATATGATCTCACTGATATGAGGAATTTGAGAAACAAGACAGAAGATCATAGGGGAAGGGAGGGAAAAATGAAACAAGATGAAACCAGAGAGGGAGACAAACCATAAGAGATTCTTAATCTCAGGAAACAAACTGAGGGTTGCTGGAGTGTAGGGGATGGGAAGGATGGGGTGACTGGATGATGGACACTGGGGAAGGTATGTGCTGTAGTGAGTGCTGTGAATTGTGTAAGACTGATGATTCACAGACCTGTATCCCCGAAACAAATAATACATTATATGTTAATAAAAAAAGTGGAATCTTCCCCCCCCCCCCCCCCCAAAAATCTTCAGTGACCAGCACAATGAAGCCGGACAGGACAGGACAAGGAAATGGAAAAAAGAAAAGGGAAAATGGAAAATGGAAAATGGGAAATGGGAAATGGAAGGAAAGGAAAGGAAAGGAAAAATGCAGGTTGGAAAAGAAGAAGTAAAACTTTATATGCAGGCAACATGACCACATATTTGGCAAATTCTAAGGACAATGTCAATATACAGAATATAACTACATTTCTACAAAAAAAAAATAAGTAGTTGGGGAATGAAGTTTCTTAAAATACTATGTACAACAGCATCCAAACACCAAATATTTAGGGATAAATTTCACAAATTATGAAAAAAAATCTATAAACTATGCTTCAACATTGTTTAAAATGCAGAGCAAAAATACTGCTAAAATCATAGGCCAGAGTATTCATAGTAGTGTTACCACTATGTAGGATTATGTATACTTTTTATTTCCCTCCTGATACTTTTCCTATTTTCCAAACAGTATGCAATATCCTGTTTTTTACTCTCAGAAAGAAAGAAAAAAAATTAAAGAAGAAAAACACCCAAAGAATTTGGCCTTTGTCCTGAGGGAAAGACTGTATCCCTGCAATTTCCTGAGTCATGGGCATGTCTTTGTTATTCCTGGCTGGCCCAGATAGTTTATGCTAATGAGGGAACTCACAGTGGGTCTCCAGATAATTTCAGGATGGTCAGGCTGGAAAGACCCAGTGATGAGAAGATTGGGGCTTTGAGCCACTAGATATGAGCGTAAACTTCCTAGTTCTGGGGAGGGAGGAGAGGGCTAGAAACTGAGTTCAGTCCAGGGGTCAATGTTCGGCACAATGAAACTCTAATACAAATGCCCTTCAGCAGAGCTTTCTGGTTGGTTGAATACACTGACGGGGCGTGGGAGGGTGACATGCCCTGATTCCAAGAGGAGAGCGTGTATGAGTTCCTCTTTCAGGACCCTGCCCAGACCCCACCCTATGCTTCCTTTATTCCTGTGGTTGCTTCTCATCTGTGTCCTTTATAATAAAACTGTAAGTCTGAGTGCTTTCCAGAGTTCTGGGGGATCTTTCCAAAAACTACCAAGCCGAGATGGGAAGCCCGGGATTTGTAGGGATTCAATGAAATGTGCAGGAGACCCGTGTTGCAGGCGTCTGAAGCTGGGGGGGGGGGGGTCTTGTGGTCTGTGACCTTTCACTGGCAGGGTCTGAGCTCACTCTGGGGGCTTAGTGTCACAAGTGAACTACGTGACAAATAAAGCAGAGCTCAAACGGAAGGAAAAAAAGAAACAATGTTTGTGGAGCTGGTGTGTGTGTGTGTGTGTGTGTGTGTGTACGTATCTTCAACAGTCATTTGTAAAGAGAGGTGAAGCATAGAGAATTCCTGCTCTTTTTTTTTTTTTTTAAGATTTTATTTATTTATCTGACAGACAGAGATCACAAGTAGGCGGAGAGAGGGGGAAGCAGGCTCCCTGCTGAGCAGAGGGCCGATGCAGGGCTTGATCCCAGGACTCTGGGATCATGACCTGAGCCGAAGGCAGAGGCTTTAACCCACTGAGCCACCCAAGCACCCCATTCCTGCTCTTTTTTACCCCGAAGGCCCAAGGTACTGAGAATAGATTAGCTAATATATCGTTCAACTGCTCTCCAAAATCATATTTTGGTAACAACGTTAAGTTTCTCGTACAACTTATTAATTTGAGTCATACTCAATTGAAATCTATAGAATCTAGGCAGGATTCCAGCTGCAATTTATCTTTGCTTAGCCAATTTTTTTTTTTTTTTTTGTGAGGAAAAAAAAAAAAAAAAAAGGAAGATCCTTCCTGGGGAGGATATTTAAGGAACAGAATTATTTATAAAGTTGAAAGAATCTACAAAGTACAAATAATATTTACATTAATTATAAATTTGCCTTTCATATTCAATAAGATCTCCTAGACAACAATTAGAATGAAAAATCTACATCAATGGAGAGTTTTATAAAAATGAATGGACTAAAAACCCATCGATTTTTAAAACGTCAGATTTTAAAATGAACATTCAGCCTTTGTTTTTAACCAAACCTGTGTGGTTTTTTTCTGTGAATCTGAATTAGTAAAGTGTACTGAATAAGACTAGATTGTCATAGATTATTTTTTTTTTTAAAGATTTTATTTGTCAGAGAGAGAGAGAGTGAGCACAGGCAGACAGAATGGCAGGCAGAGGGAGAAGCAGGCTCCCTGCTAAGCAAGGAGCCCGATGTGGGACTCGATCCCAGGATGCCGGGATCATGACCTGAGCCGAAGGCAGCCGCTTAACCAAGTGAGCCACCCAGGCGTCCCCGAGATTGTCATAGATTATTAATGTATTGGGAAGGACTCCTTAAAATTTTTCAAGCAAACAAGCATTCCAAGAGTCTCCTGTTCAGCTGCCATCCCACCCCCCAAAACACACACAACCTTACCACATTTCACCAAATACCCAAAAAATTTTGCTTTAAGGAACAGTTTATGTGATGAATTGTTACAGAGTACAGGGTACTAAGAAGAAATGTTTATAAAACTTAACTTGAGGGGCGCCTGGGTGGCTCAGTGGGCTAAAGCCTCTGCCTTCGGCTCAGGTCATGGTCTCAGGGTCCTGGGATCGAGCCCCGCATCGGGCTCTCTGCTCAGCGGGGAACCTGCTTCCTCCTCTCTCTCTGCCTGCCTCTCTGACTACTTGTAATCTCTATCAAATAAATAAATAAAATCTTTAAAAAAAAACAAAAAACAAAAACCTTGAGGTCCTAGATGGGATCCAGAAAAGAAAGAAAAAAAAAAAAAAGGAAAAATAGGTGAAATGTGAATAAAGTCTGTAGTTTAGTTGATAATGTGGTACCAACATTAACATCCCGCCCTTGATCATGTACTATGGTTGTATAAGATGTCAACATTGGCGGAAGCAAGGTATAGGGTCTGGAGAGACTCTGTGCTACATGTGCAAATTTTCTATAGGTCTGCAATCAGTTACAATTTAAAAGTTCAAAGCAAAGAAACATTTCTACCCCATATTAACATGTTTACATTTTTAAAAATACACAGTTTCGGAAAGAGGAAAGGTTCATTTCAAGAAGTTACTGCAGGTACTGGGATGATGGCAAAGTAATGGCAATTGTGCAAATTTGTCACATCTGTTACTGCTACTATGATTTCTTATTCCCAAGTAATACAGTCACCATTGCAGCACTGTGGAAAACATTTGCCAACTCTCACAATTAACAAATGACTGTTAGGGCTTAGTGCGACTCTCCTGTTTTTCCTTGGAGGACAACTCAGATCTGTCTTCCTAGATCTAAAGCTGGTATAGATTTTGTGTTCAACAGGAGTCATGTCTAATTTATAATATGCCCCCAATTATATCTACTGCTTAACAGTAATGTGCTTGCCAGAAAAACAATAAAATTAACAGCATGGCACTTTTTCCAACAGGGCAAAGTAATTTATTTAGAATGTTTCCAAGTTGTATTTGTGATAAACCTTAATAGGTGGAAGTAAGTGGAAAAGTATCTCTTTTTGCTTTGATGGCGTCATATGACAAATTCCAATCACATTTGAGCCTGGCCAAGCTGAGCCTCTCAGGGAAGTAATAAAATAGTTTGGACTGCCTTACACTGTGAAGAATGAAGTAAAGGTCAAAAGCTCCTTTAAGAAGTGACCTGTTTGGTTAGAGGTGGATTGGTCAGAATGGAGGCAGAAGACGTCCGTCCATCTGTCACTTTGGAGATTATTTTAAAAGGCATGACTTGCATATGCATAATGCATAATGCAACATCAATTACATTTTCATCACAGTCTACACTGCCATTACGCCAGGATGTTTTGCGAGCTTTTCAAAATAAGAACAGATTTTGCTGCTAAAAGCAGATATATATAGAAACAGGTTTTTTCTCCCAGCACAATCCTACACATCTTTGAGGTTGTACCCAGTGGAGCTACGTACCTGCAACAGATGTACAGCAACCTTAATTGCTCTGCGATGTTCCCAAGCGCACCACACACACACACACACACACCCCGACAAAAGATACACATAATTTATGGTGTAATGGTTGTAAATGAACAGGCTATGCTGTTAAATATGAAAATTCTCCCTGCCTTTCATTTCTTTCTTTTTTTTTTTTTTAAGATTTTATTTATTTATTTGAGAGACAGACAGCTAGAGCAGGAACACAAGCAGGGGGAATGGAAGAGGGAAAGCAGGCATCCCGCCAAGCAGGGAGCCCGATGCGGGGATCGATCCCAAGACCCTGAGATCATGACCTGAGCAGAAGGCAGAAGCCCATTGACTGAGCCACCCAGGCACCCCTCTGTCTTTCATTTCTAATTACAGAACTTTCTGTGGAGATTTACAATGTTTGTTCATTTTTGTTTTGATCCCGTGAGAGTAAGAAAATATTCCAAATTGCTATACCATGTTTTTTTTTTTTTTTTTTTTCTACATTGGCAATGACCCTCTCCCAACGCATCCTGAAACTCCCTTACTCCAAGCCAAGTGGAGGGGTTTTAATGAATCCCTGGAACAACTGGGTCAAAGTTGAACTCTGATGATTAGTCTGAAACTTAATTGTATTGTTTCTCCTTCAGCCCAATCGATTGCTCCTTCCTCCGGCTTGTTAGAAGCTGATTGTTAAATACTTGGCAACTGCTTCCCCCTCAGGGAAAACAAAGCAAAGTGCGATTCTAATTGCAGAGGTGCAACTCTGGGTCAACGAGCAATACAAATGTTTTCCCAGTTAGCCAAATTCTGACAAGCATGCTCTCGCTGGTGGTAAAAGGCTTTTCAGAGGCTCTCCGGGATATCGAGAGAGTGGGTGTCCAGCGGGAGGGGACCTCCTGGAAACCTGGTGGGATGTTTACCCAACAGCAGCAAGAAGCCCCCAGTGAAATCCAGCACTCCAAGCATCAGACTTTACCCAAGGAGGGAGTGGCGGAGGCGGGGGTGCTCTTTGTTGATTTTAAGCAGCATTCCAGAGCTGTACCCCTGAGGGGGTGAAGGGCATTCTTACTGAGAAAGTTAAGTGTTTTCTCTTCCACGAGGTCTTGTCCTTTCCTACCTCTTCAGATTGTGGAGACACAATGTAGCTTCTGTAAGTTTCTACCCCCATCAGCCTAAGTGCCGTACCCATGGTGGAACGCAGTCACCACCGAATACGGAGTCTTGAGTTCCGTGCCCATCACATTTTGATGCTGTGAGTTCCATGACTAAAGGTTCCACTGTCATTTCTTAGTTCTTAGTTCTTAACACAGGTTTACTGTAAAAGTGGCCAAGGAGGGAGGTGAGGGAAATTATGGGTCAGCTCTTCCCACTGTTGGCTGGGCTAACCCAGTTCCCACTGTTAACTGGCTAGGCTAACCCAGTTCCCGCTGTTGGCCGGCTGGGCTACGCCAGCTCCACCATTTCCACTCCGAGTGTGGTCAGGCTGCTAGCAGCGGCATCACTAGGAAGCTTCTAAAAATGAAAATGGTTGGGACTTATCTAGGATTTACTGAGTCAGAATCTCTGGAGGACTGTGTGTGTGGGGGGTGCGGTGGGCAGGAACATGAGTTTTAACGAGATCTTCAAAAGATTCGGATATACAAGAGTAGAACCAGGAGAAATAAACTCAGGTCATTATAATTGCAATCTGGGACATCTCTTCACCTCTTGTCTCTGCCCTTTCCTTTATCCCAATTACCTGAGCCTCACCAAGTACCTGGGGAGGTATGAACAGGGCTCGAGCATCAATCTTTTCATCTCCTAGAGAATCCTTACTCACAGCTCAGGGTTATGCGGTAAGTGCTTGTCGATTGATTAGTTCATTTCCATAGAGGGTTTCCTGAAGCTGATTATCACACAACTTGGTGAAGGCAATTATATTAAAATACCAACCAACCAGCCGGTTTACAATTTGGGATTTAAGACTGTGGGAAATAGGAATATCAAGAATGTCATTAAAGGGTAGAGGAGGAATAAATGAATAAACATAATAGGCATAATCGTGAATAGGGACACGGAATTCTGGAGGTCGGTTGGGGAAAGCTCAAAGAAGCATTTTCTTCTTCAGTCACTGACAGGATGGTATATGCCCATGGTTGTGTGACACATCTACCACAGGCAAACCACTGATCACAATCCAGTGTTGGAAATTAAACAGTTGGCCAGGTCTTCATTGGAGTCTGGTAATTCTCTTCTGCAAATCCGGGAAAAAAAATCTTATTCTGAGAGCCTGTGATGTTGAATGTGATTGTTCAGACGTTTCAAGACGTACCTTGACTCAAATGGTTGCGTAACGTGAGACAGGTAGAAAGAAGATTCGAACGGAAATGACTTGAAATTTTCATGACATTCCTTAATCAAGAGAGAATGAGACTTTCTGCTGGTGATCGGCCTCGTACAACAGTATGGCTTGCAGCTTCTTCAGTCTTTGGTGATAGCGTATAACTTCCTTTCCTCCATTTTGTTATTCCTTCCTTCACCGCGAGGGTTTCACAGCGCGATCCACGTTTGTGTATTTGAGTATTACTGATTGTAATGCAGTCGAGCAGAGGAACACTGACCCTGGTTGTGACACCAAATCAGCCGGCCATCCTTCCTGACTGACCATCATCCACAGCAATTAGAAATTATAGAGGACTCTCAATTGGGTAGGGACTAACTTTCAAATGTGTATTCTATTTCTTTCCCAGCTTAAAAAAAAAAAAGGCAACTATAAACTATCTCAGTAAAGCGTAAACTGAAAAGTTGTGTTCAAGCATGAATCGCGCTTGTTGAAACATTCCAAGGTAATGTCATTTTACTAGTTCAATACAATTGGATTTTAGCAGATGAGTTCCCTTTCATGTCTACTTCGAAATTCTTAAACACTCTTCAGAGGCAGAAGGTAAAAGGGTTTACATACACATACACAGAACATTGCCATTAGGAGTGATTTTTGGATGGGAAGCAGGAACACTCAGAAGCAGCTGCACACAAAGGAGTAGGGCCTGTCCCATCACCAGCAGCACTGAAGAAGCCAGCCTGAGCCACCAGAGCTCTAGGGCAGTTTCAGGAGGTGTTTCTATTTATCTATCACTCACGGATTCATTCAGCAACGATCCCTGGGCACCTGTCATGTGCCAGCAGCATCTAGGGCATCTAGGACTGCACAGAGGAAGGCCCCCCGGTGGCTTTCTGCTGTGGGTGAAAGATGTCTGATGATCAGAAGAGGAGATGCAGGGCGGTGAATTGAGAGCTGTTCTACGGAAACACAAAGGCATGGTGAAGGACTATGGCAGGGGTGCCTGATTTAAACTGGAGGATATCTGAGCAAGGGACCTTTGTCTGAAGAGATAAGTGTTGGAGACTGGGAGGACATGCACCAGAGCCATGGAGTGGGAACTACAAGCATAGGAAAGGCCGTGTGGCTGGAGCAACTATGTCGGGGAGGGTGGCTGGGATGGCAGGAGGGTTTCAGGCACTGCTAGCTCAAGCAGGGCCTCGTGGAATGTGTCAAGGATTCTGGACTGTATAAGCTGGAAGCTTTGCAAATATTTTAAAGGGGGAACATGACGGTTCCCTAACGTTCCCCAATGTTGGCTGTTGCGTCAGGGCAGAGAACGGACAGCAAGGTGCCAAAGTGAATGGTAGGAGACCAGAAGAGGCTATGCCATAGTTCTGACAAGAGACCACAGAGGTTGGCTTAGGAAAAAGTCATGGGAACTAGAGAGAAGTGAAAAAGTCCAACAAATAAATAGGATTTCAAGACCCAATGTGGTAGAGAGGGAGGTGCTCAGAATCACGCTGTGTTTACCTTGAGTAAGGGTGAGGATGGCAGAAGGAAGCACAGGAGACAGATATGGTTTAAATGATAATGAGCCTGATTTTGGCCATCATGGATTTGAGGTCCCTATAAGACAGACTGGAGATACCAAGTGTGAGTCTGGACCTTTGGAGAAAATCTGGATGAAAGTAGATAGAAATCTAAACTTGGGGTGTTTCAGCACGTAGGTGATATATAGAGCCACGTTTACGATGAAGATGTTCTAGAGACGGGGTACAGAGGAGCTCAGGATCAAAGCTGTACAGACTATAATAGTTAGGCACTGGGGAAAAAAACAAAGAAAAGCAGGAGAGGCATGAAACCAAAGCCAAGAGAAGAGGGGCTGGTCCTTATGATGTGGGAAAAAAAAGGCAGATGGAGAATTAAATCTCCTTAAGACTTACAGCCCACTGACAAAGTCCTTGGGACAGCAGATGGACATTCCTCCAGGAACACCCAACTGCCTTAACATTAATGTTTTGCTAGAGGAAAACCAAGTGGTTAACGGCTAGAGATCACAGTCATGCAGGACATGAGGCTCTATCAGGTTACAAGTGTCTTAATGATTTACAAGGGAAAAAACAATTTTATCAATAGCAAAACTTCCAGAAACCTATAGATTAAATTTCCTGGAACCCTGACATCACCCTCCCACCACAGGAGAGAAAATCTTACATAATCAGCCACTCCTCATGGCCCCAGTGTAGCAATTTCTGCCCATGCCAATTCCTGTCCCCATCATAAAACCACCTTTTTGCACCAAAGATATCTTGGGAATTCTTTCTTGGCCATCGGCTCTTGACCCCAACACTCCAGACCACATGCCTTATGCAGAAGAGGAACTGGTCTGCTGGGGAAAAGTCCTTGGGATGTTAAGGAAAAATAAAACTGGAAGTAGTCATGAGAAGGGATGGGACCTCCAGGGAGCAGGTACAGGAGAGAAAAGGACAGCACCCCAAGCAGCAGGGTCCGGGCAGAGTTTCTGAACAAGGAAGGCACGGCAGCATCTTTGCATAGGGGCAAGAGTGAAAACGGAACCTACTAGGAGAGAAAGAAGGTGATAGGAGGTTCTATCTAGGTGGGAAAGTTAGGTCCAGACAGATCATTAGAAGGCAGTGGGACCTTCTTCCAGGGGAGCAGGAGGAGGCAAAGAACAGGTAGAGGGTAGGAAGCTGGGAGCATTTTTGCCTCAGGGCTGCTGCTGTCCACACCAGGCTCCTAAGGTAAAATCATGTGTGAAGACGGTAGGAGTCAGGGAGGAAGTACTGAGATGCCGGAGAAAAGTAGAATCACTGAGGACAGTAAGGATGTGAACGTTCTGGAAATGAGATTATGGTTACTAGAGCGGAACTGAGGACCCAGGTGAGGCTACTGGGTTTACGTTTTCAGTAGGGCAATCCCCCACGGTTGGAGGGGAGTCTGGTTCTGAACTCCTCAGGGCCCACCAGCCAGGATGAAAGGGACATTCTTCAGCCTTAAACCAGTTTCCTGGTAGAAAGGTGTGTGGGTTCTTAAAGCTCAAAAGTAAAAGAGCTTTCCTCTGCTCTAACACCCAAGAAAATCAAATCGTGGCATAGTACTACAAATAACTCATGACAGAGTGTAAAATTAACAGTAAGTTACACCAAATTATTTTATTTTTATTTTTTCTTTTTAAAGATGTTATTTAACAGAGAAAGATCACAAGCAGGCAGAGTCAGGCAGAGAGAGAGGGGGAAACAGGCTCCCCGCCGAGCAGAGAGCCTGACCCGGGGCTCGATCCAGGATCCCGGGATCACGACCCAAGCTGAAGGCAGAGGCTTTAACCCACTGAGCCACACAGGCGCCCCACACCCAATTATTTTAGAGTACAATCTCTCCTTTATACCATTGCTGGAGGCAGCGGGGGCAGGAGGATGAGAGAAGGGAAGAAGGAATTAGGGAGGACAAGGCAGAGATTAATTTGCATCAACACAGATAATACTTTCTTGGAAATAAACCCATCTTTAATTAGTTTAAGGCTTTCCAGTCTCCCTAGAAAACATATAAAGTTATCATCCAGTAGACCACTTGGAGATTTATAAACATTATTCCTTACCTAGAATAAAAGCAGAGCTCAAGAGAGCTCAAACGGACCATATTTGGAACCATCTAGGTTGAAAGGGATTAACTGGTGTATGCCTGGCCTCTAAGTTTGCATTTATAGGAAATTCAATTTCTAATTATTTTCCTTCTACATTATAAATGCTTACCAGTGAAAAGCCCGAGCTTTTTTTCTTTCTTTTTTTTTTTTTCTTTTTAAATATCAGATGAGTTCTCCCCCAGCCATCTAAAAACTTGTGCTCCCCTGCCTTTCTACACTAACTTTGTTTTTCTTTTGGAGCGCAGATACAATACAATACCTTCTCAGCATGCCGGTGGTCACGAGTGACCAGTAGGAGAAGCCACGTGCTTCTAGAAACTATTCATAGAAGAGATCCAATCTTTACTTGTTATTTTTCCTGGCACCTCTTCATAGAGAGACCTTCCCTAAAAGCAATACTCACAAAAGCTTTGCTTAAAAAACAAAACTGCTTCAATCCTCATTTATACCTCAAATCAAAATATTTCAGAAACAACTAAAAAACTAAGAATTTCCCCACCAGCGTCAATTCCCTGGGTTTTATCCCAGCTCCAGACTTTGCACACGCTCTCTTTCCTACAACGTACGTCCTTTTTTTTTTTTTAAAGATTTTATTTATTCATTTGACAGAGAGAGAGAGATCACAAGTAGGCAGAGAGGCAGGCAGAGAGAGGAGGAAGCAGGCTTCCCACTGAGCAGAGAGCCCGATGCGGGGCTCGATCTCAGGACCCTGAGATCATGACCTGAGCTGAAGGCAGAGGCTTTAACCCACTGAGCCACCAGGCGCCCCAGATCTTTTTTTAATGTCCACAGCTTTGCAAGTCTTATCACTAATAGTAATCTGCACCCACACTGTCACCAGGAATTGATCTGCTTTCCCAAATCGAAGCTTCTCCAATATGCTTTCCCCAAGTTCACAGAGCAACAGAGAAGACACATACATGTTAGCGGTTTCCCTCCCAAGGCTCCGTCTGCCCTGTAAAGGCTGTTCCAACGACTTCTAATGAGCCCCTGTGTCTGAAGGGTCTGAAGCATTAATTTAATCTCTAAGCAGGGGAGGAATTTCTCTTTTACATTTGGAGAGTCTTATAAATGAGCCAATAACTTGTTTGCTCTTAGGATCAACGAATTCATACCAGGGGAGTGGGAAAAAAAGGGTCAAATTTATTTCCTTATCAATTTGATTTCAATCCAGGAAAGCACGTTGTTGAAAAGAGAAAAAGAAGACAGAAAGGAGTGGGTTGGAAAGACTCATTTTAACCTCCACCGCTGGCCTGAATATGGGGCAGCATAAAATCTCAGACGCTAACATCATTTGTGGAGACGAGGTTTAAGAAAGTAGGGAAGGGGTGCCTGGGTGGCTCAGTGGGTTAAGCCTCTGCCTTCGGCTCAGGTCATGATCTCAGGGTCCTAGGATTGAGCCCCGAGTCGGGCTCTCTGCCTGGCAGGAAGCCTGCTTCTCCCTCCCTCTCTGCCTGCCTCTCTGCCTACTTGTGATCTCTCTCTCTCTCTCCCTCTGTCAAATAAATAAATAAGTAAAATCTTAAAAAAAAAAAAAAAGTAGGGAACACAAAGGAAAAGCATGCCATTCCCAGTTGTGATTATTCAGACGCTAGCAACTGGAAAGCATGCAGTTAAAAGAAATGACACACAGATCAAGAGAGACCTCCCTTCTGGGTTTCGAAAACGGCAACTGTTCCTATCTGCTTGACTTCTTATACCGACATGACATGTGACAAGCCAAGGGATCAAAGCCCAATTCTTCCTCTTGATAACTTAGCCTGTTTTATGAATCTTCGATCAAACCGAGAACGTCAAAACAATCCGCTTTAGTTGTTAAAGAGGAGTACGAATTGTATTTCTGAATTAAGTTCAAGGTCATATTCCTTCTCCCACTCTTTGCTTTCATCTTCCCCTTGTGGGTAGGTTTATTTTTTCAGTCTCCCTAGTACCGCGTGGGAATGCCACAGTGAAGTTAGGATATTGTGGGGAATCCACAACCTTTTGGTTAGATGACTGAAGTCAACAAAAAATTCCTCAAAGGCAGAGACTATGTCTGTTTTACTATTTGTACCCTGTAGACCAAGAGAGCATCACCGAAAGTGAGCCAGTGTCAACGATGGTGATGAAGACTGCCACTGACACGTAATTTAAATCCCTCATACTAAAAGATAGTATGTTCTGGGGGCGCCTGGGTGGCTCAGTGGGTTAAAGCCTCTGCCTTCAGCTCGGGTCGTGATCCTGGGGTCCTGGGATCGAGTCCTGCGTCGGGCTTTCTGCTTAGCGGGGAGCCTGCTTCCCTTCCCCTCTCTCTGCCTACTTGTAGTCTCTGTCTGTCAAATACATAAATAAAATCTTTAAAAAAAATAAAAGATAGTATGTTCTGTTTTTAGTTTATTGGTCTATCTTATGAATTAAGAGGCCACTAATGGTGCCATATCCTTAACTCTGCTTCCTCTCTTATAAGTGATGATGGAATTGGGAAGGGTCTCAGGGCTGCGATAATGAAATACCAGCGATGGGTTGGTTTAACCAACAGAAATGTATTTCTCCCAGTTCTGGACGCTGGGAAGTCCAAGATCAAGGTGCTGGCAAGACAGGTTTCATCCTGAGATTTCTCTGGGTTTACTGGTGGCTGCCTTCTTGCTGTGTGCTCACATGACCTGTTCTTTTTGTGTAGGGGGACAAGGCATTCAAGCTCTCTGGCATCTCTTCTTGCAAGGACACCCGTCCCCTTAGATTAGGGCCTCTCCCTTATGACCTCGTTTATCCTTAACTGCTCTCTCAGAAGCCTCACCTCCAAATCCAGTGACACTGGGGGGTTAGGATTTCAACATACGAATCAAACTGGACCCCTTTCTAAAGCCATATACAAAAATGAACTCAAAACTGATTAAAGACCTGAATGTGATAAAAATCCCAGAAGAGAACACAGGCAGTAATCCCTCTGATATTGGCCTTAACAACATTTTTCTAGCTCTGTCTCCTAAAACAAGAGAAATGAAAGCAAAACTAAACCACTGGGACTACACCAAAATAAAAATCTTCTGCACAGTGAAGGAAACCATGAACAAAACGAAAAAGCTAATAAATGGAAAAAGATATTTGCAAATAACATATTCGATAAGGGGTAAATATCCAAAATATATAAAGGACTTATACAACCTAACAACCCCAAAACAATCTGATTACAAAATGGACCCATGAAAATATGCTCATCATCACTCATCATCACGGAAATGCAAATCAAAACCACAATGAGATATCCCTGCACACCGGTCAGAACGGCTAAAATAAAAAAAAAGAAACAAGAAATAACAAGTGTTGGCAATGATGTGGAGAAAAAAGAACCCTCGTGCGCTGCTGGTGGGAATGTAAATTGGTGCAGCCACCGTGGAAAACAGTACGGAGGTCCCCCAAGAAACTGAAAAACAGAAATACCGTATGAGCCGATAATTCCACTCCTGGGCATTTACCCAAAGAAAATGAAAACACTAATTTCAAAAGATATAGGCACCCCTATGTTTACTGCAGTATTATTTACAATAGCCAAGATATGGAAACAACCTATGTGTCCATCAATAGATAAATGCATAAGTAAGATGTGGTGTGTCTCCCCCCCCACACACACAGACACTTGAATATTCCACAGCCATAAAGGAGGAGGAGATCGTGCCATTTGCAGCAACATGGATGGACCTAGCAGGTATTATGCTAAGTGAAAAAAATCAGACTCAGAAAGATGAAAGCTTTATGATTTCACTCGTGTAGAATCTAAAACAAAACAAAACAAAACAAAAAACAAAAAAACAAATGAATCAAGAACAAAATCTGGGGCACCTGGGTGGCTCAGTGTATTAGAACCTCTGCCTTCAGCTCAGGTCATGATCTCAGGGTCCTGGGATCAAGCCCTGCATCAGGCTCTCTGCTCAGCAGGGAGCCTGCTTCCCCCTCTCTCCTCTGCCTGCCTCTCTGCCTACCTGTGATCTCTGTCAAATAAATAAATAAAATCTTAAAAAAAAAAAAAAGAGCAAAATCAGACCTATAAGTACGGACAACAAACTGATGGCTGGCAGAGGGTAGGGGTTGGGGATGGACAAAATGGGTGAAGGGGAGTGGGAGATACAGACTTACAGAGTCTAGAGTGAATAAATTGGGGAATTAAAAGTACAGCATTGAAAATACAGTGGATGGTATTGTAATAATGTATGATAACAGATGGTAGCTACAATTGGGCAGTGAGTATAGCAAAACACATAGAGTTGTTAACTCACTATGTCATATACCTAAAACTAATGTAACATTATATATCAGCTATGCATGTGTAAAAATTTTATTATTTTTTTAATTTCATTTTTAAAAATCTTATTTTTTAAAAAACATTTTGTTCATTTATTTGACAGAGATCATAAGTAGGCAGAGAGGCAGGCAGAGAGAGAGGAGGAAGCAGGCTCCCCGCTGAGCAGAGAGCCCAGATGTGGGGCTCGAGATTGCAAACCCGAGGATCATGACCTGAGCTGAAGGCAGAGGCTTAACCCACTGAGCCACCCAGGCGCCCCTGAACTTTATTATTTTTTTATTATTTTTTAGATTATTATTTATTTAACACAGAGAGAGACAGAGTGAACAAGCCCAAGCAGGGGGAGCAGCAGGCTCCCTGCTGAGCAAGAAGTCTCGCGCGGGGCTGGATCCCAGAACCCCAAGGTCATAACCTGGGCCGAAGGCTGACTGAGCCACCCAGGCACCCCTAAAAATTTTGTTAAATAAAATATTGATGACTAGTTAAAATTAAAAAAATAAAAGGTTGTTGCTAAAACAATACAAATAAAATGACACGGCTGGCCGAGAAGATGCCTCTTCCTTGCAATTCAGCATTAATCCACTAAAACGTACAATAAAAACTAGGTGCCTTGGACTTCTATCTCACCCATAGTTCACAAAACCTAACGTCAGTTTTAAACACTGTAGGGCCAGTTCCTAAATAACAAATTAGATACATATTAGATACAAATTAGGCTACATATCGCTAAGCACTCTGCCAACTGTTATAAAGGCAAATGGAGCTTGCAGTGATCCGGAGGGGTTCCCGAATTCATCACTCCCAGACACAAACAAGATCATGTTAAACCAGCCCATGGGGTGGGGGGTTGTGGTCTGCTTTGAAGATGATCAGATAAGAATATTTCATTATCTCCTCTAGGTGTCTATTTTCTATTCTAGAAGATTCTTAAAATATGTAAATGTCCC
Source organism: Enhydra lutris kenyoni (assembly GCF_002288905.1). Lineage (NCBI taxonomy): Eukaryota > Metazoa > Chordata > Mammalia > Carnivora > Mustelidae > Enhydra > Enhydra lutris. Next base: position 12,838,774 of record NW_019154132.1, on the reverse strand, counting down.
TCCTCCACCTGAATCCCCCCAGGCTGTAGTTCACTTTGTTCTCCCCAAGATGAAAAATAATATTCCTCATCCCCCCAGCAGCAAAGCACCGAGCATCTCCACCAAGGCTTGCTAACAGCTAGCGCTCCTTTCTGCTTCCTGCTGTGTTAGGGCTGCCCACATTCTTGGCTTAGCTCTTTGACCCACTGCTCTGCCCTCCCAAGGATCTCCCATGATTCTCCCCCATTAGACTGGAAAATATGCAAGAACAGGGACCACAGGTGCCTTGTTTACCTCCTGTCCTAGTACCCAGCGCAGGACCCAGTACATAGCAACCATCCAATAAATATTTATTGAAAGAATAACATAAATGAATGAAAGAAGAGCTATTTTTGGAGCTATTTTCCTCCTCGTCTTCTCAGAATAGAATCAGTGAATTCTAGTTACAGCATTCAAGGCTGAGAGATGGCTGATCAAAGGGGCCATGTTGGGTCCAGCATAGTTGTCTTAGACATGTTACTCTGGAGAGAATTTTGAGGACATGAAAATGGACAACTTTAATAAAAGCCAACCATGCAACGCTATTCCTTTCCATTGGGTTTACTTGGCTTCTGGCATTTCAGCCTATCTGATAGCTCATGGGTGTCCGCTTCTGATTCTAAAGGACATATCCTATTCACATGGAATTTTTTTCTTTCACAATTAGGAGTTATATGTGGATGCTGAAAGCATGTGGGTACATTTTCCTCTGCTCTCCATGTAGGAGTTTGCTTCACTCTGGTTTCAATTTGCCCATTTTACTCAACAGCAACAGAGCTAGCGACATAGTTTGCCGGAGCCCTGGGAGCTCCAGTGGCAGGCACTGAAGACAGAGCTGGAAGAATGATAATGGGAAGGATTATCTGGACTCTGGAGACTTGGTTTTCCATTAGTTGTCTAATGCTGACCTTGTCACTGGATCACTGGCAAGTCAGTTCATTTCTAGGGCCTTGGTTTCCTCGGTTAATAAAAAGTTTGGATAAGATGGTTTCAAAGGTCTCTTTAAATTCTTACATGTTATCATTTTCCCTAAAAGATGATAGTACCTTGAGTCAGAATTCTTCAGGAAATGAGCTGATGTATTCCTGGTTTCACACACAGCAGACGAAGACTGCCTTATGCCTTGTACGTAAGAGGACTCTTATCCTCTACTCGGACCCTCCACATTTAGAGTAAGATGTCTAGGTCAAGTAGACATTTAGAGTAAGATGTCCAGGTATACCCTGAATTCTGCACCCAGTTATAAACTACATTCTGAGCATTGGGTACTTGGGACCACTGAATTTCTTGCCCAGATGGCCAAGAGCTTCCAGAAGACGGAGCTTGAGTAGTGGGTGTCCACACTCATGCCCCAGAGGCTCCTTGTGGTGGGGAATGGGCCTAGAGTGGGAAGAGGAAGCCAAGAGTGACTGTATTTGTGCTTTTGTCCAGGTCCAACGAATGTTAGTGGAAGGCCTATAGGAGTTTGCTTTATGATTGATTGCACAATGACAGAGAAGGTAAAGGAGATGGAGGGAATGAAGGCACACCTTCCCATTGCTCACGGAAGATCTAAAATGAATCACTCTTTTTTCTGGACCTTTGAGGTTTTGTATAATCCATTAAAAAATATGATCGGCATCTCTTTCTGTAAGACTCTTTGTTACAGGATACAGAGTTGAATAATGGCATGCTGTCCCCACTCTTGAGAGCACATGAGAAAATATTTTATTGTGTACTGCACTATACCCTCTGTTTTCCCGCAGGAAAAAGTTATTTAAATGTTGAAGCTGACCTTAGAAGGCTTTTTCCAGGATTACCAAGGGGACAATTCTCTGATATCCAAGAAGTTTAGAATCAAAGGTGTGCAAGGTTAGGGGGAAAAAATGTTATATCCTGAAATGGGGACTAAAACAAAGAATACTTGACCTGCATTTGGAGAGGGCCATGGAGAGCATGAGTAGAGGCAAATTTTCCAGATCTAAAAAAGGAAACGGGATAAATGGGTGCTTGATAAAGGTAAATGCCAGAAATATAGAGGCTCCTTTATAAATGGGAAAAAACTTAAGTGGATCAATATAGACACACAGAGGAGACAGACCGCCAGGAACAGGTATTTGTACAGAACCTGGAAGGTATAGGGAGAATCAGATTTCGTCCAGTGGCTATGAAAGCAGTCAAGTCCTTTAGGAGTAAAACAGAAAATCAACTACGGTTACTACAGTCATCGTTCTGAGTTGTTGTTTTGGCCTGTCAAGAATAAAATCTTACCAATTACCGTTAGGTTTTCTTATTACTTTTATCTATTACATATGGCTACTGATTTTTTAATACATGTTAATCTTGTATTCAACCATCTTGCCAGACCTTACATATTAGTAGTTGTTTTTTTAAAGTAGGCTCCGCACCCAATGTGGGGCTCAAATTCATGACCTTGAGATCAAGAGTTGCATGGTCTACTGACTGAGCCAACCAGGCACCCCCCCCCTTTCCGTATTAGTTCTAAGTTCTCTGTGGATTCTCCGGTACTCTCTATTTGGAAATCACTAGATCTCATTCTTCTGGGTAGGACCTCCAGATGGTGGGAAACAGAAATAGTAAGAGTGAACACTTCTCTTTTAGCTTTCCTCCAGAAAGAATGTGTCTAGCGCTTCCCCATTCAACATGGTACATTTTGCAGGTACACTCCACCAGGTAATTAAGATGTCTGCCCTCACTTGTCATTTGCTGCATTTTTCTTCCTTAATATCATGAATGGATGTTAAATTTCATCAAATGCTTTTTCTTCTTTTGAGATAAATACAGGAATTTCTCCTTAATATGGTCATAGGGTAAATTACACTAATACATTTTCTAATGTTAACCTGTTCTTGGACGGATAAACCCCACTTAGATATGATTTCCCCTCCCCCAATTACTGGGTTTAGTTTGATAATATTTAATCTATGTTTACAAGTAAAGTTGATCTGCAGATTTTCCTTTCTCATGCTGTCTTTTTGGTATTGTGGTTATACAACAGAATGGGGGAGATTTCTCTCATTTTCTGTGTTCTGGAATGATTTGTTCTTTGACAGTATGGTAGAATTTGGCGAAATAACCACCTAGGCTTATCATTTTCATTTTTTAGAAGAGTGATTTTGAAACTCCTACATGTAATATTTATCCAGGATATATGACAGTCTGAAACTCAGTAACAGAAAAACCCAATTTTTGAAAAAATTGTCAAAAGATTTGAAACAAATAAAAATAGCACATTAGCATAAGAGCAGATGCTCAACATCCTTAATCATTAGGGAAATGCAAATTTAAACCACAAGGAGACACCACTCATACTTATTAGAACGGCTAAGATAAAAAAAAAATGGACAACACCAAGTGCTGATGAGAGCACAAAGAAAGCAGAAGTTCGATCACACTGAAAACAACACGGCAATTTCTTAGAAGAGTCAGCATACCCTTAGCACATGACCCAGCAATCTCACTCTGTTATTTACTCAGGTGAAATGAAAACATGTTTACATATAATTCCCCCAAACTAGAAACCACCCAAAGGCTACTCGACTGGTCCAATGGATAAACTGGCCTATCAACACCATTCCATACTACTCCCAACAGAAAGGAATGAATTACTGACCCACACCATAACATGGACAAATCAAAATGTATTCTCAAAAGCCTACAAACTCTCTAATTCCACTTATGTAACATTCTGGAAAAGACAAAAGGACAGGGACAGGAAACAGATGAACTGTTCCTGGGGTTGGGTTGGGAAAAAGAGCTGTCCCCAAAAGGACAGGAGGGAATTTTTTAGAGCGAAAAAAACTGTATCTTAAATTGTGGTGGGGTTACAGGTCTATGCAGAATGATCAAAACTCAGAACTAACACATGAGAAACGGTGAATTTTACTTCACGTGAGTCATATATAAAAAAAGATTTAGAAAAGAAAGAAGACTGCTAAACTCCCTGATTTAATTTGGATACTGGTTATAATTTACTCACATTCTTCTATTAGCATCCATTTCGGCCACTCACTCATATTATTTCCTGGGAAGCTGTCTTTTTAACTTTGGTTTTTAAGTTTTTATATAAATTGTTCAGTTTTTCCTTTTGATTAAAAAGGCTCCACTCTATCCGTAGCTACGTTCTTTTCATTTCTAGTATTATTTTGAACTTGTGTCTTTATTTTAAATAATTCTGCTAGATTTTTTAAAATCTACTTTTGATTTTTTTTCAAATAGCTGAAGTTTTTATGGACCTTATTTATTGTTTCACTGTTTTCTGATTAACTTTGGCTCTTTTCACTCTTCTTTTCTAAGATATGCACTTCAGGTTATACATTTCCTTCTACTCACTGTTTTGTATTTCATATGTGTCTGACATTCAATATATTTATTTTCAGTCAGTTCTAAACATTTACTATAGTGTATAATTTATTTTTTTAAAAAAGATTTTATGTATTTATTTGACACAGAGAGAGATCACAAGCAGGCAAAGAGGCAGGCAGAGAGAAAGGGAGAAGCAGGCTCTGTGCCGAGCAGAGAGCCCGATGTGGGGCTCGATCCCAGGACCCTGAGATCACGACCTGAGCCGAAGGCAGAGGCTTAACCCACTGAGCCACCCAGGTGCCCCAATTTTCTTTTTAAAAGATTCTATTTATTTATTTGAGAGAGAAAGCAGGGAGAGGGGCAGAGAGAGGGAGAGGGACAAGCAGACTCCATGCTGCCTGACAGAGGACTTGATCTCATGACCACGGGTTCATGACCTGAGCTGAAACCAAGAGTCAATTGCTTAACCAATGAGGCACCCAAAGCCTCTAAATTATTTTTTAATCCACACACCTATTTAGATGTTTTTTCTATATCTTTACTATTTTTTTGGTCTGCCTCACCAGTTATGGAGAGACACACAAATAGATTTGTTCACTTATCCTTATATTCTGCAACTTTTGCTGTGTATATGTTGAGACTATCAAGTTAGATACATATTTTGAATTGTTACAGCTTCCAAGAACTGCTCCTTTTATCAATACATAATGAACTTTGAATTTCTTGACTTAAAAATATGTGTTGCCTGGTATTAATGTAGATAAACTGGCATCCTTAAAAAAAATAGTGGTTGGGTTGGGGGGTACTTGGGTGGCTCAGTTGGTTGAGTGTCTGCCTTTGGCTTGGGTCAAGATCTCAGGGTTCTGGGATTGAGACCTATGTTGGGCTCCTTGCTCAGCGGGGAGTCTGCTTCTCCCTCTCCCTCTGCCCGGTGCTCCCCCTGCTTGTGCTCTCTAAACAAATAAGTGAAACCTTTAAAAAAAATTAGTTGGTCTATCTTTTTTAATAAAAGATTTTATTCATTTGACAGACATCACAAGTAGGCAGAGAGAGATCATGACCTGAGCCGAAGGCAGAGGCTTAACCCACTGAGCCCCCAGGTGCCCCTGGTTGGTGTATCTTTTTATGCCCTTTTAAACTTCTCTATATCCTGTGCTCGCTTTGGCAGTACATATGCTAAACTTCCCTATAGCCTTAAGTTTTAGGTATATTTCATAAGTAGCTTATACTGGATTTTTGTTATATATTTTTAGCAACCTCAATCTCGTAACTGGCAATATATAGAGCATTTAGGTTAATTGTAATCACTGATGTATTTGGATTTATTTCGACTCTTTTTCTGTGCTAGTTATCATGATTTTCTTCTTTTGTTCTTTATGATCTTCTCTTAGGGTAATGAGGTTTCTTTTCTTCTTTTCCCTCTTCACTGGTTTAGTTATTCAGTTTACCTCTTTTCTTTTAGGGGTTTGGCTTAACTATTTAATATGCTTTCTTGATTTACAAAATCCCAATTGAATTCCTAATTCCCACCTCCAGAATAATACAGTGAGTTTAGAATGACTTTACTCAGATCACCCTCTCCTAGTTCGTATGTTGTTGTGTAGTACACTGGTTCGGCCTTCATTTAGTTAACTCCCCAATTGCTTATGACATTATTTTTAAACAATCAGCACTTACTAATATTAATAAAATCTTGCCTATTTCTTTTCTCATTATTGCTTTCTGCATTGTACTCCTTTATTACGGGTTCTAGATCCTTCCTCTTGAATCATATTCTTTTCCATTTCTTTTTGGGACCATCTCTTCATGGTAAACACTTCAAGATTTTTATTGCTAAAAACATTTCCCCCCAACTGGAACAGTGTCTTACCAGAGCACAAAATTGTTGGTTAGTAGTATTTCCCCTCAGTGCACTGAAGATATAATTTTCATGGTCAGTCATCTCCAGTGTTAATGACTTTGAGCAAAGTGATGCCTTTGAGAGCCATTAGTGACTCAGACTCATAAGGAAAGAAGAAAAAGGATGCAAACCTTAGGATAAACAGAGGTAGGAGGAAGAACAGGGTTGAATGCATGACACAGGGAAGTTAAAGCTATTCCCAAAAGTCTGTGCCTAGACCTGACTGTCCCTTCTTGGCATGTGAGTGTTCTTTCTCTTTAAGCCTTAACATGTGCTCTGGCTCACGGGAAAAGTGCTGTAAGAGTGACTTGAGCTTACCAGCAATTCTCTGAATTGTTAATAAACTAGGAGATGAACTAGCAATGACAAGAAGGCCACGATTTGTTCTTCCATTCCTAAATTCCTTGGAAGGGAAGCCCTACCGCCACAGCATTTAAAAGGGCAAACCATATTTCTTCTCGGCTTATTTAAACTAGTTTCTAGATAACATCATACAGCCTTTTCAAACAGTTAAAACCTGGAGCAGTGCTTGGCTAAGGGTGTTCTGCAAAGAGAGATTTTGCTAACAGAAAGGGTAAATATCGTGTCTATCATTTCTGCTGTTACTATATCTGAATGCAGCTGAAAACTTACTTAATAAAATTTGACATGTTTTTCCCATATGTGTTGGTTTAAAACCAAAGAATATTAGAACTGGCAGAGACCTCAGAGACTATCTATTCTGAACCCTTCCCGTGATGCATGAGAAACAGAGCTCTCAGGGACTTAATCTAGGGGCAGAATCCAATTTGAGAAAGAAAATGGGGTTATGCCAAGGACTTGAGTCCTTTTAGAGCTTCACTCAAAATAATTATTGCTCTAATCCCCTGTTTTATTTTCCAGCACTCTTCTGGGTACATCAAAAAGAGAAATATTTTCAGGATTTTCTAACCTGGTGTTTTAAATATTGCATTCTGTACCACTCTCTGCTCAGATGAAGAAATAATCTATTGTCGGGTCAACATATTTCTCAGTTCACGCTGATGCAACAAACTATATACTCCAAGGGCTTGTTGTATTTTTCTAAAAATATTCCATTTTTGAGCTCAAAACGAATTTTGAAAAATGAACGAATTCATTTTTTTTTAAGATTTTATTTATTTGACAGACAGAGATCACAAGTAGGCAGAGAGGCAGGCAGAGCGAGAGACGAGGAAACAGGCTCCCCGCTGAGCAGAGAGCCCGATGTGGGGCTCGATTCCAGGACCCTGGGATCATGACCTGAGCTGAAGGCAGAGGCTTTAACCCACTGAGCCACCCAGGCGCCCCGAACGAATTCATTTTTAAGCTCGGCCTGAAAATTCTTCTCATCTTTCTATTAGTCAGGGAAGCGAGCCATTAAAAACTTTTCTTTTATAAAAATTTCTAACCTAGCATGACATAAAATCTAGGTGGGGACATTTCTCACATTATTGCACTACTTAATCTCTAATACTTCCTCCTCTTCTTTCACACCAGGTTTGCTTCTTAGAGTGTCCTTTTAGTGACACTGTTTATCGTCCTCAAGGACAATGGAAGGGAATTCAGCTTTCACAGACAGCAGCCCTGGTGCCTGGTTAAGAGTTTGTTCCCAGGATAACTGCTTCTGGACATCAGATATACGTCGTGCAGGATGATGGACATCAGCTTTTATCCTATTTTATTCACTGAGCATTTGAATGATCAGTTCTTGGAAGACCACCTACATATTCAGAAGGTGAATTCATTTTAGAGGATTCTGCAGAAGGAAAATGGATTTAGTTCAGCATCCTGAAATCCTGATCCGTGTGAGACCCTGAAGCCACCCCCAGTTCCAATAAAGACATTTGAGTAAAAATTTCAGCAGGGTTAATTGTACCAGCTGAGCAAGTTCACACACACGGAGACTCCAGGCTCGTTACAGAGGTCTCTGGCCCACGCTTGTCCTATGGAACCCCAAACTCCAGCACTTGAAATTTTCAAAGGTCCCTTAAGGAATGCATTCAATCTTCTAGTCAGGAATGATGGCTGTATGTGGGAAGGAAGGCAGCAAAGGCCAGGAGATGGCCTCCCATGTCATGACTGAGAGCAGACAATGGAGCTGTTCCCATGGGAATATTTCTATGGGGCATGTGTCTTACATGAAGTTGGGTGGGAGTAAATTTTTCAGCCTTCCAACATATAGATCCTGCTCTTGGCCGCGGAAACAGGGACACAGAGGGAAACCCGTTCACTGGCTTTTCTTTACACTTGTTGAAAAGAATGCCTGTCCGCTGTCCAAATGAGAGGGGGTAATCGATATAACAGACTCTTGGAGTTGGTATCGTCTAAGCCTTGTGTTTTAAAGATGAAAAGATAAGGTTCAGAGAGGTGAACTCGCTTGTCTATGGTCACACAGCTAGTGGTAGACAGACCAGTGATCTTGCTAGTGTAGCGCACTGCTACCCTTAATGTAAAATCCAATTAGAAACAGAAGGAGCAAACCACGGCACACCCTGATACTGGGACGCGGCGCGACTTTCTCAAGGTCTAATGGGAACCCCGTAATTACAGTGCGAGCAGGCCCTGGGTACTTCGCTTGTCAAAATCCCTGGAGGCATGTAGGGGCGGCGAGCGCTTGCCAAGCATTCTTTGGCCTGCAATCTAGTGCTGGGCATCGGCATCTGTGCGTTCTCCCGCAGGGAGAGGAGTGAAAAATTAATGAGGAGCTCAGAAAAGCTTGTTTTCAGGGCTACAGAGATTGGAAGGGCAATGAAAATTGGAAGTGAAGGGAAAAGTTTAAGCTATCAGCCTCAAGCTCTGGCAAACCATATAAATGGGGTGTAAATGTAAATATACCCACACAGAAATGGAAAACCACTGAAAAGCGATTTCGGGAAGCACTGGATCTGAATTATAAACACCCAGAACAGGGCTCTTTGTGATTCATTCATGGGCATCTGCCCATCTCTGGGCTGCCCAAACCTACAGCCATCTGACAGAGGCTGCTCAGGTCTCTGGGAGCTGACGTTTCCTCTTCCTAGAGAAGGACTCTGCGTTTTGATCCAGATGTGTTTTTCCCTGATCCAGCTTGGGTGTAAGAGCCCGTGAGCCCATGAGGAGGGGGGTGAATCTGAAAAAAAAAAAATCAGATACCTTTCCAACAAAGATTTTCAGAGGCTTGTCTCTCTCTTCCACACGCTCGTAGAATTCATTTTCCAAGAAGAAAAAAAATTCAGTTCAAATTGTGAACTATTTTTACTGACAAAGCTTGATGTCCAAAGCAGGACAAAACGGGCACCAGTCCCTCCCTTTGGGGGAACCGAATGTGGGACTCTATTTATACCTGAATATCCTGGGGAATCCCAGCTCTGGCTCTAGTCTGCACCTGTTCTTTCTCTCAAACAGCTATTTCAAAGGGAGAGTTCTCTAGCAATGCGTCCCCTCGCTCCCCTACAGCTCCTGGTTAGGCAGCTACTTTCTCTGCAGTACCTATTTGGGAGAAGGTACTGGCATTCTTTTGCTAATTAAGGTTTGCAAGTTAATGAGTTGTAACAGACCTCAACCCTTACAGATGTGGTAAAATCCTTTAGGCCAATCATGGCTTGCTCACAAACCTCTGGAAGATGCCTAAGAAGAAAAACCTGGCTATCTTTGGAGAGCAAGAAGGGCTTCATCTCATTCACTGTTATGGATTGAATTATATTCCCCACCTTCACAAATTCACACGTTGAAGTCCTAACTCCCACCATCTCTGAAGGTGACTTAATTTGGAACGAGGCCATTAAAGATGTAATTACTTTGATTAGGTTGAGGTCACGTTAGAGGCAGGATAGACCTCTAGATCAATATGACCAGAGTCCTTATCAAGACAGGAAGTTTGGACACAGGTACACATACAGGGAAAATGCAGTGTGTGAAGATGAGGCAGAGATGGGGGATGGATCTACCAGCCAAGGAGGGGCAAAGGTTATCAGTGAATGACCCCAAGCTGTGTGAGAGGCATGAAACAGACTCTCCCTGAGCTCTTGGAAGGAACCCACCCCGCCGATACCTGGATCTCTGGCTCCCAGCCTCCAGAACTGTGAAGGGTTACATCTTGTATTCAAGCTTCTCAGTTTGTGATACTTGATTATGGCAGCCCGAGAAAACAACTACAATTGACTCACAGGATTGAGACTGTTCCCTGTTCCCCCTCAAGACAAGACAGAACCCAGCCTGGGTGGCCTGCACTCCCAGCAGAGGGCCTCTCCTCCATCACATGACAAGAACTTTCTGGATCCGCTCTGGTCATGAAGGCTCTGTCAAAAACAAATGCCTTCTCTCTTCTCATCTCCTACATTCAACTCTTATCCACTCCTGCTACAAAAGCACCATCAATCATGAGTCACCCGGGGTCAACATCTCGGAGTTATCTTTGCTTTCTCCTTCACCCCATATCTCATCTCCTGGGTCCTGTCACCTCTACCTTCTCCATGTCTCTCATTTCTCTCTCTCTCCTCCTTTTCATTCCTGATGCTACCACCCGCTGCAGCTCCAATTATCTATTGCTAGATGGTTACAATAGCCTTCTAACTGGCTTTCCCCTGCCAGGCTCTCTACTGCTCCCATCAGTTCTATCTGGAACCACCAATGAGTCACCCAAAGGCCAGCTGTGATGATGTCCCCTCCTTTATCAGAAGGCTCCAAGGGAAGAAAAGTCCAACTCTACAGTCTTCACTGCTTTCCACGATCTCATCCTCATATCCCGTCACTTGCCTACTATTAACCTATGCTCCAAACTTCTAGAACACACTTCTGATTTCCCACCTTGGTGCTCTGTTTGTCCCATTTGCTCTGTGGGGGGAATAGCCTCTCCCCTGACTGTGTGTGTCAAACTTTTACGGTTGAAGGACCGTAGTTGTGATGCTGTGGTTGAGTCTGGGGGCTCTGCTGGGCAATGCACCAGATCCAACCCGGCTCCCTCACTCGCGACAAGGGGACATCAGCAAGGTCTTGAACTTCTCTGCACTTGCAGTTTCCACACAAGCAAAATCCCATGTGTCTATGGTGAAAATTAAACAAGGCAGTGAACCAACTGTATTTAGAAAGGTACGTGGCAGGTGAGGCTTGCAACAGTTCTCATCTGCTACTGTTTTTACAGTCACTTTTGTGGAAGCTGAGGGGCATAGCAGTGTTCTGCGACCTCTCAGAACATCTCTCAGAACATCTCCGTGAATCCACTCTTAAGCTGCTGAGGTTTCTTTCATAGTTTCTTTTGGACATGCTTCTCCTTCAATCCGTACCTTTGCCGCATTACTTCCTGTCTCTCCTCCCTTACTGACCTTGAACGTGAGTTCCAAAGTTCCCTCAGAACCACACTGTTTTCTTTGCTCTTCTGCTCTGCTCCTGCCCCCAATGGTCCAGACTCAAGTCTCCAAGGGGAGGGGGGACTGTGTTGTTGTTTTTTCTTTCTTTCTTTCTTTCTTTTTTTTTTAAGACAGTAGGAAAGAGAGGTGGGGTAGGGCAGAGGAAGAGGAGACAGAGAATCTCAAATAGGCTCCATGTGCTCCGCGGAGCCCCATACAGGGCTCGATCTCACCACCCTGAGATCACGACCTGTGCCGAAATCAAGAGCAGGAGGCCTCACCAACTGAGCCACCCAGGCGCCATGACTCTATTTCTCATCTTTGTGTCCAAGGACCTGCCTCAGGGCTTAACATTGAGGAAATACAATGTGATGCTCACGGAGCTAGTGGAAGACTGAATGTGGAACCGCTCGAAGGCGTGAACACCCCAATGGGCTGCATCCGACCCGGTGTCTTCATACAACCAGCGGTGCTGGTCTTCCCGGGAGCCCCGCGGGTCTCCGAGCCACGCATGCCAGGGGAGGGGCCGCGACCCCCCGAGGCGCCAGTATTTCCCGCCAGAGACTTGGATCATTTTCTCTGTGCGGTAATTCATAGTCAGGACCAAATTAAGACAATCAAGGCCTCACTTCTTATGTGCTTCCAAAGCACCCTGTGGGTACCGCCCGATCTCTTATCTCACAGCCTTGTAATTACCACCTGCCAGGTTGATTTCTTCCATTAGTCTGTGTTCAGTGTGGGCAGACTCTCTCTTATTTAGCTCTCATTGTTCTTTCGGAGATCTGGGTAAGCATGCGTTGAACAAAAGAATTTGCCAGAGAAACCTGAGCTAAACAATGGGGCACTGTGAGCCACAAAGTAGCATCAGACAGAAAGAGATGCTCCTTTATGGCGTTGTTTTTTTTTTTTTCTCCTCCAAATACTCCATTGCTAAGATGGTTTACCTGATCAAACACTATTATTTCTCTGACATGAGTCTGAAAACAGTGAAATTCTTAGCTGCATTCAGATAACCACCCTGGCTTGGATCTAGCTTGACTTAGCGGTATTTTGTTTTGATGTAGGGAGTCAGCGAGCAGAAAGCTCCCTTGGCATATGACCTTGAGCTATAAAGTGCTCTGCTATGGGGCAGGCAGGCAGCCCAGGCTGGGAGCCCGCGGCTTTGGAAGTCAGAAGACAGATACGAATGTGTGCTGGCCAGACACTACTGGGCTCACAGCACGCCTGGAAAGGATAACTCTCGATTTTCTGTTCAGAAAGCAGAACTGGGGTTAGTAAAGAAAAAAGAGGGGCTTTAAGAGCCAGTTCCCACCTTTTATAAATGGTCTCATTGTGGACAGATGAAGGCTAGACGATTTCTGCATCTGAAAAAGAGGTGCCTGTTGGAGCAGAGGCCAGAAACCATGTCAGCCTGTTACGAAAACCATTTGGTGACTAACAAAAAGAAATTCAAATCAGTAACAAGTAACGGTATATGGATTTTTCCCAAGACCTTACTCTAGGACACAGCTTTCTGTTTTGGTGCTGGCAAACATCAAAATATCAAGCAAAGGTAAAGTGGGCTGGGGTGCCAGGCTTCTACAGTTCAAATCTTGGCTTTGCCTTTTTTTTTTTTTTATTTTTTTTAAATTTTCATTTTTTTTAAATTTTTTTAAAGATTTTATTTATTTATTTGACAGAGATCACAAGTAGGCAAAGAGGCAGGCAGAGAGAGAGGAGGAAGCAGGCTCCCTGCTGAGCAGAGAGCCCGACGCAAGACTCGATCCCAGGACCCTGAGATCATGACCTGAGCCAAAGGCAGAGGCTTTAACCCACTGAGCCACCCAGGCACCCTTGGCTTTGCCTTTTTATAGCAGTGTGATCTCAGGGCAAGTTGCTTACCCTCTCTTGTGCCTCTGTTCCCTCATCTGCAAAATGGGAGTAAAATAGCTCCTGCCTTACATGGGTTTGTGATGATTAACAAGATTTAATAAATGAGAAGAGCCTGGATGAGTGAATGACACATAAATAATACATGTGTTGATACACTAACATTAAATTAGGCAAAGATCACATGTGGCTATAATCCACACATGGCATGTATGTGTGGGAGAAAGTATGTATGTGTGGGAGAACGTTTCTTCTGATTATTTTGTATAAAAGCAACAAATACCTATAGCAATCCTTCAGCCACAAAAAAAGGAATATGATGAAATGCCAAGCCTTCCTCCTTTGTCTACTATCCAGTTCTACTCCCTGAAAACCACTATACTCTTAAATGCTTCTTCTACATTTTTGCGAAAAAATTTTTTTTTTACTCAGAAACCAAGAGGTGTATATACAATCTGTCCTTTGGTTAATAACAGTGTTTGGAGTATTGGAAATTTGCTCAGAGACTTCAGGTGTTCTCATCACACACATAAAATGGTATGTAGGGAGATACATTAACTGGTTTGACTATAATAATTATTTTACTATATACATATATCAAGCTATCATGTTGCATACCTTAGATATATACAATTTTTGTTTAAAAAAATAAGGGGTGAGGAGTGCCTGGGTGGTTCAGTTGGTTAAGTGTCTGCCTTCAGCTTGGGTCATGATCTCAGGGTCCTAGGATCAAGCCTCCCATTGGGCTCCCTGCTCCGCTGAGAGGCTGCTTGTCCCTCTCCCTCTGCTCCTACCCCCTGCTTGTGCTCTCTCTCAAATAAATAAATTAATTAAATATTTAATAAAAAAATAAAAATAAAATAAGGGGGAATGTCGAAGTCAAGAAATAAACAGACATGCATAAAGCCATACATCTTAAAGTTCTCTCAATATCTGGAGATATAAATCTACCTTGCGTTTTTGTGGCTCTGTTGGTACTCCATTGTGTAGAAAGACCATGATTTATGTAACCAGTCCCAACTGATGTCATTTGTCTTGTTTCCAGTTTTCTAATTTTATAAACAATCTGTAAAAAGCAATCTTGCACATCTATCTTACTATAATTCTGCACACATACATGTAGGTTAAATTACTGGAAATTTACAACTTCCGGGCATGCCCTTCCTCGGGTCTGTAACTCTGCAGCATCTTTTCCTGTTCTAGAATCTTTCCTTGCCTTCCTGTCCATTGCTACATTGATGAATTGCAAGGTCAAGGGTAAGGGCTTTTAAAATTTTGGTGGATGGCTCAGTCAACTAAGCCTCTGAGTCTTGATTTCAGCTCAGGTCCTGATCTCAGGGTCGTGGGATCGGGGCCCTGTGCTGCGCTTCCTGCTCAGTGCAGAGTTGGCTGGAGATTCTCTCTCTCCCTCTGCCCCTCCCCCGCTGCCCATGCATGTGTGTGCTCTAAAATAAATAAAATCATAAAAAAAACTTTCTTGGTTACTCTTGGGGTGCCTAGCTTGTTCAGTCAGTGGAACGTGTGGTTCTTGATTTCAGGGTTGTGAGTTGAAGCACCATGTTGGGTTTATAGATTACTTCAAAATAAAAATCTTTGGGGCGCCTGGGTGGCTGAGTGGGTTAAAGCCTCTGCCTTCAGCTCAGGTCATGATCCCAGGGTCCTGGGATTGAGCCCCGCATTGGGCTCTCTGCTCAGCAAGGAGCCTGCTTCCCCCCCTACCTGCCTCTCTGCCTACTTGTGATCTCTGTCAAATAAATAAAAATCCTTAAAAATAAATAAATAAATAAATAAATAAATAAATATCTTAAAAAAAGAAAACAGCCAGCTTAAAAAAAAAAAATTAAATCTTCAAATTTTTTTGGTTACTCTTGCCAAAATTGTCCTCTAAAATAGCTTACATTCATTCACCCTTCCACCAACATCGTGTGAAAGCAGCTGTTTCCTCCTCTACTTACTAGCTGACACAGTATAGTGATCAATTTCTTTTACTTTTGCCAAAGTCGAACATGAAAAACAGTATCTCACTAGTTTCAATTTGTGTTTAATTATGAGTGAGGGTGAGATCTTTTTTTATATTTATGGGACATGTGTGTTCTTCAATTTGCTAGTTCATGTCCTTTGCCCAATTTATTTTGAATTCAAAATAGGATCTCTGCTACTTTCCTGCTTAAAACTTTTATGGGTGACCCACTGTCTGTAGGATACAGTCTGGCAGCCCTGATATGACAAAAAGGGGCTATGACCCAGTCCCTTTTAAACCTCCCCTCATATGGTTGCTACCTTTGCCTCAACATTGATGGTCCATGCCCTGACTGTGGCTGCTGCTCAGGTCATGATTCCAGAGTCCTAGGATCAAGTCCCACATTAGGCTCCTTGCTCAGTGGGGAGCCTGCTTCTCCCTCTCCTCCCTGCTCATGTTCTCTCTTGCTATCTCTCTCTCAAATAAAAACCTTTAAAAAAATTTTTACTAATTGAAGAAATTCCAATTTTCATATAATTCTCCTTAACTAAAGAGCTATCATGAAACATTCAACTATTTCCTCAAGTATTTAATTTTGTTCTTGTCAATCCTATGATCAGGGACCATCTGTAAATAATGTCTTTTGTGGTTTCTGCTGTTTTATACTAGTATGACATCCAGTTCTCTTCTAGCTGGCTCTTACAAAAGTTCTCCCTACAGTACAGGTATTTTGACGGGGAAAACATTAGACTACATGTGGGCTGCAACATTCACACTGGGAGTTTAAAATAAGCCACAACAGGAGAAATCTGTCCAAATAGGGGCCAACGGTCATGACTTCGCTGAGGCCAATCTAGACAGTCCAATGTTGGCATATCCTAGAAAGAGTCCCCCTCTTCCCTGCTTGATTTCTCGCTGACCGCATTTATAACTTAACCCCACATGTTTCTCTGTGCAATCCCAGGAGCGTGAAGTCCTTACTCCCCGCATCACATCACAACCCTTCTGGAAAGCAAGAGCTAAACAAAGATATTCACCCCCGGTGTGCCTCTGAATCAGTCTCTAGCCTAAAGAAAAAAATACGTAAGAAGGAAATGCTACGTACACAGATGCTAGCGGCAGGTTATTTATAACCGCACGCACCCCCTGGAATGTGTTACAGGCAGGGGACTTGGCTGACTAGGAGCCAAGCATTCTACTACAACGTACCGCTGCGTTAAAAAATTAAGAGGGAGATAAACGCATGCATGTTTTGCTTTCATCTATGTAAAATGATTACGAAAGGATGCAAGGGAATAGGCATACATGATCGTCATTTGTGAGGGTGTCAGGATGAAGGGTGAATTTCCTATTTAGAGAGACTTCATGATATATTATGATTAGAATTTGTTTATTTTTATTAAGATTTTATTTATTTATCTGACAGAGAGAGAGCACAAGCACGGGGAGCCGCTGGCAGAGGAAGAGGGAGAAGCAGGCTCCCCGCTGAGCAGAGAGCCCAATGCGGGGCTCGATCCCAGGATCCTGAGGTCATGACCTGAGCTAAAGGCAGCTGCCTAACCTACTGAGCCACCCAGGTGCCCCCCCCAAGGATTGGAATTTAACACCCAAGAGTCCACTAGCCTTTCCACTACAAACCAATGTGACTCTGGCTATGTGGGAAGGCACGCGATCACCAGACTCTCGGTAAACATCTACCTGACCCAGACCTATCGAATGCTGTTTCGGTCAATCACGAGGCACGTGAGAATTACTCCTCATGGTAATGGCAGATCTTCTGGTAGTGAATCTTTCCAGTTGTCCATGCATGACATAGAGTTTTGTGCTATGGTGGATAAATGGTATAACTTTCTTTTTTCTTCTCCACAGGGACAGAGTATTGTAAAATGAGGTTGTAGAATATTACAGTTCCCAGCTGCTTCATACAATCTTCACAGAAATGCGCCTGGAAATGTAATTAGCATGGTGCTCTAACCACTGCCTTGAACGACCCCTTCTTGTGTGCTGAGAAGCGTTTAATAGCCCTTTCCAGGGGCTTCCCTGACAACGCTTTGCAGCGGTAGCAAGCAGCTTCCCACAATCTCCGAGCATCTCACGGTTCCCCAGAAGCTGGGGAAGTTCAAGCCCAGCGATGTGGAATGAGGCAGCTTTTCCGTGGACACAGAAATGTTGCTATGCCACAGAGGAGACATTTATCCTCTTCAGAAACTCACACTCGCTTGAGGACAAAAATAGACAAACATTACAACAGTCTTCTATGCCAAAATTGTATCTGAGTCTGACCATCAGAAGCCCTGCTCCCTGACTTCCCCACAAAGACCCCTCACAATGCCGTTTCATTAGAACTCACTGTGATTAGAGGGAAGGTCCCCCCAGGCATTTTGGGGTCAGCACCCCCTGTCCTCCTCCTCTAGCTCAAACTGCCCCTCTGGGCAGGTGCATGGTACACAACACTTTCTTTCATCCGTGTGATTTCATTAATATCTCACACATTTCATATTCACACAATGCCCCTGATCCCACTCTCTCTTGGGCTAACAAAAGGGAGGAGGCAGACCTTTAAAACTGACCTTCAAAAAACCATTTGATTCATGTGTTGGCTCACGGTCTGTTTCTCCTATTAAGGTTACTTGATGATTTCTTTTGTCAAGTCCCGAATTTTAATTGCCTCACATCTTCCCTGTAACTTCCACAACTTAACAAGGAAATCAACAAGGAAATCAACCGAGCATAAGAACTCATTTTTTAAAGAGACAAGTTAACATACATTATGTAGGTATTTTCATTTGCTTCGGGAATGCCAGCGTTACTTGTTGAGATCATCAAGTCTTATTTCCAGAATTATTTTGTTTCTTACGGAGAATCACACTGGATTCAAGTGTGTTTAACAGCTGCCTAACCTAGATATACATACGTCTTAACCTTTTCACTCTTTAGGCTTTCAAGTCACGTGGAACAGTGACATTTCCAAGCAAAGCCCAGGAGACTTTGAAGTAAGACAGAGGCTTGCATTCAAGTCCTCTAGGGTTTTACCATTAAGCAGCCGAGTGATCCTCGGCTAGTTATTCACCCTTCCTAAGTCTCATTATCCTCATCTATGAAACAGATGTTAGCAGTGATAGACTCATAAGACTGGAGAGGCAGGGGCGCTTGGGTGGCTCAGCGGGTTAAAGCCTCTGCCTTCGGGGGTGCCTGGGTGGCTCAGTGGGTTAAGCCTCTGCCTTTGGCTCAGGTCGTGATCTCAGAGTCCTGGGATCGAGCCCCGCATAGGGCTCTCTGCTCAGCGGGGAGCCTGCTTCCCCCTCTCTCTCTGCCTGCCTCTCTGCCTACTTGTGATCTCTCTCTCTGTCAAATAAATAAAATAAAATATTAAAAAAAAAAAAAGCCTCTACCTTCAGATCAGGTCATGATCTCAGGGTCATGGGATCAAGGCCTGCATTGGGCTCTCTGCTCAGCGGGGAGCCTGCTTCCCCCCGCCCCCCACCTGCCTCTCTGCCTACTTGTGATCTCTGTCCAATAAATAAATGAATCTTTAAAAAAAATTAAAAAAAAAAAAAAAAAAAAAAAAGACCGGAGAGGCAGTAAGAGCTACATTGTACCTGCTTCGGTATTTATCACTCAGTGCCCACCGATGGGCCATTCATGACCCGCAGCGATTACCACTGTTATTAGTCACGCCAGCATGTTAGGAAGATGCTTACAGTGAAGCAAAGGGAGAAGGCCCAAGATTTTGGGGGAAACCCAGGTGACTCAGGTGAACTTCTGTATTAAAATGGTCGTGGAGAACGGAAAGGGCATGTCTATAATCAGAACTGGTTAAGGACCTAAAACGGAGGTGTGATTCTGAGGTGTTCCCAGAGTGAATGAGGATTCATTTCATAGCGTCAGGGCGCTTTGGGAAGGGAAGCCTGTGAGGGCGGAAAGGAGGCATTTGGTGTGCGTGTACTTATTTGGGGGCTGGTGGGAAGGTCCTGCAGAGCACTGGCCTCGGGGTAAAGATCTTTACAGAACTGAATTTCTGAATTCAATGGAATTCTTCTTATGGTCCGTGGAGTTCCGCCAGCAAACGTCTGGGAACTTAATGAACTCAGGAGACTTCGGAGCTTCAGAGAGGATTAAACAGGGGCTCTCAGAAGAAAAGGGAGGAAAGAATGAGAGGAGGAGTAGAGTTAGGGAAGAGGAGGAAAGAAAGAAGACGGTGTTGCATAGGAGGGCCGTCCAAGGCCAGGGGGAACAACACACATGGGGTCTGCTGGCCTGCAGGCAGGTGAGAAGCATGGGCCAGAACCTCAGAGAGTGAGAGATGTGTTGAAGACGATAGAATGAATTCCTAGTGGAAGGAAGTGAATTTCTGATCAATTTCTGATCAGCGGGAGGGAAGACAGACACAGAGACTGAGGGCTGGGAACCGAGACATTCAATTCGTCAAGGATGCTACGGGAACCAACCACCACGAGCTCATTTGGCTGAAATGGTAGGCAGTTGAGTGCCTTTTTGTGTTCTTAGGAGTCTCGGTTCCAAATGATCCCTTCTGCTTTCTCTTGCGAGTTAACTGGCACTCTTTTTCAGTTAGTAGAATGGAAATGGCCTCACAGTCTGTGGCTTCTGGCCTGGTGGTCTTATATGGAGTGGTACAGGGTGACCGTGCCCCCTCTTTGCCCGGCACAGGCCTGTTTCAGGCTTCCTGTCCCGTTCTAGGAAGGGATGGCCTCCCACAGTGTGGTCAGAAATGGCCAGGTTGGAAAATAAAGTATATGGTCATCTTGTTTACTCCTTTCTCTATTTTTTGACCATTCCGACTGGCCACAGAGCTCTGATTTTCCAAAGGAGACTACACCCACATTGTTCCACCCCGCCCAAGATCACCTTTTTATAAATCACTCGTTTTTTTTTGCCGATGAGGTAGCCAAAGGAGAAACAGGATGGCGCATTTCCTCAGAAGCCATTGTGTTTGTTCACTTCTTTGTGAATTCATAGAGAGGAGGAAATACTCATTGGTACCTAGGAAAATGTGGGATAAGCTCCAGCTCTGTGCAATTATGCAGTGTGTCTAAAAGCAGGCTCCTACACCCAGGACCTAAATCTGAGAGAAGCTCATCAGAATTGTCACTTTATACATACATCATGCCCAAAGACTATGAAATAAGCCTTTCCTTACTCTATGATGGCTCTTTTTTTTTTTTTTTTTTAAAGAGTTTATTTGACACAGAGAGCACAAGCAGGGGGAGAGGCAGGTAGGGGGAAAGGGAGAAGCAGGCTCTCCACTGAGCAAGGAGCCTGATGCCGGGCTCGATCCCAGAACCCCGGGATCATGACCGGAGCCAAAGGCAGTTGCTTAACCAACTGAGCCACCAAGCACCCCTCGATGCTTATTTTTTAATGCATTTCTATAAAAAAGAGTCACGATAGATAAAGCTTATATATGATGTATTATGCATGAGGTACTGTTCTAAGAGCTTTCTAAAATTCTTTTTTTTTTAAGATTTTATTTATCAGAGGGAGAGAGAGAGAGAGAGTGCGCAAGCAGAGGGAGCAGCAGGCTCCCTGCTGAGCATGGAGCCCAATTCGGGGCTCGATCCCAGGACCCTGAGATCATAACCTGAGCCCAAGGCAGACGCTTAATCAACTGAGCCACCCAAGCGTCCCTAAATTCTTCTTCAATCCTCACAACTTTATGAGGTGCCCGTTTCATTCCTATTTTAGGCAAGGGGACCGAGCACACACAGTACAAACAACTTGCCCAAGGTCACGTGGCAGGTGGGCTGCTCGGTCTGTGTCCCAACCACAGTCCCCTACCGCCTGCCACACCAAACTCCTGCCTGTCGTCGAAGTCGGTGGGCCAAGCACACTTCTCATGATCAACGCTATAAGGCTGATGTCCTTTCAGAACTGTGCTGCAAACGTCTAGCTGCAAATCCAGCAACCACTCCAGAGGCCTGTGTGATCACTGTCTGCTCGCCTAACTTACACACATAAGACGCCACACAGCACACAGAACACGGCATGTTCTGCTGAATAGACAAATGCAGTGGTTTCGAATGGTATATGTCCGGAGCCCGTATCAGTTTACTGTTTCTTGGCCATTCAACACATGGAAAGCATGTGCCGTGGACACGGCATTGAACTAGACAGCATGAGACACACACAGAGATGAGCAAGCTATTAGCTGCTGCCTTGAAGGGCGTTCGAGAAGGACTCACACTGTGACTTCCACGGTCAGTGTTCATCGATGACCTTCTCTTTCTTCACAAGTTGGCTTTACAGGGATGTGTCAGCAAAGGAAACTGTTCTAGGACATCACTGTGAAGTGCAGATGAACTACAGGTGTGAAAACATCTGAATCACGAGGCTCCATACTCATGGACCAGAAACACAATACAAGTGACAGGACTACAGGCGACGTTCGAATTTCAGGTCTGCCATTTCTAACTAGAAATTATCTAGCCCCTCCAGACTTTGGGTTCTTCACCTGCCAAATTAAGTTAACAATAGCATGGAGGTCTGCTGTGTAGTGAGGGTTCCTAAGGCATGGAAAGGGTCAAGTGTATTTCACATGCACAGAAGACGTAAGAATGACTGTTATCATTGTTCTTGACATAGAATTGGTGAGGGACATTCAACCTGAAAAGCAGAGAACAAGCTGTACCTGTAGCCTTGTTACACCCTGAACAATGGTGTAGTCGGCTTCCACAGATGGTACCCAATGAACCATGCTCCTAGCGCACACATCCTTGTTTAGTCTGTCCCCAAAACAAGTCTGGGCTGGTTCCGTGACTTCTTTTAACCAAGAGAAAACCATGAATGACATACTGAGCCAATTCTCGACTGAGTCTTAAAAGACCTGGCATCTTGTACCATTGCGCTCTTAGAGGTCCCGAGCTATCCTGCTGGAGAGACCACATGGAATGGCACTGAGAATACATGGAAAAAAGGAGGGGTCCAGCTTGCCCTGCACCACACGGAGCCTCCTGGTGACCCCAACCCCAGCTGTCTGCAGACATAGGAGATCCCGAGAGAGAATGGCTGAAGAACCACCCAGCTGAGCTCAGGCAATCATCAGGTCACAGAAGACCATCAAATTGTTGCCTTACACTACTACAACCTTGGGCGGTGTTTTGTTACAGAGCAAGAGATAACCCCCAAAGACAGTGCTACCCCAATAACCTGAAGTCGAACACACAATGTCATGGAACCAGACCTGTGTACAATTCCGACAAACTGAAAAACAATCATGAAAGATGGCAAGTCTCTTGAAGGTGGGGACCTTGTGTTCTGTGCTTCAGTAAATGCCCTCACTTCTCCGCTTTCAGATCTTGGGAAACAGAGGAGCTCATACAGTTGGCTGGTCTCTCTGACTTTCAGTTCCATATGAACTTACTAGGCGCCCACTATGTCAGGTGTTTGCTCAATCCCAGGAAACAAGGGGGAAAAGGCAGTGTCTCTGTTGTTAAGGATGTTATAGCCTTGGCACAGAAGAGTGATGGAGGAAGGTCACCCTGAGAGGAAACAATGACATATTCACCATCCCAGCTCCCTGGAGGTACTGATTTCCAGAGTCTTTAGTCTGTACCAGACATTTTTTTTTTTTTAAACTGGGGATTAAGTCTACTTTGCCTTCCAACCCCCAGGTGTTCCCTTCCAGGGTCATGATGGAGATGCAAATAAGAATATTCTTTGCATGTCCGTGCTTGGCTTCTTTCTTAAAAGAAACGGAAGGATCCAGTTATCCAAAGAGAATGTGTGATCTAGCCAGATGCTGAAGGCTAGACAGCTTGATTTGATGACTCCTTATTAAAATCAGATGCATGCTAAATAGTGCTCAATTATTTGCATGTTTGTTTTTCCTAGTCGCAAGAAATGTCATTACTGAAAAATGTGTGGAAATATATTCATTTGGCTTCACAGTCACTCTGCTGTTGTTTCTATTTCCCTTGGAATGCCAAAGCCACCTTAAGGCAAACTTTGCATCTTGACATAATCCAGTCAATCTTAAAAAACACCTCCCCTCAAGCTCATTTCCCATTTTGGGCACTACTATCTCTCTTTCTCCCTCCTGGCCGAGCCTCTTAAAAGAAGTCTACTTCTTCTTTTCTCCTTCATACCTCAACCATATGCTTCCTAATTCCCAGCCAGAAGGCTTCCCCAAAACTGTTGTCCTAAGGACACGAACGATGAGTGGTCACTAAACACACAGGCTATGTCTCAAGTCCTTACCATCATGTCAGGACCCACTAGAGTGGACCCCTCTCCTTTCCTGAACTTTCTCCTGTTCTGCACAGGTGATAACACCCATCCCTTTCCTAGCTCTCTAGTATGTCTAATTGGTCTCCCCAAAGGCCCCACTGCCTGGGCACATAGCTTAGAGATCTGTGGTCCTCAAGTGCTGCTCCTGAAGCCATAGTTTGCTTCCCACTTCATATTTTCTCCTTGGAGTTTCCATCCCATGGCTTCAAATGAACCCACAGGCACTCATGACTTCCAGATCTGCATTTTCAGCCAGACCTCTCCTGATCCCAGTTCTCTACAACCAATATCCTTCAATCTGGGGCATCTCAGAAGCACAGAAAAGCCAGCATACCCCCAAATGAATCATTTCCTCCACCAACCCACTTGTCTTCAGTGTCCCTGATGGGGTGAGTGGTACCTCCACCCACCTACCTGTTCAGTGGTTCTTTACCTCTTTCTCACCCTCCACAACCAATCTGTATTCAAGTTATGCTCATTCTGTCTCTTAAAGATTTCTTAGTCTTCATGGCCTGATGTCACTATTTTAGTCTGTGCTATCATCATCTGTCCCTGCATCGTCGTCAACCACCCACTACCTTCCACCAACAGTTTCCTTGTGAATGAAATCAACAGGAATACTCAATATTCCATTGGATTCCATGATCACAAGATGTCGTCCCCGTAACGTATCCCAGTTTTCTCTCATTCCACAAATACACAGATGTGGTTAGATTATAAACTCGAAAATGAAGTTTGGTCACACTCCAAACTTTTCCTGTGCTAGAAGAATGATCTTCTTAAAGGAGTATCTTCTGACAGCTTCCATAGGATGCTGCACTGGGATAAAGTCCAGGCTCCCTAACAGACCTCATAAGGCCATTCATCATGAGCAGATCCTTGCCTACCTTTTCTTCTTCAACTCTTACTACTCTGTTTCTTCCCCAACAATCCTCCTCAGACCACAGCCTCCCTTTTAAGCTGTGGATTGGCAAGCTCTCCTTCTCTCTTCTCCAGACTCTTCTAGGCTCTGTTCTTCCCACCAGGAGAGAGGACTCCCTCATGTTCATTGCCTAACACCTTGGTTAAACATCCACTTCTCTAGGGAGTCCTTCCTGTTAACCTGTAAACTCAGCTGGGTTTGTCTAATTTGAGTTCTTCGAGCCCCTGGGTATCTCCTCTAATATCACAGATACTTCACTGTAATTGCTGGCATTTTTATCTTTCTTGCTCTCAAGACCATAACCCCTGGGAGGCAGGAGCCGTGGATGTTCTCATTATAGTTTTGGGGATAATGGCGGTGCCTGGCACATGAACGAACATGACATTCCAAGCTGATGTCCTTACTGAACATTCCGTGGCTTACAGAAGTTTGAAAACCTAAGTTCTGCCCAAGGAGATAACATTACTTTGTTAGTTTGAAAAGGGGACTCCAAGGCAACACTAGAGTTAGGGTGCAAAGGCACATACCAGCCCTCTCAGGTGCACGCGTGCCTGTTCACGAGCACCAGTGTTTGCAATGAATCAATTTCACTGCTCTGCCTGAGTGGGAAAAACACAAACTTTGGCTCCAGAGCTGGTCTTGTGCTGGATAGAGAGGCAATGATTCCATTTATCAACAGTGATCTTCAATCCTTCAATCCAAAAGGATGCCAATATGAGGTTCCCTGAAAACCTCAGGGTTTCTCTTACTCTCTCCAAGAAGTGCATACACCTACCCCTCATCACAGGACATGCTAGTAGCGAGGAACTGGCAATGTGGGGTTCGCACGCCAGCCACCCACCCTGGGTATCAGCCACGGGCTCTTTCTGAAGGGCTCCGAAGCCCATCACACCACGTCCAAAGGCAGAATCCAATATAGACAGTTTTCCTTAACCAAGATGCAACAATTATTTGGAAAGCCACAATTCCAGAGACATGGGCTTCCCAGGAAGGCATTCCTAGAAAGGAGTGGTTGCTCAAGTCATTAGTGAGTCTGGGTGCATCAATGCAGGAAATAAAGGAAGCAGAGTCTGGGCCTGAGGGAGAGGGGCAGCCAGCAACTAGATATAGTGGTTAGCTCACAGGGTTGGCTCTTGTCCCATAGGGAGATCTCCACTGGGAGATCTGGGGTGAGCAGAAGGGCAGCGGGGCTCCATGAGTGGAGCTTCATGCTCATGAGAGCATCTGTACGTGTCCTGCCTACACATGCCATGACATTGGCATCACGTTGTACAGACAACGCTGGGCAAAAGCACGCAGGCTATTCCTGGACCCTGTCATGAACACGAGGGGAGCCCCCCAGTGTATTCAGGCCTGGCCTTTCTTGATTGCTGGCCGTTAGGTGGGGCTGACACAGATCTACCGACACTAACCAATGCCATGGTTCAGGAGCCCCCTGGCGTGTCCCAGGGGAACAGGTCATCAGTGAGTCCTATTTCAAAGCTGTCCCCTTATCCCACCAGGATATTAGCGGGGTGTGCTAACGGCTGGAGTGAATGTTCAAAAGGTGACCGGTGACTTTCTATGAATCACACGGGGAGTGGTACTTTAAAGACATGATGGACGGAAACCTCTCCATTTGGAAAAGGGAAATAGAGAAGCTTTCCAAGAAAATGTTAATTCAGGAATGAGTTAAATGATAAAACCAAAGAGCTCCTTTTGTTTCTTGATGGAAGATCGCAAATGAAATCGGCGCACAGTTTGGCAAATAAGGCACGTGTGTCTCTGTTCGTGGATGGGATCGCTTACCACGTTTTTAGTAATTTCCTAACTTCTCTCTCTACCTCAGCCACCCACTGCCATGGTTGTAGTCTGTGTTTTGTCTCTGCTTTGAAAATCACTAATGTGACACGTGGCTGTGTTCCTAGGTGCCCCCTGCCCCCCAGCTTGTTTCTGGCTACCAGACCTGCCGACGGTTCTAAAAGTCTTGGACTCCTTTGGAACCTCAAGTCTATCGACTTTTCTAATTGTGCTCAATTCACTGGACCTTTCCTTTCTAAAATCCAATTTAAAGTCAGTATTGTAGTGGATTAAACTGTATCCCCACAAAGGGATAAGTTCAAGCCCTAAGAGCGTACCTGTGTGACCTTACTTGGAAATCAGGTGTTTGCAGATGTACTCAGTGAAAGATCTCTGAACGAGATGATCCTGGATATAGGGGCAGACCCTGCATCCAGTGAGCACTGTCCTTACAGGAGAAAGGAGAGGGAGACTGGCAACACAGAGAGACACAAGGGAAAAGCCATGTGCAGACAGAGGCCGAGATTGGAGCGTTGTAGCCACAAGCCAAAGAATGCTAAGGATAGCCCAGCAGCCACCAGGAATCAGGAGAGACATCCGAAACACACTTCCCTTCAGGGTCCAGGAGGAGCCAACCCTGCCAACACCTTGATTCTGGGCTTTGGGCCTTCAGAACCATGAGAGAATAAATTCCCATGGTTCTAAGCCACTAAATTTGTGGGGATTTGTTACACCAGCCCCAAGAAATGGATACAAATGCGCTAACCTTCTCTGCTCCCCTGCCCCCCTCCCCGACTTTTTAATCCACCTGGCCAAATCCCACCGCCAATAGGACCCAACTGTCTGCTTTATCCAGAGTTATACTGGGATGACCGAGGTCACTGGAGAAAGTCGCAGGTGCCCTGTGATGTCGTAATCATCAATCTGAAACTGGGTTCGCTCTGCAGGTCCCACTCCGGGCCTCCCCCCACCAAGCGATGAGCTGACATCGAAAAGCTCAGCTGTCAGATGGAGTCATACCCCATTCTCCCTCTCCCCGCAGCCAGGTCCTCCGCTGTCCGGCTCTTTCATTTCCTCTCTGATATGAGCCCTACTATCTGTGTCTTACCTCGCACCCACCCCTAGCTTCTCAGCACCTTACCCTCTCTCTCCTCTCATAGATCTTCCCACTCTCCCTCGCTACTGGATCCCTCACCCTGGCCCATCACAACTTCTGTCGCTTCCATCGTACAATGACGAGTCAGAAGGCACACAGACAGCCCCCTGTGATCAAAGCACACGCACACGTCCTTGGAGACGTGCCTACCTCCTCCAGCGTCCATCCCGTCCTGCATCTTTCCGCCACTTCCCACCCAGACTCCTCCAAAACCTTATTCCCATGTCCCCCCATTTCCTACTAATTCCTCACTCCACGCTAATCTGGCATCGATCCCCAAATAATCCACCATCAGCTTCTGCTGAGTCATCAGTGAGCTCCAAGGATCGTTTCTCTGTATTGCACTTGGCTTTTCCATACTGAACGTGGTTCGCCATACCCTTCCTGAAACATTTTCCCTTCCTTGCTCCTATCGCACGACATTCTTCCCGTGTTCCTACCTCTCTGGCCACTGCTTTTTTTTCCTCTTCTTTTTTTTTTTTTTTAAATGAAATATAATTAATAATACAGTGTTATATTACTTGTAGGTGTAGCATGTAAGGATTCAACAATTCTACACATTTCTCAGCGATCATCATGGTGAGTGTTCTCTTAATCCCCTTCACCTGTTTCACCCATCGCCCCCACTTTCCCCCTTGGTGACCACCTATTAAAAAAACGGTGGAGGACCTGAGTAGACATCTTTCCAAAGAAGACGTACAGATGACGAACAGACACAGGAAGCTCAACATTAATCACCAGGGAAATGCAAGTCAAAACCACGAGACATCACTTTACACCTGCCAGAGTGGCTAAAATCAACCAACCAACGAACCAACCCAAGAAGCTAACACATATTAGTGAGGACGTGGGGGAAAAAAATACCCCTGATGCACTGCTGGTGGGAAGGCAAATGGGTGCAGCCCCCGTGGAAAACAGTATGGAACTTCCTCGAAAAATGAAAAATAGAACTTCCCTGTGATCCTGCAATTCCACTACTGGGTACTTACCCAAAGAAAACAAAAACAGTAAGTTGAAAAGATATATGTACCTCTAAGTTTATTGCAGCAGTATCCACAAGAGCCAAATGTTGAGAACAGCCCAAGTGTCCACCCACAGGTGAATGGAAAAAGAAAATGTGGTGTAGATATACAATGGAATATTACTCAGCCACAAAAGAATGAGATCCTGCCATGTTGCAACAACATGGAAGGAGCCAGAGTGTATAACGCTAAATGAAATAAATCGTTCAGAAAAAGCCACCGCCTTTCGATCTCCTTTATGAGTTTATCCTCCTCTATCTAGTCACTAGTGATGATAGTCTTCCTTTGTCTCTAAGACAGTCTTTGGCCTTCTTTTCTTTCCATTCTTTCCATTCTATACTGGTTCCCTAGCCCAATTCCTACATGGTCATCACTCTAATGTGGGTAAACAAAGACCCAAGATCGACACACCCAGTCCAGACCCCTTTTTTGCGCCCCATATATTCAACTCCCAGCTTTGGATACCACAAAATCAACTCCAATCCACACCTGAAATGGAAATTATTTCTCCCTCCCCCTCCCACCCCCCCAACCCCATCCTTCCCTGACTCCTCCAAGCCTGTCACTCTTCCAAAATGCTTGTCTTAGGAAAGGCCATACCACATACTGTAAACCAGCCCTAGAGTGTCAAATGTGACACTTATCTCTCTCCCTCTTAAACCCAACTGGACATTAAGTCCTGTCACTTACTCCTTATAACATCTCTCAAATCCATCCATTTCTACTAGCAAATATTAGTCCAAGTTACCGTAACCTGCATATGGCCTAACCAGTCTTCCTGGAACCACTCATACCCTTGTCTAATCTGCTGTGCAGAATGAAGGCCCAGTGAGGGTCCAGCCTTTGGTGACCTCTCCAGCCTCAGCTGATACCATATTCCTAGCTCTCCACTCTCTAGCTGCTAGCTTCCTTGCCTTCCCAGCCTGTTCATCCCTAGTTTTTTCCTACCACAGGGCCTTTGCACAAGCTGCTTTACTGCTAGGAGGGCTCATTTTCTAAATGCTTACTCCTCCGCCAGACTTCAGTTCAAACTTCTCTTCCTCGGGACTGTTACTCTGATCTCTCAGACTGCATCTAATGTCCTCATTTTTCCAAGTACCTTTCCTTCACTGCCCTTGTCATGATTGTGATCCTGCCTGTATTCTTATTTTAATTGCCCGCCTCCCCACTACTCTGTGCACACCAAAAGGTCACCATCAAGGTCTGGTTTTGGGCACAGTTACACATCCTCAGAACGGGTCCAGTTTCAGCATGGGTAGGCTTTTTTTTTTTTTTTTTTTAATTTTTAAAAATATCACGTTGCTCATGGCCTTAGGTATGCGGAAATGCTTAGAAGCACAAAGGGAATGTTGGCACGTTGCAGATCTCCAGGGCCAACCCCCTACTGCTTCTGATTTTCTGTCAAAGAGGAAATAAAAGCATAACTCAGTGGCATCTTCATGGTTTATTCCTGCCAGTTCTATTTTTCTATAAATACAGTCCTCATTTTCAAGGAATTTGGAGAAGAGGGCTGCAGGGGACTATTTTGGGGAGGCGCTGCCTGTTCTAATTTGGAGGGGATGTTATCATCTGTCTTTGTTCCCCGAGCAGCTGTGGGGGTGTGCTGCCGATGCCACGCAGGAAGCTGGGCGTGTCAGGCTGGCTGCTTTGCAGGCCCCGGCCCGGCCCCGGAGGGCAGGCCAGAGAGCTTGTAAAGATCATATCATGGCAGACCCGTTATTTTACCTCTAGCCATCACTGTTGTTTCCCTACGGCTACGATGCGACGTGGGGCTGTTTTCTCCTCCAGGGTTATTGCCACCATCTGGAGCTCAGTCTCGGGGACTTACTGCTGAAGGCCTTGTCAGGACACTGGCCTTCGGCCTGGCATA
The DNA here is from genome assembly GCF_002288905.1 of Enhydra lutris kenyoni. Taxonomy (NCBI): domain Eukaryota; kingdom Metazoa; phylum Chordata; class Mammalia; order Carnivora; family Mustelidae; genus Enhydra; species Enhydra lutris. Next base: position 12,808,405 of record NW_019154132.1, on the reverse strand, counting down.
GGAAGGATGTAGGAGCAGCCCGAGATATAGATAGGGAGAGAGTTGAAAAACGCATACAGTTGTTGATGCCAAAACTGAGGGACGCGTGGAGATTATAAATTTCCCATGTAGTTTGCTTATTGTTATGCAATTTACAAAGCAGTATTTCTGGGTGTATCTCTGAAGACGTGTTATACCCAGACAGCCCTGACTCGTAACTTGAGTTACAGGAAAACTGCAGGACTAGCTAATGATGGCACACTGTAGTGGAACTCACTGTGGAAATACAAACAGGCAAGCATGCGTTGTCCTTTCATGTGTTTAAAAAGAAGTTACAAATGCATACTATAAATGGATGCATGGACTCTGTATTTAAAACTGTGGACATTATTCTACATATGAAAGGGCATTACACACAGAGAGAAGACGGATATATGCACACCAGCTAAAACTGGCCAACCATGAACAACCCCATAATCAATCAATCCTCTTGTGTATGTAATATTTGCCTCTTATCAATGCATAGGAAAGTTTGGGCTTCAAAGTTTTACTTGAGTATATATACAATTTATCATGACAAACACCCTTGCGTTGTCCATTTTTTTCTCCTTTGGGCTAAGAACTGGCACCATAAGTTTCTCTAAAAATAAGGAATAATATTCTGAATCCAGTTAAATACAAAGGGTACTCTAGTACAAACCACTGACTTTTTAAAAAAAACTAGAATTGTTTCATTCAGTTCAAACATCCCTCCATCTATCTGGATATAAAGATATTCCATAGTATATCCTCAACGTTTTCTGCTTCAGGAGCTGAATGTCCCTTAAAAATATAAAAAAACAAACAACAACAACAACAACAAAAATCCTAAACCTACATACAAATATCACATTCAACTGCTGGATTAATCTGTTAGGCCTAAGAGGTCACAAGAGCTTGCTAAGAATAGTTAATGATAAGAATGATTCAAAGTGCAACTTTGCCCATCACGTTTTAATTTTTTCAATTTAATTTTCAATTTCAATTTAATTTCAATTTAACTTTTTCAATTTAATTTTCAAAGCCCAAAGACTTTGAAAGGAAATCATGTTTAAACTCTTAACAACCCACATGTCGTCTGATGTCCCTGTATTTGCATCTGTCCAAGGACTAGTTTTCCAACATCTAGAAGTCAGCACACTTATCTTCCCATGCAAGAAGGATGTGAGCTTTATCTCAAGGTCTTACCAAACAGACACAACAAAGGTCCTGATTAGCCGGGAGGAAGGCATCAGCCACACCATCATTCACAGATTCATGCTGATGAATGGCCATTAGTTAAATAAGTATTTGGGTCATTATAAGCCATTTTCCACAGCACAGTCAGGAAGACCATTGTTCGGGACCTCATGGAAATTTTTTTTTTTTTTTTTTTTTTTTTTTAAGACTTATGAGAGGGCGGGAGGGAGGGAGACAGAGAGTGTGTACGGTGAGGGGCAGAGGGAGAGAATCTCAGACTCCCTGCTGAACTTGGAGACTGGCGGGCTCAATCCCACCACCCTGAGATCATGACCTGAGCTGAAATCAAGGTTCAACAGACTGAGCCAGCCAGGCACCTGAAACTTTGTTCTTTTTTCCAGGGTTCACAGAACACTCCCTTTTTCATTCTTCAAGTGTCTTACACCTCACTTTGTCTAAAGGACATATTTAACATTTCTCCGGAGACAATGATGTAGTTTCACTCCGGGTGGGGGTATACAGAGCCGTCATCCCTCTAAGGTTTGGTTCCCATGTCAGTGTCTCCGCAGCTTCTAGAAACACATGGAAGGCCTGCAGGTTGCATTACACCTGGACAACGACCCCGAGGCCGCAGAATGCAGTCAGGCGCAGGGACTCAGTCCCCCAGACGACAATTTTGAGATTTCTCGAATTTGGAGGTTTGTTCCCATCTCAAGAATTAACAGGTTATAGCAACAGGACACTGGGGCTTGTAGCAAAGGAAGAGTCGGGAAACATCAGCTGGCAGCGTCCATGAGAACTATTTAAGATATCAAGACTTTCTGCAGCTTTCCCATGTTTGCTACTCTCTTTCATTCCCCACAGCAATTAGCACTAAGATTCCCAGATCTTGGGGTGCCTGGGGGGCTCAGTCGGTTAAGTAACTGCCTTTGGCTCAGGTCATGATTCCAGGGTCCTGGGATTGAGCTCCACATGGGGCTCCCTGCTCGTCGGGGAGTCTCCTTGTCTCTCTCCCTCTGCCCCTCCCCCCTTCTCTCTCTCTCAGATAAGCTGATCTTTTGAAAAGTAAAATAAAATTCCCAGATCTGTGGACTCAAGTTCAGGTACAACCAGCAGCCCCATCTCCTACTTCATGGTTAATTGGGGGTGAAGAAGGGGGGGAGGGGACCAAGAAACAGAAGAGGTGATGATTCTCAGGGGGAGAGAGGGCAGCTTGAGTTTTTGAGGATAAAGAGGACGGAGCAGAGGAAAGCCCTGGCGTGTAGGCCTGGAATTTCCTGAGCATTTAATGAGCCAAATCAGAACAAAACAAACCAAAAGCATCTGCATCGCTATTCCATCATCTTCTCTCAAACCCTACAGAGGGAAATCAGACCTCTTTCCTTATACACTTCCCTCTGCACACTCCTACTCATTTAAAATAGATTCCACATAGCCTGCCACATAAACTCACAATTTTAAATCCTGTACTGTTTTTAGCTCTATTTTACAGATGGGAAAACTGAGGTACAGAGATTAAAAAAAAACTGAGCAAGGTCATATAATTACCAAGCATCAGAGCTGGGACTTGAATCTACACAGTCGGACTCCACAATCTAAGCTCTTCACCTCTCAGCTAGGCTGACTTTCTTCCAATTCTTCTGCTGCCCACGTAAGCCATGAGCTGTAGCATTGTCCCTGCCCTTACAGGGAGGCTCGGATTTCATTCTCCTGCGTCTTCCTGCCATGTCCAACAATCGTTCATGCAAGATTTTTCCTCCATAGAATAACCTCATCTCCTCTGCCAAAGACCATATTTAACTTACTCTCTGCTGTGTGTTGATCTTCACCAAGCAGTGGGGGGGGGGGGGGGGAAAGGCTGAATAATAAGAAATGGGTTGTCAGTAGTGGAATAAAAGCATTCAATCACAGAAAAGGTGGAATTCTAAGCTCAGATATTTATAGATTGAACACAAGTGGCGGATCAAAACACAACAACCAAAAGCGGGAGATACAAGGAAACACGCGGGATCTGAAAGCCATTTTCAAGTGCACCCAAGATTTATTTGACACAAGAGCAATCCTCAGGCTTGATTCCCCCCACTTCAATTCAGATCATCTACAATAATTAAATTCTAATTAACATACAGAGTTCAAGTCCACCAGCTCCCAAAGAGGAATGAGGGAAGCAATCATCTTACCTGCTGATGTGTGCTTGAACTTCTCGCTTTTCTTCTTTCTCCACTTCCAAGGCTTGAAGATCCTTCCCAGGTTGGCGAACTTACTTCTCCTCCGGATGGGAGGGGTGTGTGTGCCTGGGACAAGGGAGTCGGAACGCATGGCCGCCAGCCTCTCCACTTCCTCAGCTGTTTTTCCCCCGAGAAAGAGGTGGAAAGAGAGAGGGAGGAAAAAAGTGTTAAAATGGGATCCTCGCAGATGGCCAACGTTTTCCATGGTTACAGATCACAGAAACCACATGATCGAAGTTCCATTTCTCTTTTTTGCCTTTTGGAATGGAAGTCACACCAATGTGTTCTACAGCCTGGAGACAGTCAGCCAAACCCTACGGACCTGGAGCACCCCACATGTACCGAGCCCTCGACTTAGACCTGAGGGGGAGGGCAAAAAGGAGGAACAGAACCCTCTTGACACATCAAGATTCCCCAGGGAGGCAGGAAGAGGGCATCAGTGGAGTCAAGTGACAGTCTGGGTAACTAGTAGTCCAGCAAGATCTCAGATAAGACTGGGCAGATGCAATCACTACCCCACCATCTGCTGAGAAAAGAGGAGGGAGAAAACATTTATCAACTGTCTGTTCCAAAGCCAATGCCTCCACCACCCACGACTTTCCTTCCTGCTTTGCCCAGCCCCAAAGCAGCACCCGAATCTGTCGAGGGAGTGTCCCCACCCGAGGCTGATTTTAGAATCGCTCACCCTTCATGAGACTTTACAACTCTAAGTTTTCTTGTTCTTGTCATTTTGCTATAATAATAGTATTATTCTTAGAAGTTGGAAGCTGAAAGGGACTTGAGGGCACATCTGGACTAATCTCAGTAACCCCATGTGTGAGGGCATGAAGACCTTCAAACTCATCATGTCTGGTGGAGTCTTCCTTAGAGGTCACAATCGCCCTGACCTCTTTCATCACTTGAAAGCAAACAAACCCTTATCTCACTTATGTGAGAATTTACATATCCCAGTGAGGGAAATATACCTGGATTTGAATTTTTAGGACAGAGATAATTAGAAAAAGTAACCCCCTCAGCAAAATCAGGAAGGGGAGACAGATTCACTCTTCCAGAAAGTCCGGTTACATCACGAGCTGTGGTATGGACCCCAAACCACTCTGTTGGGCCTCTAACGCCATCTCCAGAGGAATCGCCCAGACTTTTGCAACATTAGGGCTTTCTCAGGAGCTCGATCTCACAGCCTGGTCATCTGCCTGTTGTCGCCTGAAGTGGTTTGAACTCAGATACTCACCGATTCAAGAAATAGATATATGGCAACTCCCCCCATGTGCCAGGCACTGTGCTTGGTGACAGAGATGATGGGTTGGCAAAGGTTCCCAACAGCAGGCTGAAGAGAAGATTTGGGAGATGTCTGGGAGCAGAGTCAACAGGCCCTAGTTGGGTGACCTAAGGGAGAGGAGGGGGAATCACTCCCAGTGTCTAGGTCAGTGGAGTGACAGCCTTCACTGATGGAAACAGGGAACACGGGGAAGGCACAGGTGTGGGGGTGAGGGCGGCGACAATCTGGACATATTGCATGGTGACGGTCCTCAAACCTTTGACTATGTGGTCCAATGCACAGCAGCTCCTCCCTTCAACCCCCGCAGTAAGTGACTACGTGACACCCTAACAGACACTGTGATCGTTTCTGGGGCAGACCCCCAGAAGCCCCAGATGTGACGGGGCAGAGTTGTGGGGAGGAGACCCAGGGGTCTCCACTGCACACCAGGAGCAACCATACAGAATTCAAAGGAAGCCTACGGGAGAGGGAGACTAATTCTTCTCAACCCTGGAGGAGACCCACAGGAGGTGGCATTTTTGGCCAGACTTTGAAAGAGGAGGAAGTGTTCCCCCCACGTGGGGAAGACAGAGAAGTAGATTTCTGGAAAGAGAACAGACCCCAAAGAAACGGAGAAGGCTGAAAGAATACGGCATGTCCAGAAACCCATCAGATCGTGAGCATCACTTAAGCTACATGAGATGGAGAGCCACGGTGAGGGACGGGGGCTGGAGGAGTCTGGAGGCCCAGCAGGCAAGCTTTGGGAAGTTTCTATTAGGCGTTTGGGTTTTCTTCTACAACCAGAGAGGAAAGGATGAGAATGTGAAGATAGGCATGGACATTATGACAGGCAACAGATATGTACTGAGTGCTCACCATGTACCAGATGCTTGAATTAGGTCAGCAAGCAGAACAGCTAAGAACACCAACTCATGGAGCTTTCTTTGGCTGGGAGGGCCAGCCAAAGATAATACACAGGACAACTAAGTCAACGGTACACTGTGTTCGAAGAACTGTGTTTGCGTGGGAAATTAAAGAGAAAGTAGAACACAGTGAAGGAGATCGAGAGTGTCCGTGTGGGGGACGGGCTTTGTGTTAATGAGCGTGATGGAGAAAACACAGATTTATTTCTAGGACTAGCACTGAAACAGCAATGGGAGCTTAAACTGGAAGACACAGGTGGCGGAGAGTAACAAGAGGCCACTGCAATCCTCTTAAGGGGAAGTGACTAGAACGCAGGTAGGGCATGAAGGGACCTGACAGACAACAAGATCCAGCCAGGTGGCAGAATCACGGGCTCTTGGCAACTTTCCAGATCAACGTGAGGGAGGACAAGGAAGTGGCGCTGGTTGAAGTTTTTGTGTTTCATGACTAGAGAGAAAGTGAACACCTCCCCCCTCCCCTTTTATTTTCAGCAGAGCTTGAACTCACCACCCCGAGATCGAGACCTGAGCTGAGTTCAAGAGTTGGACACTTAACCCACTGAGCCACCCAGATGCTCCCAAGACTTTCCATTTTTTAAAAAAGACTTTGATTAGGGGCGCCAGGGTGGCTCAGTGGGTTAAAGCCTCTGCCTTCAGCTCAGGTCATGATCTCAGGGTCCTGGGATTGAGCCCCGCATCGGGCTCTCTGCTCAGCAGGGAGCCTGCTTCCCCCCCCCCCACCTCCTGCCTGCCTCTCTGCCTACTTGTGATCTCTGTCTTTCAAATACATAAATAAAATCTTAAAAAACAACAACAACAAACTTTGATTAGAAAAGGAAGCAGCACAGAGGATGGGAGGTAGTTCCACGACAAGGGCTTTGGAGCCAAAGAATGTAGTTTTTCTGAGAAGTATCTTTGGAAGTTGGGATTTCACATTTTAGAGCAACGGAGAGAATGAATGAAGGGAAATCTGCCCAGATGTGGGAGGAGAGGCTGGATGTGGACGGTAGGCCAGGCTGCCAGCGGAGGGGAAGGGAGGCTGTGCTTCCGGGGAGGAGAGGAGGTGGTGGGATCAAAACTGCAGAGGCAGGCGTTAGTCACCAGGAGACTCTATTCTGAACTGAACTATGGTTAGTCATTGGGAGACTCTATTCTGAAAGTGTGGACAGAGGTCCCTGAGCCCAAGTGTCACACATCAGGTGGGGCCTCAGGGAGATTAATCCAGTGGGTGACCGGGGGCTGAGGGGAGGAAGGGACACAATGAGGAGACTCTGAGTGAGTATGGACTGCAGAGGGGCTGAGGAGAGAAGGGAAGAAAACCAGCTACAGTGAGGAAGGAGAAGCAGCTAAAGGCAACAACCGAACAGCCTCAACCACGCTGAATCTGGAAGTTATTCTCTTTAAATGAAAGTGCTTTAAACAATAAAAAGAATAAACAGAAATTGTGATCAAAATTCTCTTAAGTGGAGCCCCTGAGTGGCTCAGTGGTTAAGCCTCTGCCTTTGGCTCAGGGTCCTGGGATCGAGCCCTGCATAGGGCTCCTGGCTCAATGGGGGGCCTGCTTCTCCCTCTCCCTCACCTCATGCTCTCTCTTTCTCTCTCACGTGCATGCTCACTCTCTCTCAAATAAATAAAATCTTTTTAAAAAAATAAACCGATGGTATTTATTGCATGGTATTTATTAAAAAGATTTAATGGTATTTATTTAAAAGAAATAGTATTTATTAAAAAAGATTTTTTTTTTTAAATCTTTCAAAATCTTTTAAAAAATTAGTGAATAAATGGTATCCATTGCTTGGATTAGGGGCTTCTTCAAAGGTGCTCAGTAGCTGAGTCGCCATGGGGGGAGAGACAGATGTGAGAACTGTGGCAAAACCATGGGGGTTTTGAGTCCAGGAAGGAAGTCAGGACTGTCTAGTGACCCAATTTTCATAAGGTCGCTTTCTCTTTCAAACTCACCACCTTGTTCCCATTTCTCACCTTCGTTTATAACCTGAGTGTTGTTTATCCAGATTTAAGTCCCCAAAACTCCATTCCAAACCTCAGCCTCTGGCCTTCAAACCTGTATTTTATACTACTGCAGGATTACACTTCCAGAAGCCTGCTTCTTCCAATGGCTTTCCGTGGCTTCCCACAACTTGCAGGAGAAGCTTCTCAGTTCCTGCCTGGGTCTCAAGAACTTCTGAGTGGCCGACCCAGAATTATCTGCTAGTACCTCTCTAAACAGCAGTCCCTACAGATCCCAACAGTCTTCATGGGGCCATCACACCACTGAAAGTCCACGCACAAGTTCGTGCATATCTCGGTATCTGTGTGGGGTTGGGAGAGTTTCCATGTTTCTTTCTTTTGTGTCACGGGTCTAAGACACGAAAGGTAAAATTTTTAAAAGTATCCAGTTTGAGACTTCTCTAACTTTAGCCAACCTGAAACATTTTCTGTTAAAAGTTTGATAAAGGAAGACAGGTACCTGGGTGGCTCAGTTGGTTGAGTGACTGCCTTTGGCTCAGGTCATGATCCGGGACTTCCAGGATCGAGTCCCGCCTCGGGCTCCCAGCTCCTTGGGGAGTCTGCTTCTCCCTCTGACCTTCTCCTCTCTCATGCTCTCTCTCACTCATTCTCTCTCAGATAAATAAATAAAATCTTAAAAAATTTCTAGAAGTTTGATAAAGGAAGAAATTATATGCTGAATCCCTCAGAAAAAAAAAAAATCAGGACAGGAGTTATTCAGGATTGATACGGAGGTTTGCACTCACAGCTGGCATCCAATAATAGTTTGTTAAAAAGTGAACGAATGAGGACACCGGGTTCGGTTCACTCAGATACCTCTTGAAAAGTATAAAATCAGTATCGCTAGTTGTCTTAAGAAAAATGCACCACCAGGACCAAAAAGCTGTTTCATGATCCAACTTTAAAAAAAATGAATAAAAATTATTCCAAAATTACATTAAAATAATTATAAGAAATTAGGAGTGCCTTTTAAAAAAACCTAGAGTGGCAAGAAGCTGACAGAGCATTATAAAGGCATAATTATAGCCCCAGAGTTAAATGGATCTTTAATAAGTACGTTATTAAATTCAAGATGTTTAGCTCTTAAGTACAGATTATTGAGCAGACTGGATTACTCTAATTGATTTATATTTTAATCATCCACATTACGTTTTTCCCCAATTCATTTGACGAGAGGGGCTGGCTCCCAACCTGGCTGCTTTGCCACCAGATAATGAAATTGGAAGGTTTACGAGCGAGGATTGGCACTCCAGAGTAAGGACGGGAAGAAGAGCAACAGAAAGTAAAACCAGGCTCAGCCTAAAGTGGTGTCCCACCTCGCAGGAACGTGGGGGAGAATGGGACGAAGACAAAGGGACGGGAAGGGCACCCAGGCCAGGGGCATTTGTAAGAAACGGACAATGAAAAGGCTGCTAGGCCCAAGCCCACGGCTCTCAAAGGCGGCTTCCTCGTGCCGCAGAGAGAGGAGACAGGTGTCTGGAGAAACTGCTCACTTAGACATGAATCAGCTCGAATGTCGGCTGCCAGGACAGAAGACTGAACCAAAAGGCAGGAGGCCAGACAGCTGAGCTTCTGAGCTCTGCTGGCCAGTGGAGCTCTGGGGGGTGGGGGTGGGGGTGGGTCTTCCCAGCGCTTCCAACCAGGTAAATGCTGTTCAAGTGACTAGGCAGTCTAGAATTCACTCTGCTTGGGGGGCGGTGGGGGAAAGGGTTGGGACGTGATTTTCCTGTCCCTTGAGAAAAGCAAGAGGGAAGAGACTTCAGTGAGAATCCAGACCCCTGTGTCTGTGTGTGCCCTGAAGCCCACCCCTTCTGGCAGACTGGGAGGCTTCTGGTGGGTTCTTAGAGCATGCCGTGGGAGTGTGGGCTGGGGCGGGGGAGGACCCAAGTCAGCACCCTTACCATTCTCTCTCTCATGGTGGCCTGGCCTTCAAGGCTTATCCAGAGGAAGAACCAACTTTGGTGTCCTAGAAAGGGTCCTACAATGTTCCCCTGAGAAGTTCAGGAGGGAGGGAGGATGGCACAGTGCTTCTGCTATGTGGCGCCCAGTCATCAACAGAGCCAGAGGCCAAGGCATCCCCCCGTCCCCCCCACCCCCATAAATCTCTCCAGGTACCAAGTGCTCCTCAGGCTTTTGGAGGACCTAAGACTCTCACCAACTAGATACCTGCCTCTCAACCCAAAGTTGAGACGAGACTAGTCCACCTAGGAATCTGAAATACAAAGTTTCCGGAGCAGATCTGTTAACATTCACTTCTCCTTCCAGCTTCCTGAAGGGGTTAGGTTTTCACCCCATCTCGCCATCCTGGGAATGGTGGCTAAGTTCGGGATGGGGGTGAGGTCGGCTGGTTGGTTAACGACGCAGGGGAACCCAGTGTGGCCTTTCTGCCGCTGGTGGCGTTACCTTCCCTCACAACAGCAGACCGACGGCACACAGGTACCCAGGCGCGCAGCAAATGCTCCACGGCCTGTGGCTTCCCTGCTTTGAGAGAGACACTTTCTGTTTTATAGAGATACCTCGGGGCAGGGAAATGAAGGATGAGCAGGCTTCTGCTGGAGAAAGAGGCCTGTATGTTCCCCTTTTCACTCCCAAAGTTATACCACATGGTCTTAGGGAGACCAGAACTCTCTGGAGAGCTTTGGTCCCACCTAGGACTGATCTGCATTAACTGTGAAGTATGTTTAAAACAAAACAAAGGACAGACATGTTTTTATTCTAAAAATCAGGAGCTCCTGTCCTGTGCAGGAGTTGAGGAGTGGGAAGAAGATGGAGAGGAGGGGGTAGAGGGGACAAGGGGTGGGCTGTCGAGGAGGGGCTGTGGGGGCCCATGGAGGCTCTTTTGGCCCAGGATGGATAGAGAACGCCTATCAGTCTATAAGGAGGTAGCAGGTAAGAGAGCACTGCCACACTGACCACGGGGCCACTAATGGGTTCAGTGCAAACGCAGACATAATGCCTGAAACTTCACTGGTATTAGTATTGCTGAGTACAAGGGTCTCAGGTATTCTCACCCATCCACTCGCTCCGCCCTTTCTTTGACCTTCACTGCCCTTACCACTGCCCTTACCGGTCTTCCAACCCTTTGATCACCCCCTTCTTCCCTGTCCCTTACCATCAGTCAAAGAGGGATGGAACTGAGGTGTATGAACCAGATACAGGCCCAGCCTCGTGTTCATGGGGGTACAGCTGCCTTTAACAAAGGGTTCATCCATCTCAATCCAAAGTTGGCGTGAGTGTCGCAGGCCCCGGTGAGGAGGGACAAAGAGCTGCCTTCTCTGCCCGGGAGCCACCAAGCACACCCCACGGGAAGCCACGCTTACAGCTTGAACACAACCCTCAGACACCATCATGACCTCTGAGTCTTGGCCATGGTGCCTCTGCAGGGACATGTAGACGTCCGTGCTGAGAGCTGCTTCTCAGTCTTGTTGCTACAAAAAGAGGATTCTTCACCAGGGAAGAACCAATAAAGGATGTACCAGTGTGATGCTCTTCTGAGGGTCGGGACGTGGCGGGAGAAGCATATACTTGGGCCCATCCTTCTCAGCCTATCTGCTCAGGCACTTGGCCAACTCTCTCCTTTTCTTCTGGCTCCAGAGATTTCTGCCTGGGAGAAGGGAGGTCCCCCCACTGCCGGGAGCGGAGCCCAAAGGATGCACTCACAGGCTCATTGTTGCCTTGAACACTGAACAGACTGAGACCATCCTTTACAGGCACCTTGGCTAAAGGACACAAGGACACCATGCCGGTATGGGGAGGGCCGGGAGAGAGGGAATGCATGGATCCCATGGGACCAAAGATGGCCCAAGTCTTTCTGCTGGTCTTCTCTTAAAGCAGTAAGTGAAATCCTAGAGGAATGCGAGCATGGCCCTAAATTCAGGGCCCTAAGATGCACTAAGGAGAGCAAAGGGAGCAGCTGAACTGGCTCAGGAAGTACAGGCCACCATAGCAGAAAGAGGCTCTGCGGCCAGACTAACGTGGTGTACGGAACTCAGCACACCAGTAAGAGGGTGGCCGGTTTCCTGACACCAGGAAGGGAGATCCCACACAGGATGGTGCTTCCTTTGTCATTGACAAGGATGATGAGGACAGCGATGACACACCCACCCCTTTTTACTCACTGAGTCTGTGCCAGGCACCGACCAAGCCACTGGTAGTAGTGTCTTCTGCAACCCCACAGTAATCTCGCGAGGCAGTAGAATTATCATCATCCCTGTCTCACCCTCGGAGAAATGGAGGAGGAACTAACAGCCACAAAGACAGGATGCTTAGAAGAAACACCTGCTATTAATTAAGCCTTGTCTGTTTTCAGGAACACCTGCCCACTCTAGGAAAGCTCGGCTCTTCAAGCCTCTGTTGTCCTGCTGGAGTTACAGGAGGGCTCCTGGGAGGAGAGTGGACATGAGGCTCTTTTTGAAAAGGCCACTTACGAAACAGATGCCAATAGAAACGGATCCTACTCCAGCAAGAGAAGACACCAGTTGTCTAAGACCTAGCCTGAGAGGTCATAAATTACACCCATCCTTGTGTGCAGGAGGATACCCATCCCAGGTCAGTAGGACCTGTAGAACCATAAGGACCTTGTCTACTCTTCACCCACGCCACGGGCTGCGATTAGGAACTCAGCAGGGACCAGAGTCTGGCCTGGGATAGGGTCAGATCTGCTTCACTCAACAAAAGCTGTATGTTGTATACAGTGGAAAGAATGTTAGTTTTAAAACCAGGAGGATGCGGGTCCAGATCCTGAACCCACCACTTAACGGGCTATGGGTGGGTATGAGTTCTTTTTTGGCCTCCCAGCAGGTGGCAAAAAGGTCCTGCTTTTCCTCTGGAGTCGTCTTTCTCCACTTCCAGTCCAGGTGGTTCAGGAAAGGATGACCTCACTCCTGACACGGGGGAGGTGGGCACGTGACCAAGCGTGGGCCAATCAGAATGCTGCACTCTCCGCGGCCCCACCCCCACCCCTAGCCATTCAGTCGGGGAAGAGCCACTGACCAGGCACTGAGCCTCATTCTGGGCTCGGCTGGGTCTATTAATAGACACGCTGTTTCAACTGGGATTGCCCATTAGACAGGCTCTCTCTAAGCCTGGTCAAAGCAGGGGCCATAAACTTAAAAACCTTCACTCAGACTTGGCTAATATGAAAAGAATCTCTAAGCCACAATGGTAATTTCCACTGCTTTGAGAGGGAACAATCCTATTATGTCAAATACTTCCTATTTTCTAAGCACTCTGAGGAGAAGATATTTGCGTTCCATGACCACAGGCAGTCAATGAACAAAGAGCACTGCTAACAGACAGGTGGGGGCAATGTCTTTTTAAAATTTAAATTTATGTATGTCTGTGTTGTTTTATTTATTGAGATAATAGATGTTATAAACCAAGTTCTTCCTGAGACATTCAATACAAAATTCCTGTTTCATCTAATGGGAATCTAACCTTCACCCACCAAAGCCCGCAATGACTACAAAAACTTACAGAACGTTCTATTGTTTTTTTTTTAATCAATAGAATATATTTGTGTTGGGAATGGAATTTATTTAAACTATAAATGAACTCCCAAGTCTTGTGTTAATCCAAAGCAACAATCTTTAAGTAATGTAGGTTCGTTGTTCATTTTTTAAAAATATTTATTTATTTGAGGGAGAGAGAGAGAGAGAGCACCCATGGGGGAGGGAGCAGAGGGAGGAGGAGAAGCAGGGTCCTGCTGAGCAGCTAGCCCCATGCAGGACTCAGTTCCAGAACATGAGATCATGACCTGAGCCAAAGGCAGACACTTAACTGACTGAGCTACCTGGGCGCCCTGATTCTTTATCTTAAAACATCAGACTCTAGGGTCTGATAATCTAGAAATAAATAAGTAGTGCCTCCCACAGATTCAAAATCAAACCTCAACAAAACCTGGCTTCTCCTGCAGGGGTCAGCAAACCCTTTCCATAAAGGCAAATCCTAAATACTTTAGGCTTTATGGGCTGAACAACTCTGTTGCAAATACTCAACTTCCTGGGGCATGAACACAGCCACAAATGTACACAAATGGGCATGGCTATGTTCAATACTGTTTTATTTACAAAAGCAGGTGGCCAGCCGTTTGAAGTAGTTTGCCAACCCTTGTTCTACAGCATGAAGCTGCTGGGAATATTCTTGCCACCTTGAAGGGAGAGCCTATCTGAGAATTGAAACAACAGAGAAGAAGAAAAGAACTGAAGGATGGATGGCTCAGGTGAAACTGAGACTTCATGGCATCATTCGGGCTCCTGGATCCAGCCCTTCCTGAAAGCATTCTAACAGTGGACATTATCTTCAAAAAACCAATACATTCTCTTTTTAACTTAAGCTTAAGTGGGTTGGGTCCTCTCTTACCTCTAACCAAAGAGCTCTAACAAATTCACTGTGTGACCTTTGGGAAGTTCTGTCCGCTTGCTTTCCCACAACTGAGGAATAATACTGACTTGTAAGAATGAACAGGTGTGTACTAAACACACCCTTTGGGGGCATAGACTGGAGACTCAATAAAAGTTATCTAAAAATAAAAAGTTTCCTCTAGTTTCAGGCAGACCACCTGGCCAGAATGGTGTGAAGTTCCTTACCACCTTACCACTAAGGAATTATGTGAAGTTTGCAGGCTTTGAACTCTATGCCAAGACCCTCCAGGCTGTGCATCTCAAACTTCAGTGCAGATAAGAATCAACTCAAGTATCTGCTAAAACTTTTGATCCCTGGTCACCGATCTGAACCAGTAACGCGAATGCACTAATAAGCAGCCCAGGTAATTTCGGTGTGAGCAGTCTAAGAATTACACTGCAGAAAACATACTATGGCATTCCTACCAAAGCCTAGAATCTAACACCCTTCTTCCCAATTAAATCCACAGCCTTCAGGTGGGTAAGGAGGAAGATCACTTCAGTGAGGTTAGTCCCAAAACCCTCAAAGAATCTGAAGTCTTTTAAACATGTCTAATGTTCATATAGTGCTCTAAAGAGGGGTCAGTCATTTCTCACACCCCAAACCTCGTGGATGGCTTGAGGATGTACAAGACCAGCAGGGTGTACATTTTTTAATTCAGCTCTTTTCAAAGAGTCTCTTCTCCCATGATACTGTCAAGGTTAACACACTCCTCAGCCTTCCCTCCCCTACCCCCAACACGAGCTCATTCCAAGATCTCATAATAACGGCCCCTGGGTTACCTATTGAACAAGAAATGACAGAGCACCTTGTGAAGACCTCAGAGCCCATGGAGGCATCATTGCCTGAGTCTACCTCCTTTTAAGCTCAGATTTCTCATTTTCTTTCTCGGATGACATAACAGTTTCCTTGTTTATCTCCCATTAGTTCACAGACCAGTTTTTCAGCGCCGTTTGTCATTTGCATAGTGACTGTGTGAAATCTAAACTATGCTCCTGGAGAAAATATTTTCGCAGGAATGCGGGTCCTTGCTAAAACAGCCTTGCTCTCTTTCCCCTGTGTGTATAATTTCTGTGTGTTTTTGCCATCCATCGCTCCAACTTGGGTCTGCCTGAACCATTATTCAGAAAAGAAAGAAACCACTGATGTATTTTTTGAGGTCTTCGTGAGGAACTCATAATTTTCCTTGTTTCAGAACATGGAAATTGAGTTCCATTAGTCTTTTTTCAGAGGTAAATGTCCTATTCTTTTTGTCCTGTCAATAATTCCTTTGGGGCCCTTTCATTATTCTTCTGTATGAAAGATGTTCAATTTCTTTTTTTTTTAATAATTTAAAAATTTTTAAATTTATTTAATAGAGAGAGAGAGATCACAAGTAGGCAGAGAGGCAGGTAGAGGGAGGGGGGAAGCAGGCTCCCACCAAGCAGAGAGCCCAATGCGGAGCTCGATCCCAGGACCCTGAGACCATGACCTGAGCTGAAGACAGAGGCTTTAACCCTGAGTCGCCCAGGTGCCCCAAGAAAGATGTTCAATTTCTAAAGAGGTCTCAGCAGGGGAAGTCATCAATTAATTTTTCCCCTTAAGAAGTTCTGAATTCACATCGAATTAGGAGCGTATTTTAAAATTCTTATTTTTTTTTAATGATGAAATACTGACCTCAGAGCCTAGAATTTGAACTGTGAACACTGAGGTCTAAGTGCCAATCATCGATTAGCTCTGTGGGTACGGGCACGTTCATTTATTGATCTCAGAATGGCATTTCCTTAACAGCAAAGGAAGGATCATATCTACTTCTCTGATTGTAGAATCCTTATATGAACACATGAAAACTCTAGGCTAATAACTGGCACTTAGTGTGTTCTCATTAAACATCTCCTGACTCCAAATCTAGGGCGTTGATAGGTTCTGTGGTTATGCTCTGTCTGAATGTACTCTTGGTTCATCTCGTCTGACAGTGTGCGAGGGAGGCCGGCTGCTGGGTCTTCGCTGGAGGGCTCCAGAAAGCACAGCTAATGGCCATCAAATGCTCCAGAGTAGCAATGAAACTAACTGAACAGCCCTGGTTCCAACTGGGAAACGTCCCCACGTTGCAGAAGTTAAACGGTGAGTTAGAACGTTTTACTTACAATTCGGTCTTTTAATTGATAAAGCATCTTTCCAGTTTTTCTTTGAGGGGACATAATTAAACTTGTCACAACTAAATTAGCCCTGATTGTGCTAGTCCCCGTCCCCTTTCCAAAGTTTCCAGGTGTTAGATGAGAAGGCCTCAGGTCAAGGAAGGGAAAAACAGAGATGTCCCAAGAAATGGGCCAAGTTCGGGCCTCTGACCTCCTCTCTGTCCCCATGGACCCTTTTGGGAGATTCACTCACAGCCCATGAGCCCATGAGGTTATGGTGCGTTAACCCTGCAAATATTTGTTACACATTCATTGTACCACTTGAGTGATGGGACAGGGGAGTTAAGAAAGGAGAAGATGAAGCTCCTACCCTTTGAAATCCTAAAATGGAAAGTACCAAGCCAAAGCAAATACCATTCCACTCCGAGAGCAATGGGAAACAGATATGGACATACAAAGCACCTCAGGTAATTTCTGTTACCTGAGAGATAACAGAAATACTTTGCTTGGTGTGACATAACAATCTTTAAACGTCGTTATTAAAGGCAAAAGCATCATCTTTCTGGAGTCAAACTCAAAACTTAAAAAGAATATTAACATTCCCAGATAAAATAAATCTAGGGCAGTCAGGAATTCACAGGGAAATGAATTTCTTTTGCTTTGAGAATCTCTAGGCACAGTCACGGGCTACACTTTGCATCGAGGGCAACTAGTTTCCTAGCCACAGAGCCATTCCCCTCAGTGCAGTCCTGGAATCCTCATCATGTTACCAGGAAGTCAGAAGGGGAAGGACCAGGTGGGTTAATGAGACAACTGCTGTCCCTGTAGATAATTCTCCTGCCTTCCTCAGACAGTGCCTGAGTTTGGCAAAACTGATGAGACATTTTACTGCAGAGCTAATCAAATATCCGTCTTGGTTGTTCTGAAATTGCCTTGTCATTGAAAGGCAAAAATCGAAGAAAAATATCCTGTCTTTCCAATTCACATTTCTTGCCTTTTTGCAGCTACGCATTAGTGGAAAATCTTAACTTTTTCTGATTTTCTCATTCAAAATAAAAACGCCTGCTGTGTGCAAGAGGAGTCAATGGCCATTCTCAGGCAACTATCTGAAAAGTGTTTTATCGCTTATCAAGCACTTGCCCATTGTATTATTTGATCCCTACAACAAACCAACAGAAGAGGTAAAGCCAATATGTTAATCCTTATTTTACAAAAGAGCAAATTGACAGTGGCAGGGATGGCTGGTTGCCTGCCAATACCCATTCTTTCCTTCTCTTTAGTGAAAGCTTCTTGATTTTCTGCCCAGCTGAATGACTGTTTCGTAGCCTCCTCTGAGGGTAGGTGTGGAAATATTACCAACCTTTGACCACTGAGCTCTAAGCTGAAGTGTTGGGACTTCTGCCAAGTTTGCTAAAGTGAAGGGATGCGCCATTTCTTTGATCTGCTTTTCCCTTCACCCAGTTTTCTAGAGCAAAGCTGTGATGGCGGGAACTTGGCAGCCACTCTGAGGACAAGGGTCACCTCCTAGTAATGAAGGAGCAGTAAGCTAGGTGGCACCTAGGTCCTTAAGACTTTCGTGGAGCCATTACAAGTGATAGGTTTGACCTGTCTGCCTCTGCATTTTTCCGTGAGAGAGAAATAAACTCCTATCTTAAGTTATTATGATTTTGTTTCATGCTGTTGAACCTAATCCTAATGCAAAGGAGTGACTTGCAGAAGTTTATAGAAACTATAGTTCGTAAGTGGCAGAACTTCAAGTGCTGATGTAACAGGTCCATGTTCACACACACTCTGGCAGAAGTTAGGAACCTTTTATAACCCATTTGTTAGCTTATAAAGGAGTTGGATATTTGTTTTTTAACAATTTAACATTTGTTGTGCTTTTTTTTTTTAAGGCAACCTATAGGAAGACCTTCTCCTTTTCCTTCTTCCCATTCTCCTCTATAGTTTTTGTGTGTCTATCAGACTTTGATTTAATCATGGAAATTCCCATAGCTCAACTCTTCCCTAGACAACTTCATTCACTCCTGTGGCTTGAACATGGATAAGCTGAATATTTCTAAATGTAAGCTTCTGGCCTAGAAGGCTCTTCTAACTGATTTAAAACAACTTACAAGCTGTATTAACTCTGGCCCAATTACTTAACTTCTTTGGGTCTCAGTTACATTTGTAAAATGGGGTTAACAACAGCATCCGCCTCATTGGGTTACTGCGAAAATGTGATGGTTTCATACAAAGAGAAGATTTTGGATGGTGTCTGAACCATTCTGCTATTAATGCTACTCTAATTTCTAAATAATACTTTATGGGAACTTCAAATTCACTTTATTGAAAGTGAATGATTTTGCCCTTACTCTGATCACTTTTTTTTTTTTTTTTTAAGATTTATTTGAGAGAGAGCGCATGCTTGAGCATGAGCAGGGAGGACAGGGGGAGATAAGCAGGCTCTCCACTGAGCAGGGAGCCCAACATGGGGCTCAATCCCAGGACCCTGAGATCATGACCTGAGCCGAAGTCAGAGGCTCAACCGACTAAACCACCCAGGTACCCCAATCTAATCATTTCTTTAGGAATGGCAAGGTCAGTTTTCGAAACGCTCAGCAGAAACCCACAAGTTGTTTTTGATACTGTCTCTTCCATCACCTCCTCCAGGTCCAATTCATCACCAAGAGTGGGTGGTCAAAACTAATTCTTCAATATTTCCCAACTCTCTATACTTCTCTACTCAGGGTAGACCAGTTTTCTGCATCACCCACTTCCATTCTTTTTTTTAAAGATACATAGATAGATTGATAGATTGATTTCTTATTTATGACAGAGAGAGAGAGAGAGAGCCAGCGAGTGCAGGCGCACAAGCATATGCACATGGAAGGGAGCCAGAGGGAAAGAATCTTCTAACAGACTCTCCACTGAACATGGAGCCCAGTGCGGGTTCAATCTCATGGTTCTGAGATCACGACCTAGGCCAAAACCAAGAGTTGGCCGTTCAACCAGCTGAGCCACCCAGGTGCCCCTCCAACTTCCATTCTTACTCCTACTACTCATCTCCAAGTCCTTCACACAACCACTCACAAACATGCCATTGCTCTGTTCTAAAGCCACCGGTGAATCATCCTGCTTTCAGGCTAAGGACCTGGGGATGTCACATCAACTCAGAGGGCCATGACCTGCCCCACTCACTGTCTCCAGCCCTGCTCATCTTCCTGTTCTTTAAACACAACAAGAAACACATCATTTCTGCCTCAAGGCCTTTGCATCTGCCATTCCCTCTGCTGGGACGATTATTTGCGTCACTTCATGATGCCAGCTTCCTCTTTAACAGAGAATGTCAAGCCCCTTTCTGTGCATCCTCCTTCCTAAGACAACCCAGATTGTGCTCAGTTATTTCCATTTTCTCTATAGGACCACGAGCTACCCAGAATCTGACCCTACCGTCACCACCAGTGGGCAGATCTCTGGTCAGTAATTAAGAGTGGGTAGGTGTCCAGATCTGACCAGTGAGATCTGTAAGGGAGGCCTGTAGGTGGCAGGGCTTCCAAGAACGGTCTCCTTGCTCTTAGAAACAGCCAACAAGAGACAGTCCTGTTTCTGCCCTGGTCACTGTGTCTGAGGTTGGAGTCCAGAAGCAAAGGAAGACAACGCACAGAATCATGGTGCCATGGAATCAGGCCTAGAACCAGCCCTGCTCACAAGTTCATGTTTAGGCGTTGAATGACCTTATTGTTTAAGGTCAAAATGCACAGGGTCCTCTCTCATGGTAGGCAAAGCATCCTCATTGACAAGTCCTAGATTGATGGGTTAGGACCATTCATGACAGACAGGAAATGATCATAAAATATTTTCAAATGAATAAATGAATATAGGTTTCTTAAGCTCTGAATTGGGTAGGTACAATATTTCCAATCTCCCAGAATGTGCAAGGTTTGGACGATCAAGTACAGGTAAGATTCATCCTTTATTTATGTACTTCTAGGGAGAAGCCTTGCTGGAGGTGAGGTTACGGGACAGGAGATGGTATCTACCTCCAAGCCACAGGTAATAACAGATGCAGGGAGAATTTTCTCACATGCAAAGGAAAGATAGAGGCTGTCATATTTCTTGAAAGAGGTGTCCTAATTATAAGGGTTATGCCCAATCTGATGATTGAGCCATTTTTGCTGTGACATAATTGTTCACAGAAGCCTGCCCCCATGCCATAGCCAGTGACTTGCTATCAAGTTTGAACGGTCAAATTCAACATCACAAATTCAACTTCATTTGTATTTTAATAGCACAAAAAGTAACTCAACTATCCAACCTTGAGGGATTAACTAAACTAAGGGACAACAATCGAATGTAGACTATGTGTCATTATAAATGATGTTGGACAGCTCTACTTAAGGACATGAAAACTGTCGTGGTTGCCTGTTAAGTAGACAGTAGGCGGCCACACATTATGTATAGAATAGTTAGACTGTTGTAAAAGAAGTTTGCTTACATATCAACGTACCCATATATACACAGGCACAGGATCTGGAAGAAGAAACTCAGCTACAAATTGAGGTCCTCCTTGTACCATAAAGTTAGATGATCTTCTAATTTTATTTTCTGATATGGGGTGAAGGGATAGGGTTGAATTCAATCCCATTTCTGCCATCTCTAAGCCATATGCAAAGCCTCAGTGTCTACCTTTGCACAATAAGGAAAATAAAACTTACCATTCAAACAGTTATGAAGAATAAATGAAGAATATTATTGAAGAATGAATGTATGTGAAAGCATTTAGCACAGTATGTAGCAGAGTAGCTATTACGATTTTATGAAAAGCATGTTGCCATCATTGTAATGTGAATATTGCACTTGTGTTTAAATCTAACAGATCTACAAATGGTACTTAGTGTAGCTGCGGTTGAATGTACAGGGCTTAAAGGAATTACTGATAACTTCGAATGTTACCTCTCCTACCAGAGGCTATCCCTGGGGTCCACGTGCGGTACCATATAAGAGCTCAGTTTTGGAATGGATAGACATGAGCCTTATGACCTAAGGCAAATTTCTTCACTTTAAAATGGGAATAATAAAAAAATAAACAAATAAATAACTTAAAATGAGAATAATATGTTCTTTATACAGTTGTTGTATTACGTAAGATAATGCACTTAAATGCTTAATATAGCTCCTGGCCATAGTTAAGAACTAAATATTATTATTATAAATTCATACATTTTTTAAAAAGATTTATTCATTTGAATGTGAATGAATGAGCACAAACAGGGGGAGTGGGTAGGTGTGGGGGAGGGACAGAGAGACAAGCAGACTTTCTGCTGAGCGGGGAACCCGACACAGGGCCCAGTCCCAGCACCCTGAGACCATGATCTGAACCAAAGTCAGAGACTTAACCAACTGAGCCACCCAGGCACCCCTATAAATTCATAAAATCTTTTAAAAACATCACCTTGACATTCCACTAGTTATAATTTTTAGCTAGCAATTTTCTTGCATTTTAAAGTGGAATTTTAAGATTTAAACAGAAACAACAATGCACTAAAATGGTTTGCTGGGTTAAAAAACAAAACAACAAAAACACTTACAACTTTTCTGGAATATTTGTATTCTGAAAGGAGATAAACTCCCATCTAAAAAGTGGAGGGGGAAATCAGGGGGCTCTTTATGAGAAGAGGGTAGATACCAAATAAGTTCAAATTTAGTTGGATGTCAAAACCATCTTTATTCTATAGGGTTTAAATGGCACTCGTGAAAAATGGATGCCTAGTACTTTATAGAATAATAAAAACAACAGAGCCCAAAGGCTGGTCTAATAAGACATAGCTATAGTTAATTTTTTTGTCTTGGGGAAAATAATTTGGATTTTAATCTTATAGCTAAGTTGACTAAAAAGGCAAAGAGGAATTCAAATATATTCACGATGTCCTCATGCAGCCCACAAAGCAAACTCTCTGTGAACACTCCGAAGGCTTTAGGGGCACGTATTTAAATGGAAATTGCCTGAGATCTGGTATAGATCCATTAAGCAGAAAGGAATCAGGCCCCATGAAGTCAATATTTTCATAGGTTTTCTAATAGCATTTGATATTTGTTGAACTATCCTTCAAGAAACACTGATGGTAATTTCTTGATTTCTTGGCTTTCTGCTACCCAGAAAAGTACATTTTTGCCATTTATACTGGCTCACATGCAAATATAACTCTTCTCTTTGATGCTTACTTAAAAATTACGTGCAGTTATGCAATTGAGCTGATTTGAGAAAGATTCAACTCAGGAGGGCAAACCAGGTTAAGGGAATTCTTCTTTGCAAGGGGAGAAGACACAGTCAAAAAATTTAAATCTGACAAGGAAGACTTCTGTGTCACACCCAGAGGCAACCACAACCCCAAAGCCAACAAAAGGAATTTTTTTTTTTTTTTTTTAATTATCTGGAGACATCAGCCCCATAGCCGCTGTGGGGAGAAACGGTAGCTGTTCATTTGGGCTCTCAGCTCACCAAGAGAGAAGTAACTGAACTTCTAAGATAAAATATGAGGGGAAGTGGTTTGGAGGGGGGATATTCTATATTAAGGACCTTTACTAAAAATTAGTTTCCCCAACAAACCACCTTTCATGAACTGAGTTCAACAAACATTGATTAAACATCTGCTTTGTGTGCAACTTTGGGAATTGACCAAGATGAGTTTCTGCTCTTCAAAAGTACAATATCGTGATATACACACACAAAATTATCTACTGGTTCAGAGAAGCTCTAGAGAAAACAGTTCTTCAGATTTTCCTAAAGACGAGTTTGTGCTGTTTTGCTCTATTATATTCAGTATACGGTATGTAGACAATTTTACTAAAATCGACAATCTAGCACTTTGTTTAGCACTGTGTGGGTCAGGAAGAAGGCGAGTCAGCTCTATACAGCACTAGGAAAGTTCTCATCCAGAACAATCATACTGTAAAAGTTGCAGCAACTTTTAGGTTATAGTCCAAATGGCACCAATCAAGCTTCTGAATTCTGAGAAATCGAGTCAGTACCATACAATGCGTTTGCCTCTCTGGTTCTGAGGCCCACCGACTAGAATAAACAGCTGAAAACAAACAGCATTATATGATGATCTTCAAAGAATGTTTTTGTCTCATTGCCAATAACTGATAGGGATGGCTATTTGCAGAAAAAACCAACCATGGGATGGATGTACATTCTAACAGAATGGGCCCATGCAGGACCACTTGTCTATAAAACTGGCAATAACGGGTTTTGTGTGGTACTGTTCTAACAGTAGCTGTCCTGACTACTGTCCTAACCTAGAACAGGTCAAGTGTTTGCAGTGATTGCATCCTGAAAATGAGACATAACTTCAAAGTCACGTGTCTGCAATTTCGCTGGAGTTAGAAAGAGGAAAGGACAGCCTCACCTCATTCCTCCCAATCTGTTCCCTGCCAAAAAGCAATGGTAAAGATTGTGCGGACGTCAAAAAGTCTCATGTTAGATAGTTGGAAGATTTTGTGTTATTCCTAATTTGGATTTCTTTTTTTTTTTTCCTTTTTAAAGATTTTATTTATTTGACAGAGAGAGATCACAAGCAGGCAGAGAGGCAGGCAGAGAGAGAGGGAGAAGCAGGCTCCCTGCTGCAGAGAGCCCGATGCGGGGCTCGATCCCAGGACCCTGAGATCACGACCTGAGCCACCCAGGCGCCCCTCTAATTTGGATTTCTAATTGGACTTGGGTTGCAGGGTGAGGGAACATTTAGTAATGGATCTACAGGCTGTGTTTCTAACAAGAATATGCACCAATGCGATCTCCATGCTCCTACGCAGACACTTTTAGCTAATCAGTGGCTGTCCTCCAGATTTTTCTCCTTACAAATGTAGTTGCGAATTAAAATTAAAACCATAGCATTCTAAAGAAAAATTGAACTACAGGAAAAGAGAAGGAAAGGAAAAAGTTGGCTTCCTTTCCATGACATTCAGGAAATGAAAGTTGCTTAAAATTGGGGCGCCTGGGTGGCTCAGTGGGTTAAAGCCTCTGCCTTCGGCTCAGGTCAGGATCCCAGGGTCCTGGGGTCGAGCCCCACATTGGGCTTTATGCTCAGCGGGGAGCCTGCTTCCCCTCCCTCTCTCTCTGCCTGCCTCTCTGCCTACTTGTGATCTCTGCAAAATGGATGAATAAAATCTTAAAAAAGAAAAAAAAGTTGCATAAAATTGAGACTTGCTCCTGCTGGAAGTTTTGACCAAGACTCCCAATACAATAACAAGAGTATTGGTTTCATCTCATCTCCTGTATGCTCAAACAGTATAAAAACTCATAACAGAGTTAGTAAATGTCACAAATATCCAAGGCACAAGGGATTTTCTGTACACACTAATAGGAAGAACCTAGAAAATACTGTTTTAACAACACACAACAAGATCTCTTCTACTGCGTGGCCATGACCTCCCCAGGACTGAGAGCTTAAAATTAAGAGCTATTTTGTCATTTAGTCAGTGCTATAAAATAGGGGGAAACTAAAGGCAGATTCTTATCTATACACAGATTCAGTACAAAATAGGTTGAGGGGCGCCTGGGTGGCTCAGTGGGTTAAATCCTCTGCCTTCAGCTCAGGTAATGATCCCAGGGTCCTGGGATTGAGCCCCACATCCGGCTCTCCGCTTGGTGGGGAGTCTGCTTCCCCCTCTCTCTCTCTGCCTGCCTCTCTGCCTACTTGTGATCTCTCTCTCTGTCAAATAAATAATAAAATCTTTAAAAAAAAAATAGGTTGAGCTTAAAGTAATTATGTCTCAGGAAAGCCAACGTTCTAAAAATATCCAATACTATGGGCCACAATTACTTTTCAAGGTATTACTGTTCAGTGTAAAATGAACCTCCTTAATAAATGGTAAATACAGAATAGCCCAGGAATAATTTGGTGAAGTTATTCCCAGGCTATATAATATCAGAAAAAAAATCTCTCTATGGGTAATTATTCTATGGCATTAGGTAAAATAGTATATTCACATATTCTCCCCAGTGTGGGAAATGTGGTATTTCATTAAGTTGGTAAATTCTGTAAGTTTCAGAATAGTGATACAGAAAGCCATATACACGTCCTAGCATAAATATTTTCAAGATGCAATTTAAATAGCGACACTTTTCTCAATATCCCCTATAACTTATTACGGATTTAATATACAGCCACGTTCCCATGGAGTGCCTCCTGTAAGATCTACTAAAAAGTAAACTTCAATTTCATTTTTTCTTGCTACCAATATATCCTTTGTGCAAAGGTTGGTTAAAAAGAAAATTGGTAATTTCTGGTACTTGTTCTAAAGACACGAGTAATATCAACCTTATTTTATAAACAATGGTATAGACCCATTTAACAGAAAGCTCTAAAGATAACTGAATCTTGGGCCCCTGGGTGGCTCAGTGGGTTAAGCCGCTGCCTTCGGCTCAGGTCATGATCTCAGGGTCCTGGGATCGAGTCCCGCATCGGGCTCTCTGCTCGGCAGGGAGCCTGCTTCCCTCTCTCTCTCTCTCTCTCTGCCTGCCTCTCTGTCTACTTCTGATCTCTCTCTGTCAAATAAATAAATAAAATCTTTAAAAAAAAAAAAAAAGATAACTGAATCTGCTTCCGGTGATATAGCTGATGTACCAGAATTTACCTGGAAAGGTGTCCCAGTAAACAGGTACACAGACTCCTCTCGTGCACTGCCAGACACCAGCCCTTCCCAGTCCCATATAAGGTAACACCTTACTAAACCCATCAACGGTCATGCAACACAGGAAAGCCACCAAAAATCTTTACTTTAGCAGCAGAATGGGAAACAGAGGAGAGCAAAAAATTGTATTGCTCTGCCTTTTATTACAGTTTTAAGTGAAATTTTCTTCAGTTAAACTAATGGCGGACTTAGCATCACTCTTAGGATATATAAGGACACTCAACTTTGTTAACCAGCATGAAGCGCATCCACTATTTGTCTAAGCAAAATTCATCAAGACGAAAAGTGAGAGAGGACACAATAAACATATTCAGACGTTTGGGCCCAAACAAGACAAACACTGCATAGGGAATGCCACACCCTGTTTTCAAATTTAAGAAAATCAACCCCGGTGGGGGTGGGGGGAGGTTGAGGGGGGCTTTCCAAGTTGGGTCAGTGGGGGAGGCTATCTGAAATCAGGACATCCTACCAAATACCACACGCATGTTTCCATAGGATAAATTATCGTTGCTTGGGGGGCGCCTGGGTGGCTCAGTGGGTTAAGCCGCTGCCTTCGGCTCAGGTCATGATCTCAGAGTCCTGGGATCGAGCCCCGCATCGGGCTCTCTGCTCGGCAGGGAGCCTGCTTCCTCTTCTCTCTCTGCCTGCCTCTCTGCCTACTTGTGATCTGTCAAATAAATAAATAAAATCTTAAAAAAAAAAAAATTATCGTTGCTTGGAAATGTTGGAATAGGGGATCTCGAGGCACTACTGAATCTGCAGTCTACACCAGTGGTTCTCAACCAGGGAAAAACATTCCGCAGAATCTGGAGATATTTTTGGTTGTCACACTGGGGTATGATATGGTGGGGGTTGTTCCTGGCATTCGGCGGGGACAGGTCAGGATGCTACACGTATACCAACACAGAACAACTTCTCATAATGAAGAACTAGCTGGCCCAGAACGTCAGTAGTGCCAAGTTTGAGAAACCCTGTTCTCTAAACCTTGACACACAGGTCTTGAAAGAAGTCAGGCCCAGTTAGGTAAGTTCTGCTTCCGCCTCTTGTATATATTCCCGTACAAGCATCGGCCCAGCACAATGACTGCTCTTAACGAGTGTTCCCCAGAAGTAGAACACAGTCTGTTCTTCATGACCGACAGACAGCTGTTTTGCATGTGTGACTTATCCTGTTTCAGCTAGAATATAAACAGATCATTTTGAAAAGCAAATGCCTTGACTGGTTTTAAAGTTCCTGGTTTATGAGCAATGAATTCCACTTTAGGAAATCACTGATGAACACAGCCAAGCCATTAATTGACTGCAAATGTTAAAGCAAAACAAAACAAAACAAAAAAACCCACTAACTCATGTAGTTTTAGCTTTAAATGCTAAAAAAAATCTCTCCATCAGAATTCCTATTCAATGGAAATTTCAAAAGATTTCTAAGTCGTTAGTGACTTTCTTATAGTCTTCATTTTACCAACCTATGTTTTTCAACTTCTTCCTTATGCTCTTGGCTATCACATACTCGGTACTACATCCCAAGCCCTGTGTGAATTACTGCAGGTGAATTTCTTTTTTAAACATTTTTTTTTTATTTATTTATTTGAGAGAAGAGAGAGACAGTGAGAGAGAGCATGAGTGAGGAGAAGGTCAGAGGGAGAAGCAGACTCCCCGTGGAGCTGGGAGCCTGATGCGGGACTCGATCCCGGGACTCCAGGATCATGACCTGAGCTGAAGGCAGTCGCTTAACCAACTGAGCCACCCAGGCGCCCACTGCAGGTGAATTTTATACTAATTGTAGGAATTCAGTTATTTTCCTTATCCTTCTTTGGACTCAAGAAGTATAAAGGCAGAAAAGGAGTCTGATAATAAAACATTTGACATGTGATTTCATTTAATGAAAAGCAAGAAGGAAAAAGGCAAGAGGGGTTATGTACTACTTATAACAACACCAATAGCCACCACTTTTGTGTGCTTGCTGGATGCTAGGGTGAGGTCAGCGCCAAATGCTTTAGGTCCTCTCATGTAATCCCACTGCAGCCCTGGGTGTGGATGCTGTGAGAGTCACCATTTTATAGATGAAGACACTGAGGCTCACTCTGATGAAGGCCACACAGTTGGCAAGGGGCTGGCCTACGTGGCCTGTTCTGTCGCACTTAAGAATTCAACATCAGGGTTTGACAAAGGATGACCCCTTGGTTCAAATCCGGCTGGCTCCCTGTCTTTGTAAATAAAATCTTACTGGAACGCTGCCATGGTTTTTCATTTATATATGGCCTATGGCTCCTTTTGAGCTACAACAGAATTGATTAGCTGCAACAGAGACCATATGGTGAGAGCCTAAAATGTTTACTATCCGGCCCTTTACAGAGAAGGTCTGCCAACGCCTGTCCAAACTCTTCGATAGGAAGTAACATCAACTTGACCTTGTGCTCCATACATTTGGGTCTTGGAAGTCCTTTGCCCTCAAGAAACCTGGCTAGGAAGCTTCATTTCCTTCCAACATAACTCCCTTCCTCTGTGTTTGTAGTGTTTTTAGCCATGCTAAGGCCTAATGACTCTCCTCTTCTTCCATAAAGAGTTTCCCTGAATGACGGTAATGTTTCACAAGGGAAACTTACTAAATATGATTCCCTCACGGTCTGCAATCATTAAAAAAGCAAAAACAAAACAAGTATTGATTTTCTGCTGGGAACAAGCTATGTGCCAGGAATACAAAAACAAATAAAACCTCATCTTGCCCTCAAAGAGCTCACAATCGAGCAGGGGAAACTGAGGTACATACGCAGCAGAATGGTTTTCTGTGAACCATGTTCAGGGGCTAGGATCCCAGAGGAGAATCTTTCCCCAAGTCACCCAAGGGCTCAAAGAGAAGACACCTGAAAAGGTCTCCACCTTGCTGAACGGAGTAATAGAATTATGGGTCATCTGCTCAGTTAGTGGAATTATTATTCATAGACACAGAATGGCAGAGCCGAAAGGATTTACAAGCTCAGCTCCTTCATTCCACAGATGAGAAAGGCAAGAGGTGTGTAAGTGTGCCCAGCAACGATCGGAAAGAAAGTGGTCAGAAGTGCCCAGCAGCTGAGCGTTAATAACGTGTTTGGGAGGCTGCACAGCTTGGTACTTAAGGTCATGACGCTGAAGGCAGATTTGGGGCAAGTTACTGTACCTCCCTGAGCCTTGATCTCCAGAGGCCACTAGAATAAGCAAGTTCATGTACGTCAGGTCCAGAGGAGCCGTACGTGGCTCCTAGGAGTGTCAAATGAAGGTGCAATTCTGAAAATAAAAAATGAGGCATGGAAATGAACTAAAATTCAACTTCTTTGGGTGAGCCCAGATTCTACCACACTCTGCTACCTCCCTGTTACACCGAGGCCCTTCCCCGGTGGGGAGGAGAGGCTTCTGTCTTAGACCCAGTGAAGTATAACCTTTTGGTCATTTCTTCAGCCTTTATTTCCTGTTGTCTAGAAACCTCTCTGACGCCCCCTTCGGCCCCAATCCTACCATCACCTCCCTTGGCCAAGCAAGGATCATCCCTGGTCTTGCCCAGCCCCGCAGACCCCAGCCCACCGGCGACCAGCCCACCCGTGCCTGCTGTGGGCCATGACTGCCAGAGGAACCAGGGTGCCCTCTCCATCATACTGGTCCCCTGCTGAGGAATCTGCCCCTGTTGTAGGTACCACATACCTTTAAGTCTAGACACTTCGGGCTGTAATGGAATATCCTTCAGCCTTACCAGATGTTACTTCTAACCACAGAGACCTGATTTCAGATCCTAACACCGGCACATATCTTCAGTGTGACCCAGCGTGCTGCTTAATCCCTGGGTCTCAGTCTCCTTTTCTGTCAAGATGAGATAAATACCACTCCTCTTTTGGGAAAACGAAGTAGACAATTCCCATTGCTGGCACAGGGCTTGGAGTGCAGCAAATGAATAAGATGTCATTGTTAACATCCGAACATCAGTATACTTAGTTTTCCCCCCACCCTTTGTTCGAGGCCATGTGACTCGCCCTACCCAGGACATCTTCCTTCTTGACTCCTGCCAGTCCAAATCATCCCTTCACACAAAGCCTTCTCCTGGACTGGAGTCCACATTGCTCTCTTGCTTTGGTGAGATCACTCATGGTTGGCACTACCCACCTTGCTTCTTAATCCATGGTTCCTAAGCCCAAGGGTGATCCCTGCTACACACCACCCCCCAGGGGGCGGGGGGACATTTGGCAATGTCTGGAGACATTTTTCGGTTGTTGTACCTGGGAGGTAGCTGTAATAATGGTGGTTTTTATATTTTTTGTATTTTATGATGCTCTGACATCTATCTAGGCTCTAAGAGAGAGCACCCTTCCAAGGGCTGGATATTTCCTAGAGATTGTAATTAACTTGCCCGCTGCCATGTCACTCATATGCAAACCAACCAATCCAAAGCTTATATGCCAAACACCTCCTTTATCTAATTCTCATGCACCAAGTTAATATTTGCTCTGTCCTAAATCATGCCAGGGCTGGGTACCTGATCACCAGAGACCAGCTCTGAGCCAATCGACGCAATTCAGACTGTCCAACCCTACACTTGCTCAACCTTGCCCATCTTTTTTTTTTTTTTAAATAAGATTTTATTTGAGAGAGAACAAGTGAGAGAAAGAGAGGGAGAGCGAGAAAGCATGCACAGAGGGGCAGAGGGAGAGGGAGAACAGGCTCCCTGTTGAGAAGGATCCATCCTAGAATCCTAGGATCGAGAGCATGACCCGAGCTGAAGACAGAAGCTTAACCCACTAGGCCACCCAGGCACCCCTCAACCTTGCCCATCCTGACTTGCACACTCCTTCCCTGTAAAAAAACACAATAAAGGCTCTGAACTAGGCTCTCCCTTGGTCTTTCTGCCTCAGGACAAATCCCAGTACAGGCAAGCATGTGTGCCAACCTCTTACATGTTGTAAGAAATAAACTTTTCATTCAAAGGCAGTTATCTCCAGGTCTGTCCCCTTACAATACCTGATTAAATAAAATCTCAGGTATATTTTTAAGGCTGTTGACATTTCATGGGTAGAGACCAGGGATATTCCTGAATATGCTATAAGGCACAGAATCATCCACCCCCAACAAAGAATCATGCAGCCCAGAATGTCAACAGTCCTGCAGCTGAGTAACATGGACCTAAAATATTCTGCACATGGAGACCACAAGTTTCTGAAAGTCTCAGCCCTGCCATAGGGCTCTAGAGCCTGACTTGGGAACCTGATTCCTGGTAGATGATGCACAGGTACAACCAGTAGAATAGTTAAATTTGCCTTCAGAGCTCTTTCAGCCAGGAAAAATCACTGAATCAGTATGTTCGGCAAACATATTTCTTTTCGGTCACTATGTCAAAGTTTAGTGCTAACAGCTTCTGGTGGAAGGAAATATTCATGAACAAACCTCACTGTTCTGTTGGATTCCAAATGTCTCAAAGTAGGAAACATATTCAACCAATCTGGTCTTTTCTACGGGAGGATTCTGAAATAGCACATTAATTTTCCTCTGGGGCATTCATCCCTTGTGATGCTCTCCCCACCCCCAGAAACAAAAAACACTGCTCATTTGGGTAAATCTGGATCAATGAGTATATACACATCATTCGTGAATCTTCCCCACGCGCATGGGCATACCACAGGCTCAGAGATTAAAACAAGCTACTTAACTTTGCTTTAGCCCCATTTTCCAAATTAGTTTGATCTTGAAATTTTTCACATACCATCTATTACCATCCTAAAGAGCAAGTGTTACGCGGAACACATTCTGGAAAACATCTCATTAAAGTTGACAAACATCTCAACATTGAACTGTAGAACTTGAATTATAAAGTTTCTCACACTGTAATCAGAGCCGCTTTGGGACACGAAATAGCAGAGAAGCATGACACAGCCCCCCTTAACTTTAAACCTTTGGCAGGAAGGGGAGTGCTTTCTGCTGGTCTCTGCTTGAATGGCACAGACCCCAGAATTGGGGCCGAACGTACTTCCAAATGGCATGGAAGAATTCGTCTTTTCTGCCTTATTACCTTGCACTGATTATAATAGTCCAGACCTCAACCTATTTAGATGCCAGGCAAAAAATTGCTTTCCCACAAAGCAGTAAGGCAAATGAATTCAAACTTGAGTTTGGAGAAGAACCCAACAGATTAGGGCCCTGAACACCCATAAGGAAACAAAGGAAGGGAGCAAATCAAGACCAAAGGTGCAGGTTCAGAGTCCCCCAAATTTACCACCTACTTCCAGACCGCTCCCTCGTCCACCCCAACACCTTGTATCTCCAAGTCACAGACCAAGTCATTCATTTTTAAAACTGTGTTTTCTGTGGCTAAAGCAGAGGACTATGAATTCTGAAGAGGATCTGTACTTCCCAGAGGACCTCAGTCCACCCACCCATGCAGGAGAATGTGCAGCCTTTGTCTTTTGAGCAGGAGGACCGGCCACGGGCACAGTACTCGGTCTCTCGATCAGCCTTCAGGAGACTGCTCTTCCGAGTGACCTGCACAGGCTGAGAAGGGCTCAGCTGAGGCTGTGAGTGACCCCCTCCCCCTGCCTTCCCACCCCCAGCCTCCGAGGGGGCCACTCGCAGCCAGAAGCAGTGTAGCAGCAACAATGCCGCCATCTGTCCACCTCGCTCAGGGGACCCCTCCGCTCGTTCACCTTGCAACAAAACAGCGGTCATCCAGTCATACAGCCTGTTGGGTCCTCTGTTCTTCTACCCACCGTCACCAACGAACAGAGAGGAGAGGACGAAGAGAAAAAAGAAACGCCATCTCCTTCCTCCCTTCCGAATGTGCAAGGCAAGACTGCACTGTGGGTATAAAACACAACACAGCCCCGTGTTTATTTTTGAAAATGGTCCAGATGCCTCCTGGATGTCCTCAAGACCCTCTGCCATCCTCCCTCCGTCACCCCCTTTCGCAAGAAGGAAAAGAGAGGTCGGGCCCGAGTGACTTGTCAGAGGCCAGTTTCTGCTGAGGCTGTTGGAACAGGGACGCAGGAGCTGATTCCCAGAGGGTGCTCTGTTTTCCTAACCCTCCCCTGGAGGCTGCTAATTCCTTTTCTCTGGTAAACACTGCCAGGAATCGCACTCTTAGGATTTTGCAATAAAAATAAGCTGTGTCTGCTTTCCAAAATCATGGTGGAAATCCTCCCAGTGAAATCCTACTGTAATTTAGGCTAGGAGGTTTTTCAAAGTAAATTTGTGCCATTTCACTCGCAGTGAATTATGGACTTTGAGCTAGTAACACACACTGACCCATCTGTCACACTTACAGCTAAAATGCTAAATGCCATTCTGGTTTGGTCTTCAACACTTGTTCACAAATCCAGTGGTCAGTTTCAGGACCATCGACAACATAAGGACAGGAGCAAAAGGGATTGTCCACCAGACCCTAGCTCATTTTAAGCAGCTTTTTAAAAAGAGGTGATTATTAATGTTGGTGTGAGATTAAACCTTCCTACCAAAATGATTTGAATCTAAAAATGTTATATTCCTACTCATTTATATAGGATGTAATTCTTCAGCCAATTTGTACATTTTCCCAAAGCTAACTTGACCTTGAGGTAACTTGACCTTAAGGTATACGCTCACACTCTCACACACACACACACACACACTCCCCTCATAACCTATTTGGTTATTCGTTATTTATATCACAGATGCTGTAGTAGAGGTTTCATCATCTCCACCGAATTAAAAGTTAGGGTGTAATCCCTTGTTAGGACATGATGTTTATACTCTAGAAACGCAGCCATCACTCTGCAATCCATTGCATCTCATCTAAGTGTAATGCAGAGACAACACTTTAACTGTGGTTCTAAAAATCGCTCAGATTCTAGGGCACTACGGGAGGGCAGAGAGAGCAGCCCTCCCTTCATCTGTCTTATATATGGGGGTCTTCCAAGATACTTGTAAGTTTTCTTCCAAAGAATCTCTTTTCATTTTTTTTTTTCATTTCTTGAATAGAGATATTCCTTTTTGTATATGTTTGCCTCTTCTGCCTTCTAGAAAAACTTGAAAAGTTGGGGCACCTGGGTGGCTCAGTGGGTTAAAGCCCCTGCCTTTAGCTCAGGTCATGATCCAAGGGTCCTGGGATCAAGCCCCGCATCAGGCTCTTTGCTCAGCAGGGAGTCTGCTTCCTCCTCTCTCTCTGCCTACTTGTGATCTCTGTCAAATAAATAAAATCTTATAAAAAAAAAAAAAAAACCTTGAAAAGTTAACACTTTTCAAGTCCAAAAACACTTTTGCAGTCCAAAAATTCCTAATTTCACCAGGTATTCCAAGCTATTTCTACGGTCCTGGCACAAGAAATCTACATACACATCATGAT
Organism: Enhydra lutris kenyoni; assembly: GCF_002288905.1. Taxonomy (NCBI): domain Eukaryota; kingdom Metazoa; phylum Chordata; class Mammalia; order Carnivora; family Mustelidae; genus Enhydra; species Enhydra lutris. The sequence continues at coordinate 12,774,267 of NW_019154132.1, read as the reverse complement.
TCAATCTCAGAGATCCCGGACAAGGATGGGAGGGGTCTAGTAGCTCTTTCTTTCTTCCTTTCTTGTTAAAGATTTACTTATTTGAGGGGCCCCTGGGTGGCTCAGTGGGTTAAGGCCTCTGCCTTCAGCTCAGGGCATGGTCCTGGGGTCGAGCCCCTAATCGGGCTTTCTGCTCAGCGGGGAGCCTGCTTCCTCCTCTCTCTGCCTGCTTCTCTGCCTACTTGTGATCTCTGTCAAATAAACAAAATCTTAAAATAAATAAAAAATTTAAAAAAAAGATTTACTTATTCAAGAGAGAGAGAGAGAGCATGCTAGTGAATCTGCGAGAGCAGGAAGAACCTTCAAGCGGACTCCCCATTGAGTGTAGGGCCGTGATCTTGAGGGTACCTGACACCATGACCTGAGCTGTAACCAAAAGTCAGACATTTAATTTCTATTTGCACTGCAAAGGGCTCTTCCAGCTGCAAATATTAAGATCTCTTCTTTTGTATTCAGTTTTACTTTGGGTTGTGGTGTTCTGACCACAGGCTGCTTAATAGTGCATGAATAATTCATACCACGGCTGGTAGGAAACTGCACCATACTATTAATTCTGGATGTGACAAAATGAGGGCTCTGGGCGAGCCAAAAGGTTCACTGTGTGTTCTTTTGGGGGATGAGTTCCCGGCTGTGGCATGTTTGACTTTTTTAGTGGGCTGGCAAAGAAAGTTACAAATTAGTGAGTTACTGAAATTTGCGGAGGGCTATTCTTGAATGGGTAGCCTATCTGTGATGGTTTCCGGTCACTGAGATCGGTTTCATTATACGCAAGTAGCTCAGTTTATCAGACAGGTGCCAATTTCCAAACATATAGATAAATGTTCTGTATGGTGTCTGCCGTTCATGTCAGACAAACACTCATAAGCAGACTCTAAGTCTCTCAAGAAATAACCAAATTTGATATGTGTCCAGCCTGTCGGAGACGGATGGTTGCTAACTGTGCGGCAGATTTCATCCCTCCCTTCGTGCCAGCCCTTACTGAGAACACCTTCAGAATCTGGGGGCCTCACTACAGCGCAGCTGTCAGTAATTCAAACCAACCAGTAACATAGTCTGGGCTGATCTTTCCTTCTGCAATTTTATTTCCTGTTACCCAAAGAATGAAATCAGGCTTTGCTTTTCCCTTTTCTTGCTTGCTCCTCTGTCCCTCTGCTCATAAACTTGGAGCAAGGGCTATGGTTTTGAAGAGGTTGCATCAAAAGGAGCTGTTGCACTTGAAATAACACAAGAACAGAGGTAAAGTGGGGGGGGGGAACAAGGGGAGAATAGAATGTGACACCCCCAAAAATGAAAATGAAAGAATGGGAACTCCCCTCCCCCTCCAAGAACCACGGCTGAGGCTACAGCTTGTTTAGAAGATAATTATTTGATTTTATAATTACTTTTGTGGGTTGCAAAATAATTACTATGGAGGCAAATCTCCATGTGCCAAAATAGCAGAGGCGATTATTCTAAAGTTCATGCTGAAACAATAACAGAGAGTCAAGATGGTGAGCTCTTAGGTGGGGATTTGAAATCCACTCCCTTTGTAAAATGTGGCAGCCTGAAGCCCACATAAAGGTCAGGGTGGGTGTAAGGAGCAGAGATAATCCACAAGCCCAGTTTCCACAAGCTGTTCCTTTTTAGGTGGATTTCCACTTTAAATCTGTCCCTCTGGACACCCTAGGATATCAAGTAGCCCTTGATAAAGACCAGAACTGCAGCTCAGGAGAGCACTGTGGACAGGAGAGGGTCCCCCGGATCTTAACTAAGATACAGTGCCGAGATGGTTAGGATGTGCAACTTCTCATCACAGGAACTCTGATGTAGTCAGGGGTTGGCAAACTTTTCCTGATAAGGGTCAGAGAGTAAATATTTGAGGCTTTACCAGTGTCTTTCAAGTACTCAGCTCTGCAGCTGCCGCCTTGGTCTGTACACAAATGACTGTGCATGGCTGTGTGGCAATAAAACTTTATTTATACACACCAACATTTGAGTTTCACCTGAGTGTCTATGTCACTAAATATTAGTCTTCCTTTGATTCTAGTCAGCCTTTTGAAATCGTAAAAACAAACAAACAAAATACACCTTCTCAACACACACAAACAGGCAGAGGGCTCATGAGCCGAAGCTTACCAACATTTGATGGAGCCCGGTTTTGGGCACCTCAGCAACATCTTGAGGGAGGACAAGTAAATTCATTTTACAAGTGGAAGAAAGGGAGGATGAAGGCGACCCAAGTCCCCAATACTTCCTAATGCTAACCAAACACTCTCTGGGACATAATCTCCTCTTGCCCTTTTTAATGAATTAACACTTTGCTATGGGTGTTGGTTTTAGCCCAGATTTTCCTGAAGAGTCCTTTTCACATTAAATCAATCACTTTACGAAGCTGAATTTCGCTGGAAGCTGGATTTCGCTGACCAGACGACCCAGTCTCCTCTCAGAGGTTCACATCTCAGAAGCAGCCAACATGGCTGCCAAGGTGGCTCCAGACGGAGAGGCAGGGGACAGCGGCCTTGGCTCGTGACATGCAGGAAGCCACGAGCACTCTGGTTCTCAGCTCCCTCTTCTCTAACTCGGTCACAATAGTCATTCCAACCCCAAAAAGCTATTGAGATCACAAGGAAATAACATGCTAATTACAAAGTGTAAGAGAAATATATTTATGTAAGGTGTCTAGGCTTTCTGAAAAAAACCTTATTAGCTTCCTTCAGTGGGCTGCATTCACTCTCTTCTTGGCCACCAACCTGGAACCCTCTCACTTTTTAAAAAATCCTCTCGGGAGGTTATACTCAAAAACACAGGTAACAAGTATTAGAAAGGATGTAGAGAAATGGGACCTTCATATGGTCATTGCTGGTGGAAAGGTCCAAGGGTGCAGCCATTTTGAAAAAGAGTCTGAAGGTTCCTCAGATGGTGAAACAATATTACTCTGTGATCCAGGAATTCTAGGAATTCTACTCCCAGGTACACACTCCGGAGAAATGAGAATTACGTCTACACTAAAACTTGTACGTGAATGCTCACAGCAGTATTATTCATAATAGCCACAAAGTAGAGACCTAATTGTCCATCAACTACATAATGGATAAGCAAAATGTGTCACATCCACACCGTGATTTAGCAAGGAAGTACTGACACAGACTCCGCAGCGGAGAAGGACCTTGAACCTATGAAGCTAAGTGAATGACAACGGGTACCCGGTCCCATGTTGTTATGATTCCACTGACAAGAAATGCACAGACTAGGGAAGTCTACAGAAAAAAAAGTCTATCGGTTGTCTAGGGTTAGTAGAGGATAGGAGGATTGCAGGGCTAGGCTTGAAGATGGGGGGGCGGGGTTTCTTTTTTGGGTAATGAGAATGTTCTGACATTCCTTCTGGTGATGGATGTAGAACTCAGTGAATATACTAACACCCACTGAATTATATACTTTAAATGGATGAATTATATGGTGTGTGGATTACATCTCAGTAAAGCCACTGAGACTTTTCCATTAAAATAGAAATGACATTTTCCATAGAAATAGAAAAAAAAATCCTCAGATTTGTATGGGACCACAAAACATACCAAATAGCCAAAGCATTCTTTTTTTTAAAACAACATATGTTTATTTATTTGACAGACAGAGATCTCAAGTAGGCAGAGAGGCAGGCAGAGAAAGAGAGAGAGGAGGAAGCAGGTTCCCAGTCAAGCAGAAAGCCCGATGCGGGGCTCATTCCCAGGACCCTGAGATCATGACCCAAGCCGAAGGCAGAGGCTTTAACCCACAGAGCCACCCAGGCGCCCCTAGCCAAAACATTCTTAGGAAAAGGCATGAGGCAGGGCACCTAAGTGGCTCAGTCAGTTAAGCGACTGACTCTTGATTTCAGCTCAGGTCATGATCTCAGGGTCTTGGGATCAAGCCCTGTGTCGGGCTCCATGATCTGTGGGGAGTCTGTTTGAAGATTCTTGCACTCCCTTTGCCCCTCTCCCCACTCCCACTCTAAAACAAATAAACCTTAAAAAATTAAAAAAAAAAAAGGCAGGAGGCATCACACTTCTTGGTTTCAAGCTACATTCCAAGCTATAGTAATCAAAACAGTATGGTACTGGCACAAAAGCAGGTATACAGATCAATGGACCAGAATAGTGAGCCCACCAAAAAAAAAAAAAAAAAAAAAAAAAGCATGCATATATGGTTAATTAATTAGGACAATGGAGCCAAGAATATACAACAGAAGAAATGATCATCTTTTCAAGAAATGGTGTTGGGAAACCTCGACAGCCACATACAAAAGGATGAAACTCCCATAGTCTTATACCTCACACAAAAAAATCAACTCAAAATGCATTAAAGACTCGAATGGAAGTCCTAAATCCAGAAAACTCCCAGAAGAAAAGATAGGAAATAAGTTCCTTGATATGGATCTTGGTGGGATTTTATTGGATTTGTCACCAAAAACAAAACAAACAAAACAAAAAAACAGGAAAAAAAACCTACTAGGACTATATCAAACTTAAAAAAAAAAAAAAAAAAAAGCTTCTGCACAGCAATGGAAGCTACCAGCAAAACGAAAAAGGCAATCTTTAAAAATATTATTATTCCAATGAGGGGTTAATATCCAAAATATGTAACAATTCATACAACTCAATGGCAAAAAAGTAAATAATCCAATTCAAAAAATGGGCAGAGCGTCTGAATGGACAGTTTTCTAAGAAAGACTCCAAACTGCCAAGTCACATGAAAAGATGCTCATCATCCCTCATCAGGACAACGCAAACCAAAACAACGATCGCCTCACACCTGTTAAAATGGCTATTATCTTAAATAAACAAGTAAGTAACAAGTGTTGGCGAGGGTCTGGAGAAAGGCAACCCTTGTGTACTATTGGTGGGAATTTACAGTGACACAGTTATTACAGAAAAAACAGTACGGAGGTTCCTCAATAAATTAAAAATAGAATTACCATGTGATCCATCTTCTGGGTATATTTCCACAGGAAATAGAGTATTGAAGAGATATTTGCACACCCATGTTCAATGCAGCATTATCCGTGACACCCATGAGGTGGAAACAACCTAAACAATGGATGAATGGATCAAGATATGGTATATACATGCTGGAACACTATTCCGCCAAAAGAAAGGATACCCTGCCATTTGCAGCAACATAGATGCTATCTCGAGAGCAGTCTGCTAAGTGAACTACAGCAGGCAAAGACAGACAAATACTGCATGGTATCACTTCTAGGTAGCAATGTGTTTTTAAAAAAGGAAAATTGTAGGGCGCCTGGGTGGCTCCGTAGGTTAAGTGTCTGCCTTCAGCTCAGGTCATGACCCCAGGATCCTGGGATCGAGCCCCACTTGCGGATCCCTGCTCAGCGGGAAGCCTGCTTCTCCCTCTCCCTTCTGCCCCTCCCCTTGCTTGCCCACTCTCTCCCTCTCTCTCCCTCTAATGAATAAATAAGATCTTTAATTTTTAAAAAACATTTAAAAAGTGAAATTGATAGACACAGACTAGAAGAGTGGTATGCAGGGATGGGGGGTGGAGGGAGGAGCACAGGGAGAGGTTGGTAAAAGGGTCCTCTTCATCCAGAAGATAACTAAGGTCTGAGGAGCTAATGTAAAACATGATGACCACAGGCGACAACACCATGTTGTAGCACTGAAATTTACTAAGGAGAGTGGAACTTAACGTTCTCACAGAAAGAAAAAAAAAAAAAAAAAAAAAGAAAATACAGAGGGTGATGATGTGTTAACAGGATGAACTCTTTTCATCAACGTATATCAAATCATCACAACATGCACTTTAAAGAGCTTACAATTGTTTTGTCAATTATGGCTTGAAATTAAAAAAAAAAGTAAATATAAAAAAAATTTTAAGGGGTGCCTGGGTGGCTCAGTAGGTTAAGTGCTGACTCTAGATTTTGGCTCAGGTCATGGGATCGAGCCCTGAGTCAGGCTCTGTGTTGGGCATGGAGCTTTCTTAGGATTCTCTCTCCCTCTCCTTCCGCCCCACTCCTCCCTGTTTCTGCCTCTCTCTGTCAAAAAGTAAATAAATAAAAGGAAAAATAAAAATTTTTAAGTTGTTAAAGTCTTCCAAGGCCTCGTGCATCCTATGATAGCACCTGTCCCAGCTGCTTGGCACGACAGGCAAGACCCTTCCTGATGGACGTCTCCCCATTTCTCCAGGCTCCAGTCTACATGCCCATGCATGTTCCACTTCCGTCATATCAAACTACTATCCCTGCAGTCACTTTTAATCAAATAGACAAAAATTAATAAATTTACATGTATATTCTTAGATTGAACTCTTTTAACTGCCTAGTATCTGTGCACTGTTCTAGGTACTAGAACTAGAGCAGTGAAAAGCAGAGACAAGACAGACCCTTGCCCTAAGCAGTTTACAACTGACGCCCTCTCCTTGGGCCCCTTAACTGGCTTCTGTCTCTGTTCTTGGTCCTGCCAGAGACACACCTTCCCTCAGGCATCTCTGCCAGACCCGCGCTGTTCACCCACCGCCGCTGAGCAACCGTGCCATCTCCTCCCATCTGACCTCGCCGGCTTTCACTCTCAAGAAGATGGGGTCCCCAACTGCGTGCCCGTAGCACCCTTAGCCTGTACCACCCCATAGCAACATCCTTGCTAGACTGTAGGTTCTGCCCAGAGCAGAGACTCATTATTTTGCAGGTCAAGTTCACTGCCGCCGTCCACACTTGTTATGTGAATGCACGAATTACCGTGTTCTAGCTTTCCTCTGGCCTCAGATGGAGAAAGGGTAGGACTACAAACCCCGCCATGTGGTCTGCTGCTAGCATTCTGGCTGAGTGGGCTCGACTGCTCATGTCCTTGTTTCCAATCCAACCACCGGATTCTGGTTTAGCTCCATGTTCCCTTACCCAGAACTTTGCAGTTTCTGCCTCTCTGGCCTTTCCTCCCCTATGGATCTTCTGGTTGACGGGAAGCTCATCCCTTCTCCTCCCCCAGGTCCTTGGACTGCAACAATGATTTCATCACAAAGCCTAGTTGGCACACAGCTTGGAGCCACCAGAAGCAACTCCTACCCAGCTCACTTAGCTCATCGCTCCCCTCCTTTCAGACAGGGCTTAAAACTCTAAACACCTGGGGGCCCTGGGTGGCTCAGTCTGGTGAAGTGACGGACTCATCGTTTTGGCTCGAGTCATGATTTCGGGGTCATGAGATCCAGCCCTATGCTGGGCTCCACGCTGAGTGAGAAGCCTGCTGAAGATTCTCTCCCTCTCTCTCTCTGCCCATGCCCTGCTGGTACAAACTCCCTTGCTCTCTCTTAACAAAACTGAAACCTCTATACACCTCTGGAAGCCCTAGAAGTTTTTGCCATTCATATGAATTAGCAAACTGCAGAAATGAATGTTTTGGGCATAATAATAAGCAAGTCTCGAGCCCCCCCCCCCCAATATGGTTTTATGTATATATCTTCTCCATTAATCCTTTTTATCTCCTTAGACACATGGGTATATTTCAAGCTATAGATTTTACAAGTATTTTTAGCCTCTCCTCTCCCAAACGAAGTATTTGTAGATGTCATCTGTAAAGCATAAGATATTAAAATGGAAGGGAAAATTATTAGTGAAATCACATAGAAGTTCAAAGCTTTGCTAAAAATAAGACCAGTGGACTTGGAATTGCTGGTGTTCCTGGGGTTTTATAGGAGTCGGTAACAGAATCACAGAATCTTGGTCTTTTGACACTCAGGCTGCTTAAGGTTTTGAAATACGCCTAGACTGCCGGCAGCACCGTCACAAAACCCTCCCACGTGTGCTTCAGTCTGATACAGGAGCGGGGCAATGTGGCTGATAAATTTAGAGGGGCTTAGGGCCCTTTTCTTGCTACTTTTGTGTAGGTTTACAATTTTCCATAAAGACGGTTTTACAAAGGAAACTCGTTCACACGGCCTCTGCTTAAAATCCCGTGTGCAGGGGTCCCCAGCGGCTCAGTTGATAAAGCGACGGACTCTTGTCCGACTCTTGGTTTGGGCTCAGGTCATGTCCTCAGGGTCGTGGGATTGAGCCCTCCGTCGGGCTCCATGTTCAGCAGGGAGTCTGCTTGTGATTCCCTTGCCCAAACCCTCTGCCCCTCCCTTTGCTTGCATGCACTCTAAATCCATGGATGAATGAATGAATGAATGAATGAACAAATAAAATCTTTAAAACAAACAAGCAAATAAGAAAGCCCTGTGCAGCCTCCAGGATCACAGGATGGGATCCGAACTCCACCAGCTGTACGAGGATTTTCCTGACTTCTCTCGTGCCCAAGGTGGGACTGACCACGCTCTCCTTTCTGCCTCTAAAACAATACCTTTCTCTCTCAAATACTTTTAAAACTTCTGCACTCACTTATCTACCCAAATCCCAGTACTCCTTTATACGGTATTTGAGGGCAAAGACCATAAAGTCTTTCTGATTTTTATATTCCTGATACTTAACTTGGCACATATAAAATGCTTCAAAAACATATTGCTGGAAGAAAAATGAATTGCCTTGACAGAGGTTTCCCAGAGAAGTCATGTCATTTTCTGCCCCTCTGACATTTCACAAATTCTACCTGCTGAACTTCTCCCCTTTCCCAAACAAGCCGTGCTCTCTTAATGGCTTCAGTCGTTTGTGTATGGTTTTTCCCTGACCGCAAGGACTCTTCTGTACTGTCCTATTTCAAATACATCACCTCCTCTAGGAAGCCCTCCTGCTTTACTCACATAGTTCACGGCTTCCTCGGATAATCCGACAGTTTACTTGCTGCTGCTTTCACTAAAGTCCAGGCTCTTCAAAGATAACAACTGGCTGTGGTACCTGTTGATATCCACCCCTCAGCCGAGGGGGCCCTCACCCCTCCTCCCTATGGCTTGAGCAAGCGCCCTTCCTCTGGGGGTGACACACAACTCCTACACTCTGCTCGGGTCAGAGCATTTCCTAGCCTCTCCTGACTTTAAAGAAGCACTTTTCAGCCTCTATCCCTTGCTTCAGGCCAAGTCCTCCCGAGCTGTCCCTTTGTCTGAGTGTCCACTGGGCCCTGCCCATAGAACTCTCCAGCTACTACTTCTCTCAGCTCTTGGCCTTCTTCCCGGAGAACCAAATGGATCTCCTCTTGCTCATTTTTTTTTGATAACTCAACGGACCAAAAAAATGCTTAGTCATTATAAATTTAGATCCACACACGAGTCCTTTACCTAGACCTGCTGGTTGTGATCGTTGAAGCTTTAAAACAACAAAATACTTTTGACCTGTGCAATGCTGAAGGGGCTCTTCCCTGGTCTCGCTTTTACTTGCCTTATTAGAAATACGGGTTTTAGGGGTGCCTGGGTGGCTCAGTCGGTGAAGCATCTGCCTTTGGTTCAGGTCATGATTGCGGTATCATGGGACAGAGTCCCACATAGGGCTCCTGGCTCAGCGGGGAGCCTACTTCTCTCTCTCCCTCTCTCTCAAATAAATAAAATCTTTTTAAAAATGTAGGGGTTTTGGGCGCCTGGGTGGCTCAGTGGGTTAAGCCTCTGCCTTCAGCTCAGGTCATGATCCCAGGATCCTGGGATCGAGTCCCACATCGGGCTCTCTGCTCGGCAGGGAGCCTGTTTCCTCCTCTCTCTCTCTGCCTGCCTCTCTGTCTACTTGTGATCTCTTTCTGCCAAATAAATAAATAAAATCTTAAAAAAAAAAAAAAGTATGGGTTTTAACAGTTAAATATAGAGTAGAAATGAGTGCTTTTATTTTGGACCCAACCCAAGGAGAAGTCCAAGCAGCACAGGAGAGCAGGAGGAAAAACCCAAGACAAAATTGGACTCGGTGGTTAATGATACAAATGATAGTAATCACAGCTAGTATTTCTTGAGCACCTTCTCTCGCCCAGCACTATACTAAATGTTTGTGCCAATTATCTCATTTAATCAACACAGTCCCCCCCAGAAGTAAATATTGTGGTCTCCTATAGTCACCCAGCAAGTGGAGCAGCCAGGATCCTGTCCCAGACTGGATGGAAACTGCTTCCTTCACAAAGGAACAGGGTCTTGTTAAGAGCCCTGACACCAAGTGGTGCTTAGGTCATGGAGAACTGCTCGCCTAACCATGACATATCTCCATTTTCTCATCTGCAAGATGAGGGATTTGACCCACAGGAACCCAAAAGGCATGCTCTTCAAAAGGCTGGCTTGCTGAATGAACCCTAGAGTCATCAACAGGAAGTATAAGGACAAATTGTTGTCACTCCAAGAGTTTGCACTGAAATTCATGAGAAACCATGGCATTTGTAATCCTAAAATGAAACTTGGAAATGTGTCTAGTGAGTCCATGGATTTGTGAATTTCTGTATGAATATTTGAATAGAAATCATATTTAGTAAAATGAAGGCAACCTTGACATATTGATTAATCACATGTGAAAGGCGTTGAGTAGCAGCTGTAATCAATAAGTCTTATTTCTAAGTCTATCATTTGATTACTTGTAAAATATGCCACAAGACAGGCTTCAAAATATTTCTAAACTGTTTTAAAATGTTAAAAGTTCTTATTTCTATTAAAGTTACTTGAAATTACATCTTACTAATGATTAATGTTATAATTCCTATGATAATCCCTCACTATTAATAGACTTAAAAGGAACTCAAAGGAGAATAGAAATTGTGTAAAATTATATCCAGAAATACTCTGCCTTCTAGACTAGATTCCTCCCTGAAGTTGATTTTTTAACTATTTGTAAATTAAACCCGATTCTTGTATTGACTTCCAATGGAAGTCCTATGATGATTTCGCCATGTTTCTTGTAGCTTTACGATGTACGTTACTTCTTATCCACCTGGCTAAAAGTTCTTCTCTCTGGTCCTACCAATTCCAGCTTCTGTCAAGTAGATAAGGCAGATGAAAAAAATTTAAGTGTACTCAGGAATTCAATTCCTTCTAATTCTATATCCTAATAAACCTGGCCTATTAAGACTGCATCTGTAAAATAACACATGCAGATCACTGTTCCTAATTTTCTATATTCAGTGTAGGTGACACTTTAACAATTTGATGACATAGTGGAAAGCACCGTGATTTTAAAGACAGCCAAGGGTCTGAATTTTTGTTCTACCCTGTCCTTGCTCTGTGTACTTGGCCTTTAACACCTAATTGCTATAGAAACTTTGTTTCCCAATTTGAACATGGTTTCAGGAAAGTAACCAAAACAGCAAAAATGAAAGAAACAAATCTTTGACCATTAATGGTGAACTGCATTCTACAACTTTTTTAAAAAGAGAGGATTGCTTAAAATAAGGTCAGCAAAGCATCTTTAATATTAGCTAATGGATACCAGGAACTTTTTTTTTTTTAAACTCTTAAGTAAAATGCAAATTGTTAAAATGTAATTTCACCTTTAATATTTATGTTCAACTAGCCAGGAATATTTTTTTCTTTTAAGGTGTATTCTATATTAGCCCAATATTTTTTATAGGTTGCCTCTACCACAGCATGTTATTAAAATTTGCTTTTAAATCTGTTTAAAATAACTGCCATCTTTATATATAAAGAAATGGAGAATGTCCGTGAGCAAGGCCTCTATAAAATTCTGCCTGTGTTAACTTTCAAGAGAAGGCTTTCCGGCTGGACCAGAATTTTCCTTGGTTGCCACTAAATGGCCTCCTCAGTGCGGAGAGACCAGACACACTGATGGTGTCAAACCCGATGCAAGAAACCTTCTCCTCCGTGGAGCCCTACCAGATCTGCTTGTGTGACTACAGTCTTTACTGCACATTTCCTTCCTAAGAGCTAGGTCTCCTGGCAAACAGAAAAGAGTAGTCGAATTGGAAATAGCGACTAGAGAACGCATCTAACAGAACACTCACTCCTAACAAACCATCAGGCAAGGTTAATCTTTGCAGAAGTGAAATTTGAACTTCCTTGCCTTTGACGGTTGGCGGTACAGCTCTGGGCTCTGGCCTTGCAAGGAGAAGGGTTCAGCTGCTGACCTCATTCTAGTTTACTGACTCAAGGGAGTGCACCACACACAAGGAAGGCAGGATGAGCGGAGTCCGAGGTCTCCCCTATACCAGAATCCTCTGAATTAAATACTTGAGTCACATGTGAACATCCATGCATGGCTCCTTAAGATGTTCCAGAGCGTGGGGGACTGGAGAGATGATGCAGGTTACCAGCAGAGATCTATGCTGGTGGGGAAAATCTATGCCTGCATGCCCCCCACGACTGTGTACACCAACACATTTACTGGTGACCGTGTGCATAACCACACATCCTTGAAAGCAGACACAGACCTTTCCCTACGGTAGCAGCGTTGAGAGCTCCTAATTTAAATAAACTCCCAGGGCTGTGCAAGCAGCCCACGTGGGCAGCAATACAATCAACAGAGTGATTCATTTAATAAGTATTTTAGCCCGCATCTCATGCTCCATTACATTCCGTGGTAGAAGTCTGGCTTTGCCTCATCCCGTTCATGTATATTGCAGGAGTGTCATCAGTTTATTCAGTAACCAAAGGACCAAACACATGTCCGAAAGTGTGTGCTTCCCATCAAAGGGTGTCCTCCCCGTCTGGGAACCCAAGCAGCACTAGGGTGCCCTACTATAGCTCTGATGTTTCTCCTGAATGCCTAGTATCATCCCCCATAAATTCTCTTACAGTTTAATCAAAGGAAAGTATAATCACACTGGCAGGACTCTAATTTCAATAAGACATGCGTCAAGGCACGCTCACTTCACTACTGTGCCCTTCAGAGGCCCACAGCAAACAGACCAATCCTAGTTAATATCAGTTTTTCCAAAGGGAAGAAGCCAAACCCTCCTGGTTGCTGGGAAAATATTCCTGCCCAAGCAGGTGGGAGGGTCGGCCAGGCCATGAGCTTCTGGCTGGCTAGGAGCTAATGCTTGCTCTGCCAAATCTGCCGCCTAAAACTTTTCTGCTACCTTCACTGGCCCTCGGGAGCCGGCTCCGAGAGCTGCTTCGGAACGGGGCCGGAGGCTCCAGCGAAATACACAGGAGCGCCCACATCTGCAGAGGCTTAAGCCTGGTCGACGCCGAGCTGTCCCTTGTTCTTGGCTCCTTCAGACCAGAGTCGCTGGCAGCCTGGCACCCTTTCACCACCCCGCTTCAGATCCGATGTGTGTTGTGGGGGACGGGGGGTGGGTAGCTCCTGGGCTCACACACGCACCGGCTCACCTGGAAGAAGCCTCTGCAAGCCCCTCCCCCACCTCCCACATTTTGGCCATTAGGCATCGTTCCAAGAGGGGCCGGCAGCTGCGCTCCAAAAATCACAGCCATGTTTTACTCTAACCAGAAATCATTCAACAACTCCACAAGTCTCCAGGGCGCTGGGCGCTGTGACCGTGGCCAAACCACCTCTCCAGAGTGAACCCATCGGAACCCCACATTTGTCACACAGCCCAGCAAAGCCTATCGTAACGCGGGGACAGGAGGGAGAATAGCCAAGAAGCCCAGAAAGCTAAGAAAGCAGGTGTAACCACCTTTTTAAAGCTAATACCGCGACCCCTGACAACCCCCCTTCCCCCAAACCCCACCTTCCCGGGAGAAAATCCCAGAACTGGCCATTTAACTGTTTCAAACCCTTCATTTGAGGGAGCAGATACATCAATGGTATATGCTCGGATGCGGTCCGGGTTTGGTTCTGGGCGGCACTCCGCAAAGTGCCGGCCGGGCGGATGTCCTCGCAGTTCTCCAGGAGGAGACGCTGGCGGCGCCCCCAAACTGGGGACCAGCCGCGCCACCTCCCCGCCTCCCGCGCTCGCCGCCGCCCCGACGCTCCCCGGCACTCACCGTCCCGGGCGTCCTCCCCCCGACTGCAGTTGCTGCAAATGTGTTTGATCTCCTTGCCTAGTTGACAATGGATCACAAAGGACACGTTGTTGTTGTTGGGGGCGGGCTCCTTCAGGGGCTTCATCTTCAGCAAATAAAAAGCTTTCTTTTTGGGTCTCTGGGCGCTCGCTGCTGGCACCGCGCCCTCCCTGCAGCGCGGCGAGCGGAGCGCAAACCTCCCCAGCTCCGCGGCGCGCGTGGGCTCTGCCATCCGGCCCCCGGGCGCCCCGGGCCGGGCGCCGCTGGGGCCCCCGCGCGTTGCCACCCGCGCCCCGCCGCCGGGGCCAGCATGCCCCCGCCCGGCCCCGCACCCGCGTCTCTACGGCATCGCGACCGCCGCGGGGCGGGTCAGGGGAAGGCGCGGAAGGGGTCTTGACCTCGCGGCCCTCGCGAATCCGATCCCCGCGGTCGGAGGGCTTCTGGAAGGCACTCCTCGGTCGCACCTGAGCCGCGGCGCGCCCACCCCTCCCGCGGCCTCACGGGCACTGTCTCCCCCGGCAGCCCCACCCTCCGTAAATCTCAGCAGGGGCGATTTGCGCCTGCTGGGTTTTGCCGCTACCTTCACTCCCTCTGGAGCTTCGGGGCAAAACGCCAGCCTCCCCCACCCCCTTTTCTTCAAGCCTCGCGGTGCCAAATGAAAGCAAGATGGGCCACACCGAAGGCGGCTGCGCTCGAACCCTCGGGCGTGCAAGCGCCCCTCTCGCGGGCCAGAACAAATTACCGTTCTCCGGTGGGTCCAGCCCACAGCCCTTGACTTTTCCCTAGAGCCGGCAACCTGTTAGGGCATAATTGATCTTTTCATCCTCGGTAAAAATTCCCCAACCTGAAGGGGGCCTTCCACCAGTGTTGTTAAAACTTAAGAGTAACAAGAAGGGACCCCTGGGTGGCTCAGTTGCTTAGGTGCCTGCCTTCTGCTCAGGTGGTGGTCCCGGGGTCCTGGGATCGAGTCCCACATGGGGCTCCCTGCTCAGCCTGCTTCTCCCTCTGCCTGCTGCTCCCCCTGCTTGTGCTCTCTCTCTCTCTCTCTGATAAGTAAATAAATAAATAAAATCTTAAAAAAAAAAGTTAGAGTAACAAGGAACAGAAAAGACTGCTTTTAGCAATCTTCAGAAAAAACAACTTGCAACTCCCAGACCCTGGCTAATTTGGCTGAAGGTTCCTCAGCTGTCTTAGCACGGTGAATAGGGTTCAGCCAGGCGAATGACATCTATCGAGCTTTCCAAAGACAAAACAGTGCCTTAAATAAGGCAGACCCATGGCAATAACAGCTACAAGTTGAGCCTTTTTTGTTGTGCACTTAAAAAAATAAATTACACTCTATTACAGTAATCTGGACTCAGATATTGCGAATCCTACATCACTGTTCAGAGAACTAAGGCTTGGAGAAGCCTCAAGTCACAACCACCCTGGGTGCTTATTTTAAAAATAGAGATCTGGGGGGCCCTAACACTGGGATTCTGGTTTTGTAGGAAGTGTAGGGCCAGGAATCTGTAGCTTTAACAAGCTCCCCCCAGGTGATCTTGATGCAAAGCATAAATGGTCAAACAGGGGCTTACAGCCTGGGGTGTCTAACACCAAGCCTCTTTCTCCTCACCACACTTCAATTCCTTGTGAGCCACAACTTTGCCTTTTTTTTTTTTTTTTTGCAGCCCACTGAAATAGAGTCAGTTAACTGATGCACTATCACCGCTAGTTGTTTCTAGAAACTTCCCCCAAATTAATTTCATAACACCCCACGACTGATACTTCCACGAAGGGCAAGTCACTGCTAGTCTCTCCTCCAACTGGGCCAACTCTACATGTACGGTTCCCCTCACAGGTGAAAGGGCCAACAGTCCACTGGGGATATTAAATTAATGTATAATAATAAGCTTCTGGTCACTGCCATTCTGCCACTCCGTATTGGATACCACTTCTCACTGGCAAAATGTTCTGCCCAAATCACATTGTTTCTTCTCTGTGGCGTAGTTAGGGACGTTGAGTGTCCAGCGTCATACCCTGCTCTAGGGGTAGATGATAAAGACTGAAATTCACGTGGAATTCACTTGTTGGAGTTGTGCTCTCTTTGATTACACTCTCTCAGTGTCCATTGGGGCGTTCAGGGACCCCTCCCTTTTCAACCAGATTACCAGCCAAACCAGCCACAGGTAAATCTCGCTGTATCTTCCCATGGGGGATTCATGTCACTCGGTCCCTGGCTAATTATAAGCTTTATCTGAGAGATGGCAGAGTCCCCATTTGTAATGCTGGTGGAGTCTATGATGGAAAATACTGCCTTGTGTTATAAGCAAACATTTGTTATTCTCTTTTTCAAATCCTAAGATCCCTCCCCCAACTGTATCACTTCTTAAGTATCTCCTGAAAAACAAAACAAAACAAAACACACATCTCAGGGCTCCTGGGGAGGGCTCAGTTGGTTAAGCGCCTGCCTTTGGCTCAGGTTGTGATCTCAGAGCCCCACATCGGGCTCCCTGCTTAATGGGAAGTTTGCTTTTCCCTCTTCCTCTGAACCCGACTCATGCGCACGCGCTCTCTCAAATAAATAAGATCTTCAAAAAAAATCTGCACACATCTCTTCTTAAATGACTTTTTAAAATTGCATGCCTTTCCCTCCCATACTGTGTGCCTCACAGGTCAGAACAAGAGACCCCCCCTAATCCCCAAACGGTCCTATTAAAACAACTAAGCCCACTGCAATCTTTTATGCACTCACTGAATACTAAACCAGACCTACAGGCTCTGGGGGTCTCTATTTTAATTGGCCAAGTGGCATAGCACAGAGAACAAGGACACAACCACCAGCTTGGCTCAAATATTAAAGGCGATGCCCACTGTTAGGGGGCCACATTAATCAAATTAAAAAGATGAAGGTAGACCTCTGAGTGCTATTCCCTTGGTTGGTGATCCATCTTCTTAAACTGCTTTTCCTGAGTCTGCAGTTTCTAATGGGCCACCTGTGGCTATTTATACTTAAATTGATAAAAATTAAATAAAATTCAATTTCAGTCCCTCCTTTGTACCCGCCACAGGTCACATGCCCGACAGTCACACGGATCTGGTGGCAACTGTGTTAGGGCAAATGGTGGAGTATTTTCATCATCACCGAAAGTTCTATTAGACCATGCTGGTCTTAGAAGCTGTAGGAATCTTAGTGTCTCAGGTGGAACTGGGAAGCTGAGGAGACTACCTCTGATTGCCACAACAGAAGGCTGGGGGAGAGAGGACAAGGATAGGATAAACCTTCGTGCCGATACCAGTTTGGAAGAAGGATGTGTCTAGTGGCTCCCAGCACCGCCTTTCCTTTTCTTGACCCTCTTCCCTACCTTGAATGCTACCTCCGTGAAACCTTCCTCTGATACCCATGACTATAACATCCCTATAGCTCCCAATGCCAAAAGATACCTTATATGGAGGCTGGGTGTGTGGCCTCCCAGAAGACACACCTGTGATCCTTGCCATGACGGCTCAGCTCTATTGCTGCTATGGATAACCCTCTCCCTGGATGGATAATGAAAGAAACTGGCTATCCGACAACACTTTTTTTTTTTTTTAATGCCCATATAATCCGACAGCATTCTTGAAGAAAACTTTTTTTTTTTTTTTTTTTTTGGTGGGATTTGGAAAGGAAGGAGGGAAACACTGAAGGGAAGGAAAGCGCCGAGCATCACAGTCCCCCAAACAGAGGTTCTCAACGCTGGGCCTCATGGAGCTTGCGTGGGATTTTTACCCACATGATCCAAGTGGGAAAGACTCCCCTGGGGTCACTCTCAGTGTCACTTAGCTGCATGGCAATCTTGTTCCCATCCCTTCTTTAGGATACATGTAACTGGTAGATCCCCTTCTTAAAACTTGTTTGTGGCCCTAAGACCTGCTACTCAAAGTACAATTCCATAGACCAGCTGATCCTGGTTACCTGGGAGCTTGGGAGAATGAAGCATCGCAAGCTGTCCTCCAGATCCTGCCTTTTAGCAAGACTTCCAGGTGATTCGGAAGGATTTTAAGTTTTGAGAAGCATCCCCAAGGCATCAGCCCTGAAATAGTATTACTCACCTACCAGTGGAACACACATTCTGCTTCCAAAGTAAATAGCAGATAGGACCCCAGATCCCACAGAGCTTAAAATTCAGTAGGAGAGAGGATGCACTCAATGAAAGGACATATAAGGATAACAGAATCGGAGCGCCTGGGTGGGTCAGCTGGTGAAGCCTCCGACTCTTGATTTCAGCTCAGGTCATGATCTCAAGGTCATGAGATGGAGCCCCGTGTCCTTGGCTCTGCACTCAGCGGGGAGTCTGCTGGAGATTCTCTTTCTCCCTCTGCCCCTCCCCCATGCTTTCTATAAATAAATAAATAAATAAAATCTAAAAAAAAAAAAAACCAGAACCCACCCAGCTGAAACATGTGCAAATTTGTAGCTAGGAGCAGCTGGGGAGAAATAGGCATTTAATATCGGAGTGGGAGCCATGTGTCAAGGCTGATTAAAGTAGAAGAGATAGAGCTGGTGAAGCAAGAGGCCCCCGGGCAAGTCAGCCTGAGGCAGCTGGGGGTAGAAGAGTGGGGGTCAAGGTCGTAGCCATGTGGAGAACATGCAAGGTCATAGGCTAAAAGGAGTTCATGGTGATGTGATAGGTGGGTGGGGGGTCTATGATGATGGCAGGAGTGTTACACCCAGCAAGGCAGTATGGGAAAATTGGGCTTTCCAGAAGATACCACCATGATGATGCTGTGAAGACAGCTACAGACCTTAAAATTCCCCAAGGCCAAATGGTAGAAACCGTGTGTGATCAACTTGGAACTCAGATTTTGTTCTGCTTCCTGCTTGTCTCTGCCTACCGTACTTTTAATGCTCAACAGTTATTAGGCTTAAGGGAAGTCAAAATCAAAGGGTAGACATTTGGAAATGCTCATAAAGTGCTTTAACTCTTATGAAAAAGATAGACTAGAAATACAAAATATTAATGTCAGCACAAGGCAAAGCAGTGGAAAGACTCAAAGGGAGGTGTGCTTAAGTAAAACCACTACACATATTACACATGTTGGATGTATAAAAAGATTGACATTTTTTCTTCCTCGCCATTTTTCTCTTCAATTTATACTCAAGCTATCCAATACATTGTTTTTTCTGCTTCTGTCTCCTTTCTTTTCTTTTTTTTTTTAAAGGATTTTATTTTTAAGTAATCTCAATACCCAACATGGGGCATGAACTTACAACTCCAAGATAAGTCATATGCTCTATGAACTAAGCCAGGTAGGCACCCATGTCTGTCTCCTTTCTTGTTCCTATCATCCCTGTACTGGGCTAAATGGTGGCCTGCCATCTCAAATCCCTGGAACATGTGAAAATATCTTTATTTGGAAAAGTTTCTATGCAGACATAATGAAGTTAAGGATCTTGTTTCTCTTTTTTTTTTTTAAGAGCAGGAGAGCATGTATGCTGAATGGTGGGGGGGTGCATGTTCAGAGACAGGGAGAGAAAGAATCTTAAGCAGGCTCCATGCTCACTGTGGAGCCCGACACGGGGCTCAATCTCACAACCCTGAGATCATAACCTGAGCTGAAACCAAGAGTCAGACACTTAACTCACTGAGCCATCCAGGTGCCCTGAAGATAAGGATCTTGTAACGAGGAGATCATCCTGGATTATCTGGGTGGGTCCTGAATCCAATGACAAGTGTCTTCACGAAATCGAAGAGACCCACACAATCGGCAGGACAACACAGGCAGGAAACGAAAAGGCAACAGAAAAACCGAGGCAGAGCCTGGAGTGGGGTAGTCCCAAGAAATGCCACAGTCCCCAGAAGCTGGAAGAAGGTAAGGAGTAGAATTTCCCAGGGGGCATGACCCCAGCCCACCCCTTAAAATCAGACTTGTGGTCTCCAGATCTGCAGGAGGATAAGAATCTGCTGCTTTAAGCCTCCAACTTTGTGCTAATTTTTGACAGCAGCCCCAGAAAATTAATCCACTCCTTAAATATTAGCAGTATGTTATATTTCTAATTTAAGAAAAACATCTATTTTTTTCTAAGTTTGATCTAAATGTGTGCTGTGTTAAAACCAGAACTGTACGCTAATCTACCAAATACATATTTAAGAACAGGGTTAAAAATGACTTCCAAATGGTTTACGACACAGCACTGTGCTCCACTCCTGCTATGTGTGTGTGTGTGTGTGTGTGTGTGGTTTCTGCTCCTGTTTTTACAGATGCTGGAATGGAAGGAGACTTTCATCAAGAAGGGGATAGAGCTTCCTGGCTTTTTTATATTTAGTAGAATGCATTTGTATGCTGAGCAAGGAGACATGAGCAGAGCTGGCTGCGGGAGGCCAGTGAGAATTCTTCAGGCAACACGTGACGTGTGCGGGGAGCTCAGACCCAGCCCTCTGCGCAGGTAGGGCTATAGGCATTGTTGATGGCTGGCTGTTCTAATGGGGGCAGTATCCTTTCCAAATCTTGCAAGTCCACTTATTAAATATTTTGAATGTCACTCCTGCAGAGAAACGTTAGAAAGCAGCTGCACAACTGGCAAACTTTTATTCTCCTTTTACAAGAAGGGTTTCTCCCATGATGTTCTTCTTAAGAATGTGTATTGGAGCCCATAGCAAACATTCTCCTGGATTTAGCTTTTCCCTTATTATTTCTTAATCCAACCTGGCAGGTTTTTTGGTTCAAGAGCCAGAGAGCAGTCCATGGACAGGTGCTTTGAAGAATCAATTTCAGATGTCTGTTTCTAGAACTTGAGTTCTTAAAAATGTAGTTGAGACATCTCAATGGCGTAAGCAGTTTGTATGTGTGTGTGTGAGTGTGTGTGTGTGGGGGGGATTTTGTTTTGTTTTGCTTTAGCTAAGGGTTTGCTCCCCCCACCCCACCCCCCAAAAAAGAACTGAATAAAGAGCAATTTTCCTTCTAGGCTTGTGGTAATTATGCTTACTAAGGGGTTGTACTGTGCAAAGTGTTCTACAAACACTTAGGAGATAGCAACCAGATGAAAAGGGAAGATTGGAAGCATTGAGACCAAACAGGTGGTGACAGAGGTGATTTGAAGGACAACAGTTACAGCTTGATTTACAGTGTTATCTGGCAATGTTTCTTTCTCTTTCTGCATTGCCATGGGTGGTCTAGTTCTCAAGTCCAAAGAAGAGGACCTTTGACTGAGGTCAGAGTGCATCAATCTTTGTGGCTGGGATGGAGAGATCACTCTGGTGGGAGTTTTTGGCAAGGTATTATATCAAGCATTTTTACAGTCTGTATTGCTGATACCCAAGGAAGGCTTTCAGTCTATATTTTAAAATTTGGGGTCAGGTATTTCTATTAATATCCAGGGGAAGACAGCATGGAATAGGTAGAGGTTGAGAATTGTCAAAGATTAGGTTTTTGTTTTTTTAAGATTTTATTTAATTGAGAGAGAGAGAGAGAGAAAATGCATGAGCAGTGGTGGGATGGGGGGGCGGCAGGCAGAGAGAGAGGGGGAAGCAGGCTCCTCGTTGAGCAGGGAGCCTGGTGCGGGGCTCCATTGCAGGACTCTGAGATCATAACCTGAGCTGAAGTCAGACACTTAACCTACTGAGCTACCAAGGAACTCCAAGAATTGTTAAAGATGAGTAAGTGAGAAGTCTATTGTTCCAAAGTAGTCCATTTCTTTACACTTTGCTCCAAATCATAAGTCCCATATTAAATGACATTTATAGGGGCGCCTGTGTGGCTCAGTGGGTTAAGTCACTGCCTTCGGCTCAGATCATGATCTCAGGGTCCTGGGATCGAGTCCCACATTGGGCTCTCTGCTCAGTGGGGAGCCTGCTTCCCTCTCTCTCTCTCTCTGCCTGCCTCTCTGACTACTTGTGATCTTTTTCTGTCAAATAAATAAATAAAATCTTTAAAAAAAAATAAATGACAGGGGCGCCTGGGTGGCTCAGTGGGTTAAGCTGCTGCCTTCGGCTCAGGTCATGATCCCAGGTCCTGGGTTCGGGCCCCACATCGGGCTTTCTGTTCAGCAGGGAGCCTGCTTCCTCCTCTCTCTCTGCCTGCCTCTCTGCCTACTTGTGATTTCTCTCTGTCAAATAAATAAATAAAATCTTTAAAAAAAAAATGACATTTATAACCATGTAAACACAGCCTTGTGTTTCTTTTTAGAAACAGGTTGATTTGGGCAATTGAGACACTTTTGGATATTTATCTTACAGAATAAAAGCACCTGAACCCAGAGATCCCATTAAGTGTATTTATATTGCAATAAAGTAAAAAAGTCCGCTGGTAAAAAATGGCAGCATAAATTATGGTATGTTTAAAGCATGATGCCACTAAATGAGTTCCATCTTAACAAATCGGCCTGGAAGGATTTCCACAATGTATTGTTAATGAGAAAATTCATATACAAAGAACTGACTCATTTTTGTAAGACATATATGGTGACATTAGTATTATTCTCCAAATATTTCTGATTCGCTATCTTCAAGTCTGCGGTAGGATTGCAATTTACACATGCAACCCCCTTGAGGGTAACAGATGGAACCAGTTGGCCAACTCGAACCTCGGAGTGATGAACTGAAGTTCGAGAGAGCAGCTGCTGCTTTCTTTTGTGTTCTGAAGTCAACCGAGCCCACGTGCCGACCCACAAGGGCCATGCAGTATGAGAAATGAACTTGCACTGTTCTAAGCTGCTGAAATTTCCGTGTGGATTTAACTGAAGAGTAATCTAGCCTATCAAGATTAGTACGACAAAGACAAATGTGGGTGAGAGACGTATTTGTGTGTGTGTTTGTATATTATCTATCCCATTATTTAGCTATCACACCAACATCATAAAATGGAACTATTATTTCCATTTTACGCTTCAGGGAACAGAAGCTGGATAAGATTAAGTAAATTTCGCGGGTTACACAGTTAGCATTTTGCCAGTTAGAAATCTGAGCCAAAATATGTTAAACTGCAAAGCATACTTTTCTTTCTCCATCCATCCCACTGACACACAGAGGTGCTAGGTGCTAGGTGTTTTCCTTCAGAGGACCCTCAGCACTATTTGGGGACAGAAACATACAGCTTCATGAAACACAACCAAGAAGGGTTATCAGGATACAGGCTTGGGACACAGAAACCTTGCTTGCCAGGTAAAGCAGAGCTTACTGGGGGTAAAGAGCATGGGGTAAAAACAGGATGTACAGGTTCTCACCCATCATCCATATGGGCAGATTCCTGCTATTTACCTCTTGAAACAGACTGCGGCTGATCCTCACTGATGGTATCCTTTTAGGGCTGGGATTATATCCACAGTGTGCTGAGCCCCTCAGGACTGCCTGACAATAGCTCAGGATCAGCTAATGATAATTGGTCATTAGGACCAAATCACAATTGTGTTTGTACAGAGCAGGTGCAGGAACAAGGTAATAGGATAATGTGACATTGGCGAGAAATGCAAATTGGCCCTCTGCGCTCCCCCCACCTTTTATTTCCAAGTGTGAGAACTTTAGTTATACAAGAAACATAATTGCGGTGTGAGTAGCTGTGAGTTGCCAGCAATGGGGAGTTTTTAAGTGGATACTGCAGGTGTATAAATGTATGACATGCAAATTATTCCTTCCACCGAAAGTAAGACGGTCTAATTCACTGAGGGAAACGTTACAATACGCTCTAAGACTTGCAAAATGAATGATCAAAGGCCTATATCTGCTTCGAACAAGACAAGTTGTTCTCTTTCCAAAACGCCAAGATCCTGTGATCTAGTGAGCTTCCAAAACTGTTTCTGTGTGTGTGTGTGTGTTTACAGTAGAGAAGACTTGCTGAAGAGGAACTGCATTTATTTTTATACATTATATGTCAGTAGAGCTTCTCCTCCGTGACACCTATTATTTCCGCACAAATTATTCTAACAAGAGTTTGTAGCCATGTTACGTGGGAAAGGAATGTTATTTACAGGATGGGAAGGCTACATGAAAAAGCTAAGAAGAGTCTAAAGAGAGATCACACAGAATGTGCTATTGGAATTTAAGAATAGAAGAGCAGATACACTTGTATATAGAGATGAAGATATCCTCTAAAAACCCACTCGGGGTCACCGTGATGAGTCTGCAGGGAAAAAGTCCATTGTAGGGGGAGGTAGGGAGGGACACATCCCTTGGTGAGTTTCCACAGTGTTTGTGAAACTCTGCTGGGCTTTTTCCTAATAAATATACTAATGTTTTTATTTACGTATTTATAAAATATATGCAATAAAAATACATAAGCTATTATATATTAAAATTAAATCTTAAATAATAAAATAATGTCTTCTAGTTTTAAATTTAAAAACTCTCAGATAATCCTCACCACGATTCCAAGATGTGAGGTGTTCCAAACACCATCTGACAAAGAAGGATCCAGGGAAATGAAAGAATTTGCACAAAGCTGTAGCTTGTGAACAAGGCAGAGCCCAGGTCTGCAAGGAATGCAAGCCATTCACCATTCAGACACAGTCACTCTCCACTGTATCATGCTGCTGTCCAGAAATGTGCCCACAGGAAAGAAGCTGTAGTGAAGGTAAAAATATCCTTCTAAGCCAACCCAGGAAGACATTCCTGGAGGACTTCTTAAAGATGAAGGACAAGCTCGCTATATTCATTAAGATCTGCCCATTTACACTGGAAGTCAATCTACTTTTTCCATTTTCTGGATTAAAAAAAAAGTACCCAAATGAACACTCTTTCATTCACAAGTTTTGTAATTTATGTTTAAAAACATTGTAACACATGCCCTTTTCCCCTTGCAATACAGGAGGTAAAAAAAAAAAAAGACTTATTAAGCTCTTGATGAAAATTATCAACTCCTAGAGGACATGTGGGTTATAATAAAAGATGAAGGAAACATCCAGAATCTATAAACATCAAATCAACATATTTTTCTATAATACCAAACATAATGAATAGAAACTATTTAAAGTAAATCTGGCCAAAAACTTTAACTTAGTGAAGTCCCTTTTCCAGATTCTCTTCCTTTTCCAAAATTGGCAATATGTCAGGGGACACCTGGAGCCCAGGTTAAGATCCCCTGATTTCTTCTTCTTCTTTTAAAAAGATTTGATTGATTGATTGATTGATTCAGAGTGTGTAAGCACTCGTGAGGTCGGGGGGAACAGAGGGAGAGAGAGAAACTCAAGCAGACTCTGTGCTGAGCACAGAGCCCCACACGACTTTGATCTCACAGCCCTGAGATCATGACCTGAGTCAAAATCAGGAGTCTGGGGGCGCCTGGGTGGCTCAGTGGGTTAAAGCCTCTGCCTTCGGCTCAGGTCATGATCCCAGGGTCCTGGGATTGAGCCCCGCATCGGGCTCTCTGCTCGGCAGGGAGCTTGCTTCCTCCTCTCTCTCTCTCTGTCTGCCTCTCTGCCTACTTGTGATCTCTATCTGTCAAATAAAATAGAATCTTAAAAAAAAAAAAAATCAGGAGTCTGATGCTTCACCGACTGAGCCACCCAGGTACCCCAAGTTCCTGCTTTCAAGAAAACCACCATGCCTTCCTGGGCAAGTGTCCCCCAGATCTGTCAATTCCTTGAAGGCAAAGAAATGCCTTCCAGGCTTCTAAATCCTGATCACAACTTTACCTTAAAAATAAAACATTCCTGTTTTGCTTGCGAGAGAAAAATGCAGACTCTGCTCCATAGCCGAAACCTGCTATTCCAAAAGTCAAAAGTTCTCAGACATGCTGAAGGCATTAGTGTGTATGAATTACAAGCATGACTCATAAAGCTTTCTGGCTAATATGTCCACGAGCCCACACAGGGCATGTCTGTATATTAGGATTTGCTCATTTTTCTTAAGTGTGCATATTAAGTCAACTGTGAGCTGTTCAGAACCCTTAATACATGGTTTGGGAACTATTACCCGTCGTTATATTCATGTAGAGCGAACTCCCAAGGCGGGCATTGGCAAAACTAAGCTTAGTTTTTCACAGTTGCACATGATCAACTCACAACTGACATCATGTCAGTCCTCGGTAGCCTTTGAAACAGAGACAGGCTTTGTTTCTGTTACTGGGCTTTGAAATACAAGGGCAATAGAGGAGCCATGATCAATCACAGTACTGTAATGTAAGTTTCTGCTTACATTTTTCTTTGGGTTTTGTTAAACATGTAAATAATGAGATACACAGATATGTCCACGTGTAATGGTGGAATAGAAACAGAACTGAACTATTCTGCTATGAATAATATTTACAAGTGAGGATGAGAGTGAGCAGAAATTTATAAAATGCTTTCTAGTGCATGCTGGCGTTTTGCCAAGTCAAGAAAGAAACTGGACGGCTGGGCTAACATAGCAGGCATTTTTGCCTTAACCTGGGACACTGTGTTTGCTAACAGAGATGAGCACTGGGCTGCTGCATTCTCTAACAGGACCTTAGCTCAAAACTATAAAAGAGGGACAAAAGGGGCACCTGGGTGGCTCAGTTGGTTAAGCGTCTGTGTTTGGCTCAGGTCATGATCCTGGGAGTCCCAGGATCAAGCCCCGCCTCCTGCTCCCTGCTCAGCGGCCAGGGTGGGGGATGTAGCTCTCTTTCTCTTTCAAATAAATAAAAATAAAAGAGGGACGAGATCGGTAATGCAGGAAGGAAAGGGTCCATTCCAAGAAACTAAATAGTTAGGGTTGTTCATTATAAATACAAGGATAAGTATGATAACATGAAGAGACTGCCCAGAACTCTTTAGATTGCTAATTGTTGGAGGAAGGAATGAATGAGTCAATGGAATCCTGATCTGCAAATCCAGACTGAAGCCACCACGCCCCCAATCACCTGCCGGCCACGCCCCCAATCATCTGCTGCCGTCATCCCGACCCAGACCTCCAGTGACGGCAGTCTTATAAAGGAGAAGACTTCTTCCTGGACATTTTGACTTACTTAACGGCTCAAGCATGACCGGAGGATCAGGAAACACAAAGCTTTCCAACCAAAATGAGAAGGAAAAGAGCAGACCACAGACAAGAGAGCACCTCCCCAAAGGCAGGGGACATTATGTATTAGAGTTCTCACGTCCGGCTGCCGCATTTTTCTGAAGAGGTGGAGTTGAATTAAAAAACTATATTTCTGAACATTATAGAGAATCCTTGAAAAAGACTTGACTATGTTTACCCGAGCTAGTGCAGGTGGTGGTGCTGGGGGAAAGGCAGGAGTCAAATCGATTTGGAATGTGTAGGGTCATATTTTGAAATCTGACAGTCTGGCCCCAAACCTTTCTCTTCGTTTCCTTGTGCAGACTGTTTCTCCTTCCCAGGTCACTCATTCCTCCCTGCCACTTGGACTTGAATCCTCTCCCCTCATCGATGGAGAGACCTCATCACTCCATCTTGTGCACACGGTGACCAAGCCTTATGCCTAACCAAGTAAGCCACCAGGGGCCTTAAGAATTTCTTGAAAAGTCTAAAAGCAGAGCACAACTTTAAGAACTGATAACAATGGACAGAAATAGGAGCAAGCAGTTTGCAGAAGAAATCTGAATACCTAATAGGTAATCAGGATAGAGCAATTAAATCACACCAGAATATTGAGAAACAAAATCTTGGTAATACCAAGTGGTGGTGATATGCGTTCTTCATCTTAATTCTTTTCTCATTTGTGATAAAAGTCCCCAGAGCCAGGGGTGGGGTCAGATGACACCCCCATATCACTCTTCAGAACATGAATTCATTTTACAATCAAGAACACAGTAAGGGATGCCGGGGTGGCTCAGTCAGTTAAGCGTTTGCCTTCAGTTCAGGTCCTGATCCCAGGGTCTTGGGATCGAGGTCAGCATCAGGTTCCCTGCTCAGTGGGGAGCCTGCTTCTCCCTCAGCCTCTGCCTGCCCCTCCTCCTGCTGGTGCTCGCTCTCTCTCTGTCAAATAAATAAATAAATAAAATCTAAAAAAAAAAAAGAACCCAGTAAAATAATGTATAATACATTAAACACCCATACGCATATTTCACAGCGTTACTTTCATGATATTTTCTACCAACGAACCATGAACTGTCTGTGGACACAGCCTTTCCCCCTGACTCCTTCATAAATATTTTCTAGGAATCAATTCTCCCAGAAAGCCAACTGAATTGACTTGGATTGCAAAGATAAAACCTTCAGAGTGGCCTGCCGTCAAAGTGATCCATACATTCTCTGGGGGATAAAATGAGGGGATTGGACTGGTAGATGATTGCTAAGATGATCTTTCCAAAAATGCAATCTTTGACTCTAATAGTTGATACATTACCTCTAGAAGGTCTCGGGAGGAAAGAAACATAAAAAAGTGTTGGAAGAGGGAAATGACATTCTAGATAGAAGTATAAGCTTTCCGGGAATATTTAACTCTCCTGAGATATCAAATCTTGACCTACAGCCAAGACAGACCAAATCTTCCTCTGTAGCCACATCCACTGCTTGCATCTCTCACACCACTTCATGGCGACTCTAAGTGACTCCCCCTCCCCAAGCATGAAGCTTTCTCATGGCTTCCCATGTGCTGCTTCCTCATCTGGAAGATCTTCCCCTTCTCCTCTCCTCTCCCAGGAGCCTCTTTCTCATCCATATCACAGCATCAAGAGTGCCATTTTGGAAGGCTCCCTTAGCACACTTGGGGCAGACAGAGCTACCTGTTCTCAGTCCCCAGAGCCACCCAGGAATCAGCTACTTACTGGCCATGGAGTGTCACATTCTGTAAATATTATTTTAATATATTTCAAAGACACAGAAAAAGACAGTGAATACAACTATTCACGTGTCATTCAGATTTTAAAATGTCAACATTGGTTCTAGTTGCATTAGTGCTTTAAAAAGAATACAAAGGACTACAACTTAAAGATTTAGTGAAATCTAATTCTCACTTCTTTTCTCCAGTTGGGGAATGGTGAGGATTCACCTACCCTCATTTCTTTTCTCACCCCCTTTCCCAGAAACAATAACTCCCCTGATGTTGACGTGTGTGTATCCCATCTATATTCTTGTTCTCTTGTGTATGTGTATGTGTTTGCAAGCATTGCATATGCCCGCTTTGTGGTTTCAAACGTACATAAGCGGTATCACGTTTTTCTTTTTAAAGATTTATTTATTTATTTATTTGACAGAGATCGCAAGTAGGCAGAGAGGCAGGCAGAAAGAGAGAGGAGGAAGCAGGCTCCCCGCGGAGCAGAGAGCCCGATGTGGGACTCGATCCCAGGACCCTGGGATCATGACCTGAGCCGAAGGCAGAGGCTTTTAACCCACTGAGCCACCCAAGTGCCCCGGTATCACGTTTTAAGAATAATTTTCACATTGGGGAGGGTATGTGCTATGGTGAGTGCTGTGAAGTGTGTAAACCTGGCGATTCACAGACCTGTACTCCTGGGGATAAAAATACATTATATGTTTATAAAAAAATTAAAAAAAAATAATCATTTTCTAAGGGCACCTGGGTGGCTCAGGTCAACTGTGAGCTGTTCAGAACCCTTAATACATGGTTTGAGAACTATTACCCGTCGTTATATTCATGTAGAGCGAACTCCCAAGGCGGGCATTGGCAAAACTAAGCTTAGTTTTTCACAGTTGCACATGATCAACTCACAACTGACATCATGTCTTTGGCTCAGATCATGATCTCAGGGTCCTGGGATCGAGCCCCGCATCAGGCTCTCTGCTCAGCAGGGAGCCTGCTTCTCTTTCTCTCTCTCTTTCTGCCTACTGGCGATCTCTCTGTCAAATAAATAAATAAAATCTTTAAAAAAAAGAATCATTTTCTAACATTCTATATGGAAGGCAGTGTTATATTTTAAGATTATTGCATGCTGAGTCATGTACATTGGGTCCATTCATGTTTCCTGCTGTCTTGGTATTCTGATAAAGAATTATATCACAATTTATTTCCACATTCCCTCATGGAGGGCTAGTTAGCTGGGATATAACTTTAGGGTAATTACAAGGAATTCTTCAGTGAGCATCCTGGTAAAGTTCTCTTTTGTACTCCTGTATAAATAATAATCTCTCTAAGGAATGTAAAATTTGAATAGCCCTGCCATAGTATATGCCCATCTTTAGCTTAACTGGATATTGGCAGCTCTCAAAGTGACTGTAACAATCACATCATTCTATCAATAGTGTATGAAAGTTTCCCTTTCCACCTCACCACCGGAGTCAGTTTGTTTCTCAGTATTCTGGGTGTGATTTAATTGCTTTATCCTGATTACCTATTAGGTATTTAATTTCTTCGGCAAACTGCTTGCTCCTATTTCTGTCCATTGTTATCAGTCCTTAAAGTTGTGCTCTGCTTTTAGACTTTTCAAGAAATTCTTAGGGCCCCTGGATGGCTTACTTGGTTAGGCATATGACTCTTGAGCTCAACTCAGGTCTGGTTGTGTGTTCAAGACCCAGGTTGGGCTCCACTCTGGGCCTTAAAAAAGCGGGGGCGGGGGGGGCGCCTGGGTGGCTCAGTGGGTTAAGCCTCTGCCTTCAGCTCAGGTCATGATCTCAGGGTCCTGGGATGGAGCCCCGCATCGGGCTCTCTGCTCAGCAGGGAGCCTGCTTCCCCCCTCTCTCTGCCTGCCTCTCTGCCTCCTTGCGATCTCTGTCAAATAAATAAATAAATAAATAAAATCTTTAAAAAAAAATTCTTTCCCATGATGAGGTTATACACTGTCACTTATGTTTTCTTTTAATAGTTTTAAGGCTTTGCTTTACATATTTAGGTAATCAATCTATCTGGAATTTGTTTTTATACACGTGAGCTAGAAATCCCACTTTGTTTCTTCTTCAATATGGAGAGGCACTTTTTTCCTGATTACTGTTTATTGTACAGCACATTCTTTCCTCATTGATTTATAAAGCTACTTTTGTTTTACTCCAATGATTTGAGTTATAGTGAATGGTTTTTATGTATCTATTGAGATAATCATTGTTTTCTTTCTCTTTGATAAATTATTCAGTGAAATTCTAAATAGAATTCCTAGGCTAAAACAACCTCACATTCTTGAAATAATTCTAACTGGCTTTAGTATCTTACTAGCTTGCTGGCTTTGTTTTCAAATATTTAGTATTTTTGTGCTTACATTCATAAATCTGCCTTATATGGTCCTTGCTCAGGGTTGTATTCCTTCCTTTTGAAATTGTATAAGATGGAGGTGACATCTTTATTCTGTAGAACAGCTTTTATAACTTAAAGATAACCCCTCTTTTTTTTATTATTTTGGTTTTTTAGTGAGAGAGAGAGTAGAAAGTGTGAGCAGGGGTGGGGAGAAGTGAGAGAGAATCTTAAGCAGTCTCCATGCTCAGTGTGGAGTCTGATGTGGGCCTTGACTGCACAACCCTGAGATCATGACCTGAGCTGAAATCAAGAGTCAGATGCTCAACCAGCTGAGCCACCCAGGTTCCCCTAAAGATAACCTCTTGAATGTTCATTAAAACTCACCAGCAAAAACTTCTAATACCATTGATTTCTGGTTCGCAGACTTTTTTAAAAAAATTATTATTATGGATTCAATTTCTTTAGAAACTGTAGAGATTTCAGTTGTCTATTGGTTGATAACTGGTAATTTACAGTTTATCTAGAAAATTCCTCATTTTACCTAAGGTTTCAAATTTACTGGCATAAACTTGATCATAATACTCCCTTAAGACATTTTAAAATTTTCTGTTAAAAATGCTCCACTAATATTCTTTGTATGTTCCTACTTTAGCTTTGTTCTTGACAAATCTTGCCAGAAATTTGACTATTTTACTACTGTTTTCCAAACACTAGCTTTGTTTTGTTTTTGAGTCTTTTATGGTATCTTGGTTTTCCTGCCCATTAAGTTCTTTTATTTCCCTTCTTCTTCCTTGGGTTAGCTCTGCTGTCACCTTTCTTACAAGTCCTACATCACCGCCTTATTGTTATTATTTTCCATATCTCTTAATACATCATATTTTAATTATTATTTCTCTAGGCTTCATTATAAGTGACTTCCTTAGATTGTCCAGTTCACTGAGTCTCTCTTCAGCTGTATCTATTCTGCTCTTGAATCCAACTTCTTATAGTTTCCAAGACTATATTTTTCATTTCTAGATGCTGTATTTCCTTTTCTAGTCTGTCTCTTGTTTTTCATAGTTGTCTGTTCTTTCATGATGGCTTCTATTTTAAAAATTTTATTATTGTAAGCATCCATATTTTATAATCTCTAGATTTGTCTCCTATTTCTAGTTCTTCCTTTGTTGTGTCTACAGACCCTCCTTCTTGTGGTCTACCTCTTCACATGACTCTGAGTTTTTCACTGTGAATTTTTGCTCAATGGATGGTTTTCATTCCGTATAGATTTTTCATTTGCTTCTATCATTATCCCTGTGATTCCAACGGCCCAGGGGGGGAAAAACGTTCACTTTTAGCACTGGGATTCCCAAATCTTATTAGCAGTATAAATTCTCGAATCCCTAAAATAAAGAGTGGGACAAGTTTGCAGTTTTGATTTATCCTAGGGGCATTCCTGCTTATACCCAGATCCCTAGAACTTAAGGCTCCTCACTCCTTCCCTCACTTTACAGGCAAAAAAAAAATTTCCTTTTTGTTTTTAATTGTCCTATTTCAGGTTTAAGTGTGGGAAGACCCTTAAGGAAACTTCCTGTAAGCAGGGTCTTTGCTTGTTGCTTTAAGCAAGGTCAAGGCCACATTTCTCATCCCTGAATTGGGCATTGGAACTCTAGCCCTCAATGTCTAGGGTGTATATCCACGCCAGGCACCCTGGGGAATGTCACTTCAGTTGTCAGTATTGCTGAAAGTCCTTCTAATTGTGTCTCTGAATGTTTGTCTCCCTCATTGTCAGTAAACATCGCTAAAGCAAGAACCACAGTTTATTACCTATCATTCCACTCCACTCTGCTTCCTTAGCTTCTAGCATAGTCCTGGCACTTGGTACACAGGAGCTTGATAAATACTGGATGGATGGATGGATGGATGGATGGATGGATGGATGATAACTTTAACATAGATGAGTTTGATATCTACTAAAAAGTTCCCTACAACTTGTCATTTGCAGCATGATGTAGAATATTTCCAAGACACAGACAGGAGATGTGTCAAAGAAGGAGGATTGGAGAGAGACCTTGAAGATTTCTGTGGTATCTGATCTGACCCAGTCTGCAACTAGTTTTCTCCCTTACTGAAACATTGTGTAAATTAAATAATTAAAACTATATTAAGAGCCAAGAATAGCACTCCGATGCTATATATAGTTTCTGGCTACCTAGTTATGCAGAGCACTGAAATGAGGCAAGAAGCTTTTTGACAATTTAATTAACATCTTTCTAGATCTTCAATTTCTTAAAAACACTGGGATGCTTCATTTTCAAGGTGCTTACAGTGCAAGAGGAAGGTGCTCTGATTTGTCCTTCAACATCTATCATTGAGGGATTCGGGCAGGGAACTAGGAGGAGGGAGAAAGAGGGAAGGAGAGTCTTGTCTTTTATTAACTTAGGACTTGTCCTTTTCTCACCTTCCTTTAAGTCAGCGGTTTACCTTCTGGACATGTTAAATAACAATGTGAGTGCTGTCAGCAGATTTTGGATGTAAAAAAAATAGCTCATATGTGGAATTTAAGAAGCAAAACAAATAGACCAAAAAAAAAAAAAAAAAGACAAAAGACAAAAAAACAGACTCTTAAATACAGAGAACAAACTGGCAGTTGCCAGGGAGGATGTGGGTGGGGGATGGGCAAAGTAAGTGGAGGTGATTAAAGTACACTTACTGCTATGAGCACTGAGAAGTGTGTAGAATCGTGGAGCCATTATACTGTACATCTGAAACATAATAGTGTATGCTAATTATACTTGCACCAAAAAAATAGCAGATACTAATTAGGATCAAAGACCTTTCATAGTAGCAAAACACACAGGCATGCACGCACACACACAGTTGTGTCACTGCCACAACTGAGCAAGGCCTTGCGTGGGGTGTGAAATTTACAAGGTTTACACACTGATTACTTGATATTTTCATTACCTGAGATCCTGAGCAAGCCCTTATTGAGGTCTGCTCAGAAAGTCGTGTCCATGTGATTCCCCGCCCCCAGCCCCAACAGGATAGTTTAATCTAAGTAAACGAAGTCCGTCTCCTTCTCAGTTTTCACCATCCTGGGCTGGCCACTCCAGAGAACGGGCCTGGTCACCCATCAAACTCTCAGGCTTCTTGCTCGGAGACCAGCCACCTCCAGATGGCAATAAAATGCTGAGGACGGAGTTTGAGTTCACTTACAGTTTTTTGTGTGATTTTTTTTTTTTTAAGAGGAAGAAAAAGATATAGGAACAGAACTGTGTCAGAGAATAAACCAAGGAGCAGAAGGGAATATTTTAATGAAATCAGAAAAAAACGGCAGACGACTACTTTTCTGTATTGCTGGCTTCTCAGAAAAACATTCTGTTGGCAGATTTTTTTTTTTTTTTTAAGGTGGAAATCAAGCAGGAACATGTGTCTTTTATGCTCAGAAGGTTGATCTGGGGTCTGTAGATATTACTGGAGCTCAGATGTGGTCATACCAACCAGCCTACCTGGCTGAAACTGCTGGAGCTTTCTTTGTCTCCTCCAGCTCTTGGGCTAGGTATATGTTTATCTATTTATTTTTTTTTAATTTTTTAAGATTTTATTTTTAAGTAATCTCTATACCCAACGTGGGACTTGAACTTACAACCCCCAAGATCAAGAGCGTGCACGCTCTACCAACTGAGCCAGCCAGGCACCCCAAGGTGTATGTTGAGATCCATCAGAAGGAGCCCCAGTGTCTCCTGCAGGGCACCTGAGCCATTGAATTTGGAGGCTTGGGATTAAGTTAAACTTAAAAAGTAATTATAAGAGAAAAAAATATCTTTAAAATAAAATTTGTACTCAGCAATGTGGGACATTGGTTTAGTTCATTCTTCTTTGACATATTCTTTTTTTTTTTTTTTCAATTTATTTAAACTAAAACCAAAAACTGTTTACCCATGTCTCCTACTCCTCAGCTCGGGCAACCATTAATCTGTTCTCTGTGTCTATGAGCTTAGTTTTTATTTGATTATTTTTCAGAGCCACACATATGGGAGATCGTGCTGTATTTGTCTCTCTCTGTCTGACTTATTTCACTTAGCATAATACCCTGAAGGTCCATCCATGTTGTCACATAGCAAGATTCCATTCTTTCTTTAAGGCTGAGTAATATTCCCTCACGTGTGTATAATACATAGAGACACACACCACATCTTCTTTGTCCATCCGTCCATCAGTGGACACTTAAGTTGTTTCCATGTCTTGGCTATTACAGATATGCTGCGACAAACATGGAGTGCATAGATCTTTTGAATTAGTGTTTTCATTTTCTTTGGAAAAATACCCAGAAGTGGAATTGCTGGATCATATGTTAGTTTTATTTTAAATTTTTTGAGGAACCTCCGTATTGATTCCAACAGTGGCTGCACCACTTTACATTGTCACCAACAGTGCACGAGGGTTCCTTTTTCTCCACATCCTTGCCAACATTTGTTGTTGCTCGTGTTGTTGATTTTAGTCATTCTGGCGGGTGTGAGGGGATACCTCATTACAGTTCTGATGTGCATTTCCCTGATCTAGAGCATCTTTTCACATACCTGTTGACCAATTGTATGTCTTCTTTAGCAAAAGGCCTATTCAGGTGTTCTCCCCCATTTTTTGTTTTAAACTTGTCTAGAGCACAGATTTTTTTTTTTAATTTTTATTTTTTTAGAGTTCCATGATTCATTGTTTGCATATAACACCCAGTGATCCAGGCAATCTGTGCCCTCCTTAATACCCATCACCGGGCTAACCCATCTCCCCACACCCCCACAAAACCCTTAGTTTGTTTCCTGGAGTCCGTAGTCTCTCATGGTTCCTCTCCCCCTCTAATTCTCCCCCTTCATTTTTCCCTTCCTTCTCCTAATGTCTTCCATGCTATTCCTTATGTTCCACAAATAAGTGAAACCATATAATTGTCTTTCCCTGCTTGACTTATTTCACTTAGCATAAACTCCTTCGGTTCCATCCATGTTGATGCAAATGTAGGGTAATCTGCCCATTCTTTTTTAAATTGAATTGTTTTCTTGCTATTGAGTTGTATGAGTTCTTTATATGTTTTGGATTATTTGTACCTTATTAGGTATATGATTTGCAAATATTTTCTCCCATTCAGTAGGTTGTCTTTCCATTTGGTTGATGGTTGCCTTTGCTATGCAGAAGCTTTTTACTTTGATAGAGTCCCACTTGTTTATTTCTGCTTTACTTGTCCTTGCTATCAGTGTCAGATTTAAAAAAAATCATCACCAAGACCTATGCCAAGGAGCTTACACTTAGGTTTTCTTCCAGGAGTTTTATGGTTTCAGGTCTTACGTTCAAGTTTTTAATCTACTTTGAGTTAATTTTTGCATCTGGTGTAAGATAATGGTCCAGTTTCACACTTTCTGTCATAATGGAGTGAGTTGTTATAATTTCTGAGGACTGACTGCCCAGTTAGCTCTGTAAGTGGAGAGTTTTCCAGCGTGGGTTAGTCCTGAGAAGACACATACTACTGCTCTACAAACCACAGTATCCCTACAGTGTGCAGAGTCCTTGTCTACAGAAACTATTTGAGTCCACCCAAATCAGCATGTCACCTGATTTACACACACACACACACACACACACACACACACACACACACACACAGAGGCATGCTGGCCAGTGGGAACAATCAACTGAATCTGCTAGGCAGTCCACCCTCCTGGACTCCATGGCCCACAACCAACCCATGGTGGGAACTCTGAGCTCCTTGGGACATCTGATCAACCTCACATGCCAGGCACAGGGTGGGATGGAATTGGAGGGTTGGAGACAATCCCTAAAAAGGAGAAACTGTGGTCCAGGGCCCACAGGCGTTCTGGTCTGGGTCCAGGGCTCCTCCACTCAGATGGCTGCCTTCTCTCTGGACCCAGGCACCTAACAAGGCCTTAGAAAACTTCCAGAAAAATGCTTCCAGGAGCACCTGGGTGGCTCAGTGGGTTAAAGCGTCTGCCTTTGGCTCAGGTCATGATCCCAGGGTCCTGGGATTGAGCCCCGCATCAGGCTCTCTGGTCATCAGGGAGCCTGCTTCCCTTCCTCTCTCCCTGCCTGCCTCTCTGCCTACTTGTGATCTCTAATAAATAAATAAAATCATTAAAAATTTTTAAAAAAATGCTTCCAAGTAGGAGTTGGATGATGAGGGGCTGAGGAGTGCAGGGCCTCAGTCAGGAGCCCTGATGTTACATTGCTGTAGACAGCCCACAACCCCAATATCCTATCTAGGTTTGCCAGACCTGCCGCTCAGATGAGACTTCCTTGCCTACAGAGGCAGAGTTGTTCACTCTTCGCCCTGTGCTCCTACAACATTTTCTTCAGGCCTCAGCTCCCACGTGACTGTGTGAATATGTGGTTTTCTCTCTCCCTCCCCCTGTAGACTTCAAGACCATGGAGAGCAATCATATCTTATGTTTCCTTCTGTCTGCAGGGCCTGTACACACAGAATAGCAATGATGTTTGGAAAATGAATGAAAGAACGGCTTGTCCACCTGGAAGTCACCTCATGTAGTATATCCCAGACACGGATTGCTAATTACCATGTAGAGGACGGCAAGCTCTATGCCACACAGTGTGATGCCGTGTTAAATATTCATACGCGTGGTTAAAAACAGTGCTTTCCTTTTTAGACCTCTGTGGCAGCAGCAGGATGAACAAGACGCGCATTGTTCTAGGGGATCGATATTCCCGAGTGGGCTCTGCAAAGTTCAAAAATGTATGGGAACTTCGCATGCTAGTCATACTGATGGGATCTCATATTTGAACCCTGCTTTCACATCCATTATCCCTTTGAGCCTCTCAAAAACCCTGGGAGATGGGGAGGCTCTTTTACTTGGTAGGAAAAGAAAGCAAGACAGACTGACTGGTTAACGGATGCATCCCTGTCCTCCAAATTCAAACACGACTTTCTTGACCAACTCGGAGTTTTTCCTGCCATCCATTTGTCACCACGATGGCAGCCAAATTGCTTAAACTCTCAGCAGTCTTTTAGGATTTCTGATCCAAAAAGAAGAAAAATGTATTCTATGCAGTGGGGAAGTAAGATCAAGGAATTAAAAGGTTGCTTAAGTACTTGGCAAATATTATCGTTTCACATCTCGGTGGTGGCTTTCCAGGATTGTTTGATGGACATGTTGTTCACATGCATTCATAATGCATCACCCCTACTCCCCTTGTGGATAATTTTGTAACCAAGGATCAAAGGGGAACCTTCTGCTTCGATACTTCATTATGAATATTTAACATGGCATCCAAGCACTTTTCACAACCTTCTGCTATCTTCCCGTGGTAATTGGTGATCTGTGTGATGGGACTTTGTGGCACATAATATGTTGAGATGATTTCTAGGTCGTCTACGGCCATCAGGCTAGATGAAGACTATTTAATTTGTAATCGCTTATGACAATTCCTCCATGTTTTAAGAAGCTCTGAAGGAAATGGTGTCTTTATTCCCCCTGTCTTTTGCCTACCAAGGTATACTGCAATGGAGCCCGAACCCTTTTACTTCCAGTGTCCTTTCCCATTGATTACCTTAGTGGGCTGTTACATGGTATGTACAAGATTAGTGTTAGAGTGGTGCCCCTGTTATCAGACTGCCTTGCTCTTTTTCACGACTATAGGCTAACCAACCCTTTCATAAATGCCCCGTGAAGGTCTCGGAGGAGCCTCAGCAGGAGAATGAGTGGCTAGTCCAACACAGCCCCGTTGCTGGAAAAATGTATGCCTTCATAACGGGGACCAGTGTTGACACTTCCACTTGAAAGGGGTTCTACGTCCATTTATAGTTATCCTCAGGACTCTGGAATTCTGTTCTACAGTGGAAGAACCATTAAATCTTTCCTCTCCTTCAGTCCCTGGCCAGTCTTCACCCACTTACTCAGTTGACTTTTTAATTTTGTAATGTGCTACCTCTGCTGCTCCGTTCCCATTGCTTCTACCGGCTCACCCCACATGGAGAATGTTAGTGCTTCTATCACCACATCTCCCCGAGCACTGCTGCTGAATGAGCTTTATTTGCTCAAGAACTATTTTTATGCCATCATTCCTCTGCTTGAAAATCTCCCCTGGCTTCTACGGGAAAGTCCAAAACCTCTCTTCTGGAACTGGAAGCTGTCTTAACCTCACCCGATTTCACCTATGCATCTTAATATCTCATTATTTCCAAATAGAAACATCTGTCCTTTTGCTCGCACTTTGCTTCACCCTAAAATGTCCTCTCCCCTGCTTTTTCCTTGATTTAAATAGTACAGATCTTTCCAGGAGGAGCTCCAATCCCATGTCTTTCCATGAAGCCTATCATTAACATTTTGGTCCACAATGCTGTTGTCTTCTCTGACCTAGTGCATATGTTGATATAACACATTTTGGAGCTGAATCAAATACTGTTCTGAGTTATTCTCTAGTTGTTGCAATTGATGTCCTCTTCTGTAAACAGGCCTTTCTTATCTCCCATTTACCTACAGAATCTTTAAGATTCTGGATCATTCTTAACCTATTCATAATGGATTACTGGCTGTAACCGTTAACATTCCAAACTACATTCCTTTAAAAAGCATATATACATATGTATTTTTTTCTGATTGTGAGTTTAGTACATTCTTATTGTAGGAAATGTGTAGTCAGAGTCTTATA
Source organism: Enhydra lutris kenyoni (assembly GCF_002288905.1). Taxonomy (NCBI): domain Eukaryota; kingdom Metazoa; phylum Chordata; class Mammalia; order Carnivora; family Mustelidae; genus Enhydra; species Enhydra lutris. Next base: position 12,734,814 of record NW_019154132.1, on the reverse strand, counting down.
TAAAGAAGGAAAAATCTACTGTCCCAAGGCAACCCCATTAGTATCTTGGGAGTGTCCTTCAGCTGTGCTTTCCACTAAACCATGCATTTTCACTTGTCTTGGCCTTTACTTACACTATTCCTCCTAAACTCTGTTTTCCTACTAGGTCTTCTCAAATGAGCATGACTCAAGAACTATCCAAATATCACCTCATCGGTGAAGCCGTACTTAAATTCCATCCTCATAGGTAGGATTAATCCTCTTCTACCAACTCAGTCTTCCAAGGGTTTCTAATTTACTGGTGTCATGTACCTGGCATCATGTACACAGGCCATGGGGATGCTATGCTTGCCCATCCATTACCCCAACAAGACTGGGAGCTCTCTGAGGGCAAGGGGAATTTTTATCCATCCCTATATGTACCACATCTGCCCGCACAGAGCTGGTATTCAAAAGAATGCTAAGTGAATAATGAACGTATCCATATTACTTAGGCTTCTCATCTGGTGAGAAGATGAAACGATACTTAAATGTTATTTTTAAGGCCACAGTAATAAGCACATAGTACTCCACAAAACCGTCAATTTTTACCTATGTTTCCAGAATATAACATCTTTTATGATAAAAATGTTGCCCCACTAGAAATAATAGGTCTGGAATAGTTCTAGACAATCCAATATCCAACTCCACAATGTACCAACGTATACATCATTGTGAATGAGGTTCCAGGAATATACGTGCAGACATCACCCAGATCAAGATAAGACCCCATGATGCTCCCTCCTAATCACTAACCACATCCTCCTCCCCATTTCAGAGCAACTAAGTTGTTCCTAACAGTATAATTTAATTGTGTATGTTTTTGAACTTTGTGTAAATTGAACCATACAATATCTATTCTAGCTTCTTTCACTCAATACAATGTTTGTGGGATTTATTTATACAATGATAGTTTGCTACTTTTACTGGTATGCTATTATGATTATAATTTATCCATTCTATTCTTGATGGACATTGGGCTGTTTCTGAGTTTTAGCTTTTATGAAAAATGCTATTAACCTCATATACATAAATACATACATATACATATTGATGTGTACAAAAATATTTAGAAATTTGTCTTAGCTTATAGTCCATAAATGAAAACTATAACCTGGTTAGTGTTTAGGAAATAACAAAATAAAATTGAAAGGTACTCTTTTTCAAAACTCCAGAGGGATAGTTTAAAAGTAAGCAATGAGGGGCACCTGGGTGGCTCACTGGGTTAAGCCTCTGCCTTCAGCACAGGTCATGATCTCAGGGTCCTGGGATCAAGCACCGCATCCGGCTCTCTGCTCACAGGAAGCCTGCTTCCCTCTCTCTCTCTGCCTGCCTCTCTGCCTACTTGTGATCTCTGTCAAATAAATAAATAAAATCTTAAAAAAAATAAAAGTAAGCAATGATATAAGTTTTTAAGGTTAGAATTTTATGTATGTACGCACATACACACACATATATATATATATTCACATACACACATATACACCCAAGTGAATAACATTTTTCATAAACTGAAAATTTTCATTCAGTTTTCATAAATATATAGACATATATAATTTAATTTGCAGTACTTTACAAACTTCTGATGAAGCAGCATGTCCCATGTAAAGAGCAGCCACATTTAAATACAAATGAACTTGGTTTTTCATTGGAATGAAAATTAAGGGAACCACTCACTAGAATATAGGAGGTCCTACTGTAGCCACTCTCAATCAATTTTAAATCTCTGTCTGCTGCTTTGAGCCCATGAAGTCAGATATCCAGTCTCTGTAGGTTAATGTCTTATTTGGAGATATGACCTTAGGCTTAAATTTTTGGCTGTAGAGGAAATCTGAGCTGAAGGAAAATTTGAATTATTGAAACAATTTTTAGCCCATCAGGTATGAATTAGAGAAATTATATAGAGTATTATTCAAAATGCTTCTTAAAATATCAACTTAGAACAATAATAATACTGACAAACCTCGCGTTGAAATAATGAAAATTTAACATAGGTGGTCTCAGTTGGACGAATTTTCAGTCGTATATACCAGTGGAATACCATGGTTTAGATGATGTTAACTTAAGGGATAACCTGGCTTTTGCTAAGTACAAAACTCACTCCAAAACTTGTTCATCAGAAGTTTCAAACCCAAAGTGACTATTGTAGTTATACACTTGTGGTCAAATTCTGTTCTTACAGTTCCATGAGTGTGCTATAAAAATCTACACAGCCTTCCTATTTATGAAGCACACGTTCTGAAACCATTGTCAGTGGGCACTCCAGTATTATGGACCCAGAACTGGAAGTTTTGCTGCTTCCTTATGAAACATTAGCTATGTAAGCAACATTACCCTATTCTTTCCCCGGCAATCATATGAAAAAATATCTAGAAATCAATGTTAGCTAATATTCTGTAAGTAAAAGGTATAACCTGGTTAGTATCTATGAGATGACAAAATCATGTTGTAAGACACCCTCTTGGGGAACACTAGAGGGGGGTGCTTAGAAGCGAAAAATGATGTAAGTTCTTGAGGTTAGAACTGTCCATATTCATTCAGTCCTGACATGACATGTTTCCAGAATCTTCCTTCTTCTCCCCATTACCATCATGCCTATCCTTTTGGCCCTCCCAACTCAACGTAGACTGAATTTTTAAGAGTGAATTTTTTAAAAAAAGATTTATTTATTTATTTGAGGGTGGGGACAAGGGAAAAGGAGAGAGAGAACCTCAAGCAGACTCCACGCCCAGCACAGAGCCCAATGCAGAGCTCAATCTCACAACCCTGAGATCACGATCTGAGCCAAAATCAAGTGTTGGATGCCCATCGAACTGCACCACCCAGATGCTAAGGGGTCTTAGCTTTAGTGATAAAAGAAGACATTAAAAGACCCTCTCATTTACATTGAACGTCACATCACCAATTACATAGTTATTGTGAACACACACTCATTAACTGGAGTTAGGAAGAACATCTTTTGAGGGTCAGGAACTGATCCACTGGAAAGATGAGAAAAGAGATGCTCTAACAGTGATGAAAACTAGATTTTGGACTCAGGTTGGTTGATTTCAAGTCTAGTGTTTTCTATAAAGGTAAATTGTCTCTTGAGAGCAAACCTACAAAGGGAGCTCAAGGTAGATTAATCCTTTTTTTTTTAAAAAGGTTTTATTTATTTATTTATTTGACAGACAGAGAGCTCACAAGTAGGCAGAGAGGCAGGCAGAGAGAAAGGGGGAAGCAGGCTCCCTGCTGAGCAGAGAGCCCGATGCAGGGCTCGATCCCAGGACCCTGAGATCATGACCTGAGCCGAAGGCAGAGGCTTAACCCTCTGAGCCACCCAGGTGTCCCTAGATTAATCTTTATGAGTAAATAACTGACAAACAGTAGAAGGGTCATCATTCATACCTCAGGGGAATGAATCAAAAAAAAAAAAAAAGGATTTTTTTTCCATTTTGCCATAGCTGGCAAAAGTTGGCTTGGGGAATTGGAACTTGGGCAGTTCCAGGCAGAAGAATATCAGGTGTGTGGTGTTGCAAAAGCTGCAGGTGTGTAGCAAGCAGAGGCCCGTTTATTCAGGGGAGGTCACACTGGCAAAGCCACATCCCTGTTAAGTCCCTTAATAGGACTGTGGGGACCTGCCCGTTAGGGGAAATGCAAAACTCACAGTTTACCTCAGTTTCAGTTCTGGGATTTCCGGTCAATAGGCAAACATTGACTCTCTTCCCAAAGACAATCAGGAGAAGAGGCTTCTTGGGATTTGGAAAGAAAAATGATGCAAGAAAGTGGGTTCTGGGAATGGGAACAATGGGACAGGATTCAAGTAGCTGGCTTCTTATTTTGGCCTGAAGAAGATTCTGGGAGTAAAACACGAAAGATAAGAAATACATATAAAATATGTAAGTCAAGATAAGCTGAGGCCCGTAATTCAGCTACCTTGGTACAACATCCCACTTACATATGGTTTGTACCTTGAAGAGTCCCTGCCCTGGAACTTTCTAGTTCAATCAGCTCACTGGTCACACAGTGCCCTTCTGACAGCTGGGAATGAACGTAGCTCAAGACAGTGGTCCCGTCGCCAGATTCTGAACTGAAAAACTCATCCTTAAACCACGGTGAAAATGTCTAGAAGTTAAATACAATGAAAAGTGCAGTGCCTATCTTTGGGGATGCTCTGTGGAATTTTTCCTACATACCTAGAAGTCTTCCCAACATGAGTTTTTCTCAGATGGCTCACATTCCAGCAGAAGAAAGAAGGGACATATTTGCTATTTCTTTAGCCTAAAGGTTTTCTTCCTATTCGAGGTAGGACCTAACAAGTCCCATGACAAGCATCACAGTAAGACATTTGGCTGAGGGCCCCTGGGTGGCACAATCTGTTAAGCGTCGGACCCTTGACTTCAGCTCAGGTCCTGGTTACGGGTCGTAGGATCAAGCCCCACACTGGGCTCTGCTCTGGGCAGAGTCTGCTTGAGTTTCTCTGGCCCCCTCCCTCTACTCCTCCCACTTACGCATGCTCTCTCTCGCTCTCTAAAAATAAATAAATCTTTAAGGAAAAAGAAGACATTTGTCTAATGAGAGTTAACATCAGTTTGCTTTGCAAGAGAGGCAGATGCAGAAGAGTTTTTATGGGATGGTCTTCAGCCTCCCTTGGATTGTTTTTCTGCAGTAGTACCTCACACTATTACATTCACAGAACCTGCTCTGAAAAATTGCAAGCTGGCAATTCCAAAATTAGCCACAGGAGCCCATGGAAAAAGCCGGCATTCACACCGCCTTCCAAAATGTAGCTGCTGTGGCAAGAGAAACCAAAGGCACTGTTTCCTGGACAGCCCTGTGGTCGGCTGCACGCCCTAACACTTCTGACGTATAACCCTCTTTGCTGAACATTCCCACCGGTAAACCTGGGGGGAGGCCGGCCAGGTTTATGTCACAGCAAACGGAAGCACATCCCCAGACATCCCTATCATCTGTACCCAGCCCCAAAACGGGAGGAAGAGTAGGCGGGGCTATGAATATTGATGCCCAAGTTCAATTATACAGAAACTGTGTAGGCAGACTCAGTTCTCCAAGGGAATTTCTGAAAAGTTAAAATAAGATGAAGGAACGATTTTCTAAGGGCATATAAATAACAGGAAGGATATCTCTCTCCCGGCTCTCTTTATCTTTGGTCTGCACCCTGTGTCTCTAGGAAACGGTAAAAAGAATTTGTCTAAGGATTAGGAGATAGAAACTAAAGCCACAGTGTTCACAAACATGCAGTGAGCAGCTTTAAAAAACCCGCCCACTGAGACCTCCTCTCCTCGCCACAACCGCACAGAGAAGGCATTCTGTCTGTGACTCCGAAATAGGACTCCAAATGCACCACAATGCCACCCCATAACTCTTCTGCGCATGCAACCCAATGCTTATTGGGTGCTGCTAAGGAAAGGCAAGGCACCATGTCCTGCAGCCCCAGGAAAGCTCATTCCCTTGAAGAGTCTGCGGCGTAAAATGGTCAGACAATTGGAACAGCAACAGTGCGAAGAATGCCCGAGAGCAGCATCATACGAAAGACCAAACCAAGTGTTCCTAGGGAATGAAGCTTCTGGTTTAGAGGGTCAGCTCGTGATCCTGGGGCGGGTCACACCCACACCTGGACAGGCAGCCATGGGGAAGAGAGCAAAGGTATAGTCCAAGCAAAGTGTGAGAACAAGAAGAGAGGTCACCAGGTGCAAAGCACTGCCCGCTCTGCGGGGCACAGGACACGCTCCTATGGAACTTGCCTGCTGTGCTTGGCCCAGGGTTGGTGCAGGGTGAAGGGCGTGAAGGGCGGGGGATTGTGAATCCTCCTCCAAACAACTTGGTCCCTTAAAGGCACAGGGAGATGGGTGCACAGGGGCAAAGAGAGTGGCAGAAGCAAAATAATAAACCCTTTCAGTATTTGCCATCTGTTTTGTACGCACACACTCACACACAATTTGTGATTTTTTTTCTGCAGGCTTTTTGAATCACCAGTGTTTCCACCCTGTTCGATGAGCAACTTTGTCGAAGGCTTGGACTTTCCCCACCTTCCTTCCACTACGACACAAAACCGCCCTCTGAATTGGATCATGATGTCATGATGATGTTATCATTTTACCAGCAGTGAGGCTGAACATTTCTGTATATCGTGAAGAGAGCTGTCTCTTTACTGTGGCTGATAAATCTAGCTGACTGCAAAGGTGATTTCATTCCTATGCAGACATCAAGGAACCATTCGGAGAGCAGAGTCATCCTTGGAATGAGAAGCAAGTTTTGCTTGTGTTTTTCTTTTTTCTTTTTTTTTTTAAAGATTTATTTATTTTAGAGAGAGAGAGCGTGTGTGCATGCACAAATAGGGGAAGGGGTAGAAAGGGAGAGGGAGAGAATCTCAAGCAGACTCCCACTGAGCAGGGAGCCCCCACACGGGGCTCTATCCCAACACCCTGAGATCATGACCTGAGCTGAAATCAAGAGTTGGATGCTTCTGAGGTGCAGAAGTGTTAAATGACAACTACACTGGAGTAAGTCAGGCAAAGAGAAGCTGACAGAAGCAGGACAGAGGACACAGAAATGTTTCTTTAAAAAAAATAAAAATAAAAACACTAAGTGGTCTATGGTATGCTGGTCAAAGTGGAGACCAACTAGAGACTATCCGGAAAATGATAGTTTCTGGGTAAACACCCCCTTTCTCTATTAGTGACATGCTCATTCAATATCTATCCTTACAGAACGGTAAATGATTTTGTTCTCCGTGTTAAACAAACAACGCAAACCCTCACAAACCTTATTTGACTGAGGGATTTTAGTGTTTTGCTTGTCTCATTGTAAAGCCAAAAGCAACTTCACAACTTTTGCGGGGGCTGTGTGGGAAGCTATTATATGTAGGCATAAGGTAAAAGAAATGAATCCTTGAGAGTGGTCCTTTCAAATCAGATGTTTTCTTGTTTAAATGAACTTCTGGTTTTGAGAAAGAGAGAGAGGGGGTGGGGAAAGAGGAAGGAAGGGACAGAGCAGGGAGGGGGAGGGAAGGAGGAGTGGAGGGAGGGGGAGGAGAGGGGGAGGGACTATATATCCATGTGATTGGGTAGAAAGAGCACCAGACACTTGGAATCCTTAAGGTCTCTGGCCCTGGTGGACATATGTCCAAAACTTTCAAGGTCTTATTTTCTTACTTAAGTCCAATAACAGGGTCAACTTAGATGCTCTGGAAAGTCTGTTCTTATTCTAAGATTCTAAGTTGCATGTAAGTCAAATCTTATTTCATATTCGCCCAAGGAGCTCCCTTTTTACCCCAGTTTGATGGTTTCCTAAAGGAGTTACACCTATACTCGGCTTTATTAGATTCTTAAATTCACCGTTAGCATACCACCTCTCAGAGGAAATGTAAAACTCCGCAATCCTGCTCTCCTGTCTTGAAGTACAAAATGACTGAAATGTAGAGCTCCTTGGCCAGCGTCTCCTCCCCCCTCTGTCTCCTCCTTCCCTAGTGACTGATTGCTGAAGCCTCTTGTATATTTCATAGATCTTGGCAAGTTGGGTCCTCAAGAGTGAAACTCAGAAGGGGGAAGTGAACTTAATTATCCCATTCCTCCCACCCCACTTATTTCTAAGATCATCCCTAAATACCAAAGCCTTTCAAGGAGCAGTCGATGATCATGGAACCAACTGGCCCATTTTACACATCGCACTGGCTATGCGTGAGAAGAAAGACCCAAGCACGGAAGGAAAGGCTCCTAGCCAAACTGAACCTTCCATATCAAGCAACTAAACATGAACTCTTCGTTAGTTAAAATGTCATAGCATTATGACATTTTAATGTCATCTTCCTGAAGAACAGGTCACGAGAGAAAACTGCATTACAGATTTTTGTAGAATGGTGTTTTTAGAGCATTTCTGTGTAAGTAACATAGACCATCCATAATTTACTAACATACAGGTCAGGATTTCACTCTGGTCATTTTTGTAAATTCTTCTTCGACACTGAGCTAAGAATTTATTTTCTTGTCTATAACGGCTATGAAGGTAGCATGTACGTGCTGTTAAACACCTTAGACCAATGCCTTGTCATCCCTGGAACCTTTGTGGCAAGTTGAAAAGAAACCAAAACATCAGACCACCGCTCTCTCATTTCCTAATTGGCCATTCATTTCCCGTCCTTCCCTGCCCCTCTCACACACATGTTAACAGATGCAGTCAGCACCCCGCCCGTATCCCCCTGACACTCACTTCCATAATTAGAAGGCTTACAGGGAACACCGACAACTCTACACAGAGGGCTTTTTTTTTTTTCCTTTTTCTGATTGTAGGAGTAAAGGAGGGGTAAGTACTGGAGAGGCAATCCCCCCCCCCCCCCCCCCCCACCAAAGCAGCAATCAACCCATGATGGAGAAGGAGCATGTGAATAAATAAATACCTAGTTTCTGTACCCCCAAATTGGACATATGTCCAAAACTTTCAAGGTCTTATTTTCTTTCTTAAGTCCAATAACAGGGTCAACTTAGATGCTCTGGAAAGTCTGTTCTTATTCTAAGATTCTAAGTTGCATGTAAGTCAAATCTTATTTCATATTCACCCAAGGAGCTCCCTTTTTAGTGGATGCCCGCTGCACACAGTGGTGACTGGCTTGATAATGCTCTCTTGATGGTCTTCCTGCTCTTTTCCTGTCTTATCTCCCCAAACCTCTGCCAGTATTTCCGGAGTATGTCTTCCAAATAAGCTACTTACACACAAAATTGTATCTATCCCTGGGTCAGCTTCTTGGAAGCCCCAAACTAAGATCCAACACATAGCTCCCATAGCCACTAAATGTTCTGAGCTTATAAGATATTGGAGCTGAAAGGCACATCGCAGTCTTATGACACAATCCTGGCCGGCTTGAACGTCACATGGAAACACGGGAGATCCAAACAGACTGACCCCCAGGTCACATCAGCAGTTCATGGCAGAAAGCAGGGTCCCTGTGTCCCCAGGATTCTATACTGTGAGACTAAATCTGGTTAGCCACCTAGGGCACTTTTTTTTTTTTTAAATGAAAACACTACTTTTAGCAGAAGTCAGACATGGGGCTCAAACTAAAGAATAAAGAAAGTCCATACTGGTAGGCTGAGTGTAAGACAACAAAAAACAAAGAGGGTGATCTATTCTGTGAGGGTGACAGGAGTTACCGGAGAAAGGTATTATTGTCATTGGTCAAAGAGACAAGAATATACAGAATTCTACATAAGAGCTAAGGGAACATTCTATCCTCTCCAACTCCCAGACTCTTACCATTTAATATTTTGAATGTGTATTTTAAAATGCGTATATCTATATAGATATAGATACCCTGTACGTAGGATAAGGTCTTCACCTTTGGAAGAAGAACCCCTCTGAGCCCTGAATCCTTAAATAACAAAGTCTCTTTCTCCATATTGTGCTTTTGGTCAGCAGATTCAAGGCTGCCTCATGGCCTTTGGGTTGGTTTTCATCTTCTGTTGTAGTTTAGGGCCTTGACTTTGGCAATTTACAGCTGTTGCTCTAGGAGGTAAACCTAGAGCAAAACAGACACCACAGAACCTTTAAAAAAGATGACACCCGCCTATTTAAATAGTGTTTTATGTAGCACGGAATCACCTTAAGTGACACTGTAGAAGAAGAAGGATGCCTCAAAACAGTTTTTGAGCAATATAAATATTATTTTACATGTGTGTTTGTTCTCATTGGTCCTAACTTCTGCATTCTTCTGGTGTGAGATCTGAGGACTTGACATATGAAAGCCAGCCCGCGATTTATCAACTAATAATAATACCATCAAAGGAAAATGATATTTTTCGTGGCACATCAAGTTTTTAACTTATTTAATTCCTCTAACATTTCAAGAGGAGGACATTTTAAAATGGGAGACAAATAATATTTGATTCTAGTCTTGATTTGGGTTATAAAGAAAGAGATTCTGAGTTTATGTTCAAGGTCAAAACATAGAGGACTACATTTATGCTGAGACTCCTTTCAAAAGTGGGTTTCTCCTTTCAAGTCAGGGGTTGGTAGGCTGAATAATGGCCCCCCACAAAGATGTCCACATTCCAGTCCCCCCACCTGTGAAGATGTCATGGTACAGAGCAGAAGGGACTCTGTAGACATGATGAAATTAAGGCTCTTGAGATAAAGAGATTATCCTGGATTATCCCGATGGGCCCCATGTAAAGGACCAGGGTCCTTGTAAGAAAGAGAAAAGAGGGTCAGGTCAAAGGAGAAGGAGACGTGATGGCAAAAGCAGAGGTTGGAATAATCCCATTGCAAAGAAAGAACCGCCAGCCAAGGGGTGTAGGTGGTTTCGAGAGGCAAGAAAATAGATTCTCCCTCAGAGCCTCTAGAATGAGCCTTCTGAGCCCCAGAAAGAAAATACTTGTATTGCTTTAAGCCACTCAGTGTGTGGTGACTTGTTACAGCAGCCACAGGAAATTAACACAAGGGGTGTGCGTGAGTACTTCTGCGGGGCAATCTACCCAGCCGTTTGGCTCCAGGCCGTGCACGCTCATTCGCCCAAGCTAAGAAAGGCAGGCTGAGCAGAAAGAAGAAGGCTTAGATCAATCAGACATCTCTTGAGCTCCAATCCTACCTCTGCCACTTGCTGTCTGGGTACTTCTGGGCAGGTGACTTCTCCTCCCTGAGCAGTACATATCTCATAGGTCAAGCAGGGCTTGTCCGTATTTCAGATCCAATAGAATTGCAGCTCTATCGTGACAGCAATAAGCCATCCAGATAGTACCAGTAGGCTGTGGTGGGATTTAAATGAATGATGCACATAATGTATCTACGCAGTGTTTTTGTCATACCGTAGACGCTCAGTTGAGGTCGGTTCTCTTCCCCTCACCTGAGCCTTACACAGCAGGGGTCGTGGGTTGGGTATGTTCCCTGCTTTCTAAAATGCATGTGCAGGAATCTGGATCACCCATACCTTCTTGCCTCAATGGGGAGAGCATCAAAACCTCCCTTCTCAGCAGGGATTAGAAGATGCCTTTTTTATTCCGACAGCTCTGCTGAGACATAATTTACACGCTGTCACATTCACCCATCTTCAGTGGACAGGTCAATGAACTTCAGCATATTTGCAGAGTTGGGCAACCCTCACTACAGTTGAATTTTTGAACATTTCCAACATCTGAAAAAGGAGACCAGTGCCGTGACTCCTAATTCTCACCCTAGCCCCTATGCAACCATGAATCAATGTTCTGCCTCTACAGATCTCCCTTTTCTGGCCACTTGCTATAACCATACGATATAACCAAGCTGTTTTGCTGGCTCATTTTTACTTCTCCAGGCTCACACCTTACCTGTGTCCCATTCCCCAACCTGCTATGACAGCAGCACAGAATTATTTTCAGTTCTCTGAGTTTTCACAGTTTATACCTCCCTGCCTCCAACAATACCAATACACATGCCCCTCTGCCTGAATGAACGACATGCATACATCCTTCGGGGTTCAAGGGAGACACTGCGCTTTTCCGGAAGTCTCAGACAGGTGCCTCCGTGCCGCAATTTTTCTTTTTAAAAATTTATTTATTTATTTGACAGAGAGATCACAAGTAGGCAGAGAGGCAGGCGGGGGGGGTGCGCGGAGCAGAGAAGCAGGCTCCCCACTGAGCGAAGAGCCCAATGTGGGGCTCGATCCCAATACCCTGGGATCACGACCTGAGCCAAAGGCAGAGCTTAACCCACTGAGCCACCCAGGTGCCCTCACTCTGCAGTTTCTCAGCTCCTTATTCCAGAGCTCATCATGCTACATGACAGCTGCCTGCTTCTCTGCCTTCCCCGCAAACCTGGAAAAAGGAGAACCTATAACCTATCTTACCCATCACTGTATCCTCAGGATCACGTGTGGTACTTAGTGCTATAGATATTTATCAATGGGATGGATTAAAAAACGTCTCCAATTTGAATGAGTTCACACTTCTTATTTGCTATATTCAGGGAAGCTAAACTAAGGCCGATATGTCAGACATTATCTGAAGTCATCTGTCACCTGTGTATTACTAGTGGCTATCTGGCGGGAGGAGTGTATGCAAATGTGTTATAGATCAAGAAATACATAGCATTATATAGCATTTAATTTTCCTCCACTAATATCTGGACAAAAGAGGGCTGAATGACTTGCATAGCAATGTCCTACTTAATCTGGGGAATATTTCCACCTGGGGTAGGTCAGAGAGGCTCTTTCTTTCTTTCTTTCTTTTTTTAAAGGTTTTATTTATTTATTTGACAGAAATCACAAGTAGGCAGAGAGGCAGGCAGAGAGAGAGGGGGAAACAGGCTCCCTGCCGAGCAGAGAGCCCAATGCGGGGCTCGATCCCAGGACCCTGAGATCATGACCTGAGCTGAAGGCAGAGGCTTTAAACCACTGAGCCACCCAGGCACCCCAGAGAGGCTCTTTAATTCCTAAATCTCTATTCAGGTTTGAACCTTTGTGTAGAAGGTATCTACTAAACTACAAACAACAACAACCATAAAAGTACAATTAATTTTAAACCAACAGTTTCTAACACAACCAAATAACTAAACCCTAATTTTTAAAAAAAATCCTTCATTTCTATGATCTTCTCACTGCTTCTTGGACTACATAGAGTAGAACTTTGCTTTTTTAGCCACAGGTCCAAGGATAGCACAGAAATATAATGTGACCCACAAATGTAATTTAAAGTATTCTAGTAGTTGTATTTAAAAAGTACAGAGAAACAGGTGAAATTAATTTTTAAAAAATATATTCTTTAACCCAAGGGGTTCCTGTGTGTGTGTGTGTATTACACATATAATATCAAAGGTATTAGTCAACATGTAAACAATATAAAAACTGTAAAAACCGTTCTTTCTCTTTCCGCTAAGTCTTCAAAATTCAGTGTATATCGAACATATTGCAATTTGGAATATGCACATTTCAAGTGTCGCTTAACCACATGTGGCTGGTGGGCGCCATGTTGGACAGTGAAGCCATAGAATGTCCATCCTTGGAACTAACTCTCGTCCCAACAGAAAGCACAAGAGAAGGTTACTGGTTGATTCTCAGCTCTCAGTGTGCATGTAAATCACCTCGTGGATATTTAAGTGATGTTCCCATTCCTACGTCCCACCTCTGGAGATTTTAATAGATCTGTGACAAATCCTGAAATCAATGTTTTGAAACTGGTTTTCTCCCAGTTTATTCAAATAAGAACTATCAGAAGAACTGGCCTAGGATCCTTACATTTGTCTTATTGCTGGCATTCTGTACCAGTTTTGGCATCCATTTCTGTCTGGATAATCTATTGGGCTTTTCGAATTCCCATCTACTTGGGCTACCTTTTGGTGCTTGCCTGACTTCCTCAATGGATCTAACCTTCCGGCTCTGAGAATGACCTTCTAATTCTTACATAATGCAATTCTTACCACTTTTCTTGCCTTAATTCTTGGTATTGTTTCTGCCTGGTTCTGTGACTGCCCATCCTCCATTATTATTTGTGTTGTTTTTAATTTTTATCGCAATTTTCTTTTCTTTTGCTGTGGCCCATTCCTTATTGAATAATCATTTATCTTAAGGCATCTGATCAATCACCAAAAGCTGAAAACAACCATTAACTATTAGAATTATAGAGCCTATCCCAGTGATTGCCAAGGATGGGATGTTAGTGTTCCCGCAGATGAATTCCAAAGGTGGTCATCCCTCGCCTCAACAAGAAAATTTCACTATATAAGCAAACAGACACCCACGAGCTTACTTACTGGCCGTCGCTTCAAAATTCCACATCAGCTTCTTTTCTTTCTCAAAAATGAGAAACTGGGTTTACCTGGAAAGGCCTCTGCAGGGAAGTGGGTTTTATTGGTCAGAACTTCCAGTATTAAAGGGAACTGAAATTCAAATGGTACTTTTTCAAATCACGACTTTTCAAGAATGTACAAGTTTAAAATCTCCCCTCCTCACTCTTCCCCCTCAACCCCCACCTCCAAAACGCTAGTCTGGATGGTGAGAGGCCCCGTGACTCCAGAGATGAATATAGATGGACCTGAAGTCCAAGGGGGGCCATTAGCCTCCCCCCCAGGGCATGCAGGGTGTTTTGTACCCCCTTTCTGGCCCCTTCACCCCACACAGGTGTCTTCAGTAATCTGAATGCCAAAGCCATGACCCTTTGCTTGTCCCGGGCTCCTAGGTGGTCTGTTGTAATAGTAGCTGAATGGGCCTGGCTGAGGTGGTCAGAGTGCGACTGGCTTCCCGGGTGACCCTGCTGGGCAGTAAGTTTCTCCTAGGGTGGCCATGCCCAGGACAGTGAGAAAGCCTGAAGGCTAAGAATTGACAAGAATGCAGGTAAACATAGATGGGTAAAGAGGCCAAGAGAAGCATTTCAGGTGTTCAGGGCTGAGTGAAGACGAAATCAGAGATGAAACCGGCAAAAGGGTTCCTAACGCATTTCCTCCAGCACTGGCTGCTTGTGTTGCTCACCCTGGTATGCCCAAGGATTAAATTAACTCCAAGAATACAGGGGGTGCCCAATAGTGTACTGCCCTGAAGAACAAGAAGTCACTCTTCACGACTGTTCCGCCATGTCTGTTGTGATCATTCTAACGACCACCGCTCTACAGTTGCGATTCCCCGAGATACGGTTGAGAAGACCATTGTCACAGTGAGGCTGGTTTTGGTTGGTTTAGATTCATGCCTATGAACGACCCATGGCATAAAATGGGAAACATTCACGTGGCATCCCAAACTTCAGTTCCTTACAGCCTGTTGTAATACTACTAACAAAAAGAAGCGGGGTGCGTAGGATAAGAATGGCTTTTTGGTGGATTAAATTTAACTTCCAAAATATGCGGTGCATTTAAGTCTCTTTCTTTGGGATTTAATCTTTAAATACTGGACATAGTTATTAGACAAATATGGTCTGCATTCCTCTGCCAGAATAAATAGAAATATATTCTTTTCTATCTTGCCATAGTTTTATTATCAGGAATTAGGAGCAAGCTGAAGAAGTAACCACCACTGTTGGCTAATTATTGTGAGAAAGAGAGTTCCACTTCAGGTGGTCTAAAACTGAAATAATTACATCAGGCTGGTATTCTCCAATATTTAGCTGTACGATATTTAATTATGCCAATTGCAGCAGCTACTTTGGGGTGCTTCTGCGAGTGAGTCATCTAACAAGGTCCACTAACGTGCAGTTATAAGCAGAATCAGATGTTTCACAGAAGTAATACTGTATTTATTTTATACCAGAGACAAGTGGATTGTCACATCTACTCTTAACATTTTTCAGGCAATTTTTTTCTCTCAATTTGTGTATGTGTATGCACGCAGGATTCTGAGTTCTCAACTATGTGTCTAAGTTCTTGAGCATATCAAGCATTTTTTATCTGAGTGTCAACGTTGGTTGTACCCACAGTTATATCTGCAACTCACTTGAAGGAGTAAACAGGGAGAAGCTCGGTGACAAGGCGGAGAATATGTGGTGGGTTACTAAGTTTTCATAGCCAAATGTCAACTTGGTAGTCAACACTTCTGGAATCCAAAGCATTTGGCTCCTTCCTTTATCAGCAACCTAGAAATAGGCACTTAAGACACTTACTGGAGAAGTCAAGTGTAAGTTCATTGCAATGGAATACTCACTGGGAACTTAGGCAACACATCTGATTTGGAGAGAGGCAGCCTAGGACTTGCAACCACTACTCTCCCAGGCCAGAGCTCCCCCATATTGGATGAACATTAGAAACGTCTGGGGTGCTTTAAAAATACCGATGTCCACGCTCCACCCAAAATATTCGATTTAGAATCTATTCAAGGTTTCCCAGGGCCATGAGCCACCATTCTAGAACCTCGCTTCTCTGAGTGTGGTTCATGGTCCAGCAGCAGGAGCGTCCCCGGGCAGACTATGAGAAATGACGTGCCAGGAGCCCAGCTCCATCCATACCCGCTGAAACAAAATCTGCTTACTGGCAAGATTTCCAGGTGATTCTAATACATTGGAAAGTTTAAAAACCACTTTTTTTTTTTTTTAAATAGAAGGTTCTATAAGCTCTTTGTTTGTATTTTCAGATCATCAAAAAGCAGCGCACCCACAGAACTCTCTGATGAAATGCCCTCCATGAGCTCTAGTTTCATGGTTTGCCTGAGGATCAGTACAGCCCGTTAGTGTGTATTACATAATTCTCATCAAGGATGGCTTCCTATTACATACCCAATATTCCTCATACAGGATCCATGCAATAAAAGTCCTTTAACATTTCAATGACACCTGTTGTTTCTGTCACCAGATGAATTTAGTTACTTTTATGTAATTTTAAAGCCTACAGTCTAATACATGAAGGTCTCTAAAGATGATAAGGGTTTTATATACGTTGGGTTGGCAGTACTATTTCATCAACTAAATCTCTGTGGAGGCCAGATTTACACAATGCTTCCAAGAATTATGTAAACTACTTCATTTCTTTGGTCATGAATAATGGTCCACAGGAATTTCGAGACCGCATCCTTGCGAAATCATTGAAACATATCCCCAGGTGACCATTAGTAGATGCATCTGGAATGGTGCTTCACTTCTATCTGTGCTTCTGTACCCACCTCCCTGCCACTCAACTGCAGGCCAGGGGCAAGAACTGGGAAGGGTCTAGAATAGTGGTTTTCCACGTGGGGTCCTGGGACCAGCAGACCATCTGGAGGACTTGTTAGAAATACAGGCTCTCAGGTCACCGCCAGGCCTACAGAATCAGAAAATCTAGGGATGGGGGCTCCGTGATTCTGATGTACATGGACACAGATGTGAGGTGGGCGCAGAGAATTTTCCTTTCTAACAATTTCCCAGGTGAAGCTGATGGGGGAAACTTACTTTAAAACCCCCCAATAAAGAGCAATGAGAAAGAAAATGACAAAACATTACTTTATGTAAAAGCAATTTTAAGAGGCTTCACTTTTGACCATTTTAGTTCATTTAATTAAAAAAAAAAAACTAAAAAAGAAAAAGAAAAAAATTTATTTTTCCTATTCCTGAAGTCATTGGCCCCTTTGAAGCTACTGTTTTCTAAGCTCAATGATGAAATTCTACCTTAGGTTTTTAAGGGTTACAATACTAACAAGATTTCAGCAGAGACATTATCTCTTGACTTATCACTTAGCAAACCGAACGTAGGGAAAGGATGTGAAAGTGCAAGAATGGGAACGAGTTTGAGCGGAAATCATGGAAGCCAGTGGTCACCTGCCCCTTGGGTTATTTTCCCTGAAGGCTTTCTGTAATTCCAGTGAGTGGAGACAGACACACAGCCCAGATTCCCCCAAAGGCATCCTAAGGTTGGCTCTGCCAGATTTGGAGATCTCAGTTTCCAGGGCTTTGTCTCCACAACCAAATCTAGAAACTCTGCCCATGCATCTGTTAGCTCTTGGCAAAACAGAACTTCCTGTTTTCAAGACAATGTTTTAAAATGGCTCATAAAAGGTTTCTTGGACATAACTAGTCCTTGCAAAGCAGTATTTTGCTGATTAAACTATAAATGAATCAGAAACACATGGAGTGAATTTCGCTCGGGCTTGGCAAAACACACATTGGACTTGATTCCATCCAGAATATTTGAAAGATGCTTTCGGGTGTTTGTTGAATCAAACTAACATGGCTTCACTTTTCCCAGTTCCCTTTCATGCTACAGCAGTTTAAGAAGAGGACAAAGATTCCTCGGGGTTTGCCTTAGCCTTTGTCCCTGCTTTACCAGACCTCTATACAAATGCAGACTTGATTCAACGAACAGTTACTTAGAGCTGAATGAGGACCCAGGAGTGTCAGCAGACGCATTGCCAACTCTCTCTTGACTTCAGGTTAGTTCAAGAGGTTTCTTTTTAATTTATAAGGGAACGGTTTCATACTTGGGTTATTTCAAAGAATAGACAGTCCCTTGTAGGTGAACTCTTTCCTGCTCACCTGCAGAGATACAAGCTAAACTGCTCTCTCAACGACCGGCATTTCAACTCCATGGGCAGAGGCGTTTTGATGAAATGCCACTGCTCTGGAGAGCCCCTTTTGTGTGGCCAGAAAGAATGCTCACCTTCTGGATCTTGAAAGGGTTTTACAGAAAGAAGCATGGAACCCAAGATTCTGATGGGAATTTTTTTTTCCCCTACTATATATCGCTGGTATGTTTCTGAATATAATAAACAGCTCTGGCACTTTTTAGATGAGATTCCCTCTGTATTTGAAAACTATTCCTTCCCCAGGCACAGTACTACTGGGAGTCCTGTGGAAATAACGCTTAATACCTAAGTGTTGGGGGAATATTTAATTTCTCAATATCTCCGGGACATAGATAAATAAATCTCAGGGATATGGATTTGGGAAACCTAAAGACTTCATAGCTTTAAAAAAGCTCAAAGATAATTGATATCTGAGATGAAATGCGAAACAGGGACTGCGTCTTTTATGTCAGGTTATACACATTTAACACACAAATAGCATAATCATGTTTTCCTCTCTTAATGAACACATTTGCCAATAAACCATACACGTATTAATGTGAAATGCAAAAGTGATTAGGAGAATAAATGTTGCTAAGTAACATGTATTACATTCTTGGAAACCTTGAAATCTTCAAACGTTTTTATGAAACATGACAAACTAACACAACGTAACATGTTCAAATCCTGCAACTGTTAAATAATTTTTTTTTTGAGAGAGAGCTAGCGAGGGAGCACACACTTGAGGGTGGGGAGGGGGAGGAGAGAGAATTTTTTTTTTTTTTTAAGATTTTATGTATTCATTTGTCAGAAAGAAAGAGAGAGAGAGAGAGAGCACAAGCAGGGGGAGAAGCAGGCTTCCTGCTGAGCAAGGATTCCCAACTTGGGGCTCGATCCCAGGACCCCAGGATCATGACCCAAGCCCAAGGCAGATACATAACCGACTGAGCCACCCAAGTGTCCCACAGAGAGAGAATTAAGAGCAGGTTCCATGTCCTGCATAGACCCCGGTGTGGGACTCCTATCTCACAACCCTGAGATCATGACCTGAGCCAAAATCAAGTCAGACGCTTAACCAACTGAGCTACCCAGGCATCCCAGCTATTAAATAATTTTAGTTATCCTTTTGTACCATCAAGAAAGAAAAAAGGAAGAAAAGAGAAGAAACCTAAATGCTAGGAGAGAAAACAACATTCCTGTGGGACAGAAAAATTTGAACAAAAACACAAAAACATGTGGTGAAAAGAGAAAACACTGGAAAAAGTACAATTAAAAACAAGAAACTAGAGAACAGGACAGGGTATCACTTACATTAATGCCTCTCTTCTTCCAAGATCTCAAACTCCCAAATTTCACTCTGTTATTACAAACTGCAGGGTCACTCTCCCTGGGTTTGAGTTTCTTGTTTTGTGTATAAGCAAGATGCCCATAATCCAGTTACTTTAATCTCTTTGAGCCTCACTCTCCTCATCTGTAAAATGGGCATCAGAGTCACTGTCTCGGGGCTGTTGTAAGGATGCAATGAGATTGCTTGGGTAGAGCCTCTCAGTAGCACCCGGGATATATGAGAACTCAGAAGATAATGACTGGCATTTCTGTCCTCAAAGCCCAGTCCTTAAGCGCTGCTGAACCTGCTGCTTACCCTTCCTGCAACCTTCTGGCCAACAGTCTGCCATTACCTCCTGACTTCAGAGTTCTCCTAGACCCCTACTCCTCTTTGCCTTCCATGTGCAATCAGTGGCTGTTGATTATACTTCCTAAGCCACTTGCAATTTACCTCCTCTCCTCCATTCTTTATTTTTATCACTATCCCTTGATCCAGACCCCTGTTATGTCATTACAAATGTATGTCATTACCTGATGACAAGCCATTCTGGCACCCTGGGTTTATGCCCGCTGTTTGGCTTCGGGCAAGGTCCTCATCTCTTCTAGCCTTAGCTTACTCCTCTGTGGAAAGGAGAGTGCTATAGGATTCTCAGCATCCAAGTAGCCCTCTTCAATAAAGTCATTGTGAACACTGAATCAGTGAACACGGAACCATTGCTCCTCAGGGAAATAGAGGCTAAGGTTTCACAATGTTTC
Source organism: Enhydra lutris kenyoni (assembly GCF_002288905.1). Lineage (NCBI taxonomy): Eukaryota > Metazoa > Chordata > Mammalia > Carnivora > Mustelidae > Enhydra > Enhydra lutris. The sequence goes on along the minus strand of NW_019154132.1, from coordinate 12,714,800 downwards.
CACCAACCGATCAATTTGTACTTTGTCTTAAGTGTCTGTCTGTTTAAAGACATCTTATTTAGTATATATTATTGATTCATTAACCTTGAAGTTGGCCAACAGCACTCTAACTCATTCCTGAATAAAACTTATCTAATGTATTTTCTCCGTAAGCACGCCACAGCTTTCTTGTACTTAAGAGCACAAGAGAACCCTTCAGCACTACACTTGGGGACCATTTTAAATAGCAAAGTCACCAACAAAAAGCAAAAAAAAAAAAAAAAGTGGAAAAATGTTAGACTAAATTGACCATGAAAACAACACATGTTTACAGTATGAGAGCCAAAACAAGATGGCAGAGCACAGCCCTCTTTGATTTCAGTTGGGAATGTGCGTGTGGTGCAAAATCTTTTGCGGCTCTGAACGTGCCCATGAATGACTAGGAAAGTATCATGAGTATTGATCTTGGGGCTACAAATAAATTTTTGTGAATAAACAAAATTGCAAATATAGAACCCATGAATAATGAAGATCGAGTCTATTTGTAACTACCTCCCAGGTCTGCTGGGTGGATGAAAGCTGTCGTCTAAGGGAAATGCTCTATGATTACTAGGCACTCAGCAAGTGAGAGCTAGCTGTTGTTAGTATTATTATCATTATTATTGAATTATTGATCATTGCTTGGTTCTGCCTCCTGCAATAACATTGTAACTGATTTTCACACTCATCCTCTCTCTCCGTTCACCCCATCCTATGCATATTTTTAAGCTCCTACCATATCCTTCTCTGCTTGATATTCAAGTTCTTTGCAATATATGTACATCTGGTTTCTTTTCACCTGCTCCTCCCACTCCGTGCTGAAATAGACCCAGTCATCCCTCAAGACCTTTGTTAAAAACATTCCTAAAGCCCTCTCTGGCTGGAATTAATATCTCCTGTTTTTCAACTTCAATTTTTTTCTGGTCTCATGAAGCTGTCATTTTCTGTATCTCCACAAAACTTTTATGTACACGTTGTTTTCTCTAGATAAGGCAGATCTGAGTCATCTTTTCTTCCCCTGCAAAACTGTTTGCACAACACTTTGTTCTTAGTTCAGTAGACAGTAAGTGCTTACTGATTAAATACAATAATAACAACAACAACAACAACCCCAAGGTAGTGATTTTTTTTTTTTTTTTTTGGCTTTATATTAAAAAACCCACATTTTTACTTGGGAAGCTGTACATGTTTGTTCATGTTAATGGAAGTTGCATGTGTTAAGTTTGTTCAAACCAACTTAAATAAGAGTTCCTAACTTATATTCCTAATTTATCTGAAAGCCAAAGGGAACCGGTATTCATTTTTCTTGAAGTCTGATGGCGTGTTTCTGACTGTGCGTTCTTAAACCTTTTCAGGCTCCAGGTCCTTTTTCGGGCAAGTCACAAACCTTCAAGTCAGTGCTAAGTAGTTCAGGTTCTGACATATTCTAAATTGCATCATAGTTTCAACAGCCTCTTTCTAATAACCCAGACAAGAACACCTGACACTTGGAGAGAACATTGCATCCAAAGAGCTTAAAGGTTGGGCAAACTAATTTAGTGCATAACACATTTCTTTCCCGCCTTTGAAATGGATCCTAGTAGAAGGGGAGAATTGTGCACCAAGAATGGAGTGTGTTTTTTGTGCTCAGACAGCATGGGGAGCTGGCTCAGAAGGTATGATCATGATGCTCGGGGAACCAGTTCTTTCCCCTTGGGCATGGAGGCATACCTTATTTTTTAAAAAGATTTTATTTATTTATGTGACACAAAGAGAGAGCACAAGGAGGCAGAGCAGCAGGCAGAGGGAGAAGGAGGCTCCCCAATGAGCAGAGAGCCAGACATGGGGCACGATCCCAGGACCCTGGGATCATGACCTGAACTGAAGGCAGACACCTAATCGCCTCAGCCACCCATATCCCACTGAGGTATACCTTGTTTTTAATGCAAAAGGACATGACAGAGTGTTTTACAAGTTACTAAATATGTGCTTTTTTGTTACTTCTAATAGAATTTTTTGCCACCACCAGTTTTTTTTAAAGATTATTTTATTTATTTGACAGAGAGAGATCACAAGTAGACAGAGAGGCAGGCAGAGAGAGAGGGAGGGGGAAGCAGGCTCCCCACTGAGCAAAGAGCCCGATGCAGGGCTCGATCCCAGGACCCTGGGATCATGACCCTGAGCTGAATGGCAGAGGCTTTAACCCAGTGAGCCACCCAGGCGCCCCTCTGCCAGTTGTTTTAAAAAGAAAATCAAGGTAAGCCTTACTTGCACGATCTCCTCATGTCTCCTTTTGGATCTGACTGGGATGTGCCCTACCTCAGTGTGCAGACGGTCCCCTGACGGTGTGACTGTGAGCAGTAAGAGGCCACAGGCAGGCAGGGAGCGTGCTCACTCGTGTACAAACACCTGCGAATCACCCGCTTCCCCTTTCCAGACTTTTCATGCCTGTGAAGGGAGAAGAGGCATCCGTTCCCCGGTGCTTCTCATATTTGTGGGGACACCTCAGCCATGAGCTGGACCCCATATCAATTTCTCTGAAATCAAAGGTCTGATATTCAGAAAGAAAATGATGTGCAAATACCACTCACAACACACCTTCCTCTCTACTCACGAATTCTGTTTCGGGAATGAATAAATGTGCGTGTGTACATGCATATACATGTGCAAGTGGGTGTATTTCTGGCAACCATGTCCCTGAACATCACAGTTCACGCTGCTGTGAACTGATTGAAGAAATGGGGAAAAGTGTGGGTGATCGCACTGAACATGGCAGGACCCTGGATGGAAGGATCAATCCTTGACTTCCTTGAAGAGACAGAATATTCAAAGGAAGTGGGAAATGAGCCAGTGAAATACCACAATCCTTTGGACTTCAGAGGAGCATCTGATTCCAAATCATGTGAAATCCGTCCTCCAAGAACAGCTGTCACCAAGGACACGCAACTGTGACAGGGACCAGTCTGCTAGTTCTTTGACAGAACACCTGGGAGGAAGTCAGAAATGGGTCTACCAGACCACTTTCCGTGATGTCTCTCCATGGCAATCTGGAGACTTCATTGTTCCTTTATGGAGACAGCATTTTCCTTTAGGGACCTGATAAATTTCTAAAACAAGAACATACCTTTTAATGAGCTTTCTTAATTGGCAGATGTTATGGGCTGAATTGTGTCCCCCCTCCTCCAATCCATATGGTGAAGCCCTAACCCCCTCAGTACCTCAGAATGGGACTATATTTGGAGATAGAGCCTATAGGGAGGTGAACAAAGGTAAATGAGGTCATATGCATAGAGCCCAAATCCCACTGGATTGGTGTCCTTATAAGAAGAGGAAGAGACCCCAGGGATGTGCGTATACAGAGGTTGAACACACTCACATGTGAGGACACAGAGAGAAGGCGGCCATCATCAAGCCAAGGAGAGAAGGCTCAGGAGAAATCAACTCTGCCAACACCATGACCTTGGACTTCTAGCCCCCAGAGCAATCAGAAAATAAGTTTCTGCTGTTTAGGCCACTTAGTTTGAGGTATTGTGTTATGACTGCTCTAGCAAACTAATATATAGTAGTTATTGGTTATTCATTAGCTATAGATTATCCAAAGTGATTTTCTTCTGTATTACAAAGAGGAAAATCCTGTGTTGTTTTTTTTTTTTAAAGATTTATTTATTATTTTAGGGAGACTCTGAGAGAGCACATGCATGCAGGAAAGGGGCAGAGGGGGAGAGAGAATCTTAAGCAGAGTGCACACTGAGTTCACAGCCCACCTGACGTGGGGCTCGATCTCACAACCCTGAGACCATGACCTGAGCTGAAATCAGGAGTTGGATGCTTAACTGACTGAGCCACCCAGGTACCCTGAAAATCCTGTTTTTTAGTAATACACATATTCTTCCTTTTTTTGTCAATTTTCCTTAATCCTAAATAGTTACTAAAACCTACTGACAGGGGCACTGGGTGGCTCAGTCATTAAGTGTCTGCCTTCAGCTCAGGTCATGATCCCAGGGTCCTGGGATTGAGGACTACATCAGGCTCCCTGCTCTGCGGGAAGCCTGCTTCTCCCTCTCTCACTCCCCCTGCTTGTGTTCCTTCTCTTGCTGTGTCTCTCTCTATTAAATAAATAAAATCTAAAAACAAAACAAAACAAAACAAAAAACACCTACTGACAGGCCCAACTAAAGTTCAAGGTTTCAACAGTGTTGAAGGAATATTCTAAGGTTCTGGTCAATCTCCCCAGTTTTGACACAGTCTCTCATTTGTGTCTCTCAGTAACACTTGGAGGAGGGTAGGGACTACTGTTCCCATTTTATCAGTGAGGAGTGACTGACTCCTGCTATAGGGCTGACTCAGAGAGCTACAGGGCTCTCTGTGGTTTCTCCCACATTCTGCTCCTTTATCTTTTTCCTTCGCATTATCATATTTCCAACTTTGGAGCGTTTTTACATTTCAAAATTTGCTTCTTTATTTTTGAATCTTGTGACGTATATGTAATTCTACTGGATTTTTGCTTCTGTTTCTCTTCATTTTAGGCTTTTGTTGTGGAGCATTTCTTTTCAAGATTTTATTTATTTATTTGACAGAGAGAGAGAGAGAGAGAGCACAAGCAGGCAGAGCAGCAGAGGGAGAGGGAGAAGCAGGCTGCCCACTGAGCAGGGAGCCTGATGTGGGGCTTGATCCCAGGACTCTGGGATCATGACCTGAGCCCAAGGCAATCACTCAACCAACTGAGCCACCCAGGCGCCCCTGTTGTGGTTCATTTCTTAAAAGAAGACACTCTATACCATTCTTCACTGTGCCCTTGTGTGTGTGTGTTGGGAGGGGGCGATTTTTATTCAGTTAGTTTTCTTGAAAAGCCCAGGCTCTTCCTGGATCACCTTTTATGAAATCCCTCTCTTAGCACGCGCTCCTGTAGCTATGGGTGCTGAATTCTACAGGATGCAGAATACCCATGGAATGCAAAACTCAAGGCCTTTTGACATCTTTCTTCTTTAGATTAATTATATGGCTGGTTTTGGACTTTATAGCGTATGCTCAGAAGTTTGTTTGATGGGAGGCATTAAATCCCTATGTTAGGAGACTGCGAGAGTAATACAGAGGTGAGCCCGTAAGAGGCTACACAAGGGTAGTAGATTTCCTGCTGTCCCCACTGGGACAATCATCCATCTGCATGAGCTGATCACATGGGCAGAACACCTGTAGGGTGTCTGAGCCCAGCAATTTAGGAAAAAACCAAGCAGAGCCACAACTACTAGCATGCTGAAGCAGGGAAAACCAAGTCTGCCACACGAAACGCCAAGGACCGGAAGGTATTTGAGGCTCTCTAGAGACAAGGGTTTCTTTGCCTTTGTTGCCCCCACACCAGCATGGTCCCCAGTGAGATCATCAAGAGCAGTGTGACCTAGCCAGAAGGGCACAGCGAGTCTGGAGACCAGTATTCCTGCCCCCATGCAGCCACTGATGTCCCACGTGGCTTAGTCCAGTGCAATATTCTTCTGTGGGAAGCGTGGGGGCAATCATGCCTCGTCACCCAGAGGAATATGCATGCTAATAACTTCATTCCAGAACATTCTGAGGATCCCGGATGCTGTTCTAAAGTCGCATAACATTACTCCTTACTCTCTGGGATAGTAAAAGGAAAAAAAAAAAAGGGCCCCATTTTCAACTATTTTTGTGGTCATTAAATAGCACAAATCATAATAATAATAGCAGCTACTGTTTATTAGATGCTATTTATGCCAGAATTGTATTAGGAGCTGTTCTACTAATACATAATTTTACTTACTTCCCAGACAACCGACGAGGTAAGTACTGTTACGATTCAATTTTACAGATGAAAAACCAGGCTGAGAAAGGTCAAGAAGCTTACCCAACGTCACTGATTAAATAGGTGGGAGAACAGGAACGCAGACCCAAGTCAGCCTGAACACAAAAGAGTTAAGCTTTTGAACAAAGTATCCACATTTCCCCAAAGACTGGATTTTCACAAAAGCCTTCCTATCTCCCATCTTCTGACCGGCTGTCCCATGAACTATTGAACCGTCCCAGAAATGGACCTCCAAATGTGGTACCTTGTATCCCAACTGCATTTCCCAGACTGTGCCTCATCCTGAAAGTAACATAAAAATCCTTTGTGAAACCACGAGTCCCGTTTCTTGGGGGTAGAAAATGTGGGCACCACAATTTACACAGGTCGCGAAACTTTAGTGAGTTGGAGTGTAAGGCAATGCACTCGAAGGTAAAACGAGTCAGAGCATCCCATTGCTTTCGGTGGTCTGAAAGGCCCTGACAGATCTTATGGTGTCTGGAGGTCGTCCCTATCAATCTTAGTCCTCATTATCTTATTGAAGTGCAGAAATGCAGGTTTTCCATCCACCTCAACGGCTGGATATCTGGATAAAAGGAACTCACTGGGCTGACATTCATTATGGAAGCTGTGCTGTCTCGGGGGACTGGCGTGACCTGCGGAGGAGGGAATCCGTGAGCTGTCCTCTTATATTATGAATATTTATAGTACTATGCTATCTATATTCCAAGTGTGGGCTTTAATTAGAAACCTCACGATATTATGCCTTTTGGCTCTGTTGTCATCGTTTGGTTGTGTCTGTTGAACACCAGAGGAGAATGGCAGTGAGAGGGCCACAGGAGAGAGAGGTCTCTAGAAAGTTCATGATCAACAAAATCTTTTCTGTTTCTAAAGGGGGTCTGTGGCCTCCAGGATTTAAGAACCCTGAGTCAGGTTCATTTTTACGGTGAAATCCACACATCCTTTCACAGTGATCCTTGTACCACTCAAAAGAATTGTTTCTATTGGGCACATTTGGCTCGCACAATTTGCCAAAAACTGGGAGTAAGGTGGGGAAGGGGTGAGGGGCAGCAGGAAACTTGAATATCCCTCCTTAGACCTCTTTCACAGCACGTTTTCCCTTTGGTTCTAACATCACCATATTTTGTTTAGAGCACCTCAGTGTGGCCAAAAAAGAATAGCAATTAGAAAGGGACTCTTGGAAACTAACGCCTCGCCTATTTCCCGAGGTTTCTAGGAGTCAGGGAGAAAAAGAATCCGTTGTAGTTTTCTTATTCATGCCCAGTGAGCTGTTATCAGTTGCCATATTGATTTTTATCGTCACGCCTCAAACCTCAAAATGCCACAGCCCGCCGTGGGATCTCACCAAATCTGTATTTATCCTTCTATTTCCCCGATCAGCTTTCTCTTTCAACAGCCACAACTTTTCCCTGCGCCCACCTCCCCCGCAAATAACAACTGCAGACCCGATTTTCCCTTTCCTGTCTCTTTAAGTCAGAAACTTCCTGAGGTTCCAAAGTGCTGGCTCCTTCAGCTCCTTCAGTCCAGGGCAAGCCTCCACTGCAGTGAGATTTGCAAGTGAATCCCCTGATCTGAAAAACATTGCTTGCTAGCCAGTTTCCCACCACGTCCTCTGACTTCCAGGCATCCACCTCCCATACACCAGTGGGCTGCAAGACATCCCAAGAACCGGGTCCAGAGACTGAAAAACCGGATCAATTCATACTGGCAGCTCCAAAAGGCAAAAATTCCTTAAACCCAATCAAACATAAAACCGATACAAAATCCAAATAACAAATGCACAGAAAGCAATAAACTTATTTAAAACGCAAATGCCTACCTTACAGATTTCCCAAGGCTCTGTGCTCCCACAAGTATCCTCCCCTCTGGGTCTGTTTTCTGGCTTTCTAATAGCGGTGCGGTCTTAGACTGAGCCCCAGTCTCAAGGGTCAGGCTCTGAAATACACATGCTGCACACACCCAATCAGCCCTTCGGTGCCAGGCAGCCCCTTCGCCTTCCTTCCCGGCCCCGGGCCAGCCCGTGCCAAGTCCCTGACTGCTGACCAACTCCTCCGTAGGACGGAACGGGGGAGGGAAGGGAGCCCACAGGAGCTGGGGACCGCTTCCACTCACCGTGGACAGGCTGGCCTCCCATCTGGGCGGGAAGGATCCACCTTACCCCTTTGCTAACCTTAAAAACCCCTCCACAGATGGTTTCTCTGGCCTCATTCAGATCCCAAAACAAGTTGGCAGATTCCTCCTGGTGCTCACAGACCACCGAGGGGCAGCAGCCCTGGGTAGGCAGGACGAGGATGCCTCTTACCTTCACAGAGCCCCAGTTCTTAAAAGCCTGGCTGGAGTCTCCTAGGAATCATGTGTTTTCCTTGACATTGGAGGCAACCAATTCCAGAAGCAGGGAACATTTTGAAATGAAACAGAAAGTAACCTGGTGATCCAGCCGACCCCCGACCTGCACTTGGCCTTGTGAGCGAGAGTCTCCAGACCCAGCCAACCTCCCCCACCCCCACCCCCACCCCAGCTGTTTCAGCTTGGAGGAAATTCAGAGAAAACTGCAGCTTGGAAGTCTGGAACTCACAGCCTGGGCTTTTTGTTTTTTATTTTTTAAAGTATTTGTTGAGCTTTTTAACATGCAGTTTGTCTCCTTCTGCAGGGAGTTACTCAGTGAGACTGTCACCTGACTCACAGCCGCTCCATTATATAATTCAAACTGTGCCTTTTGAGTTCTGATCAGGAAACTACACTCTCCTCCCGTCCCCTCACCCTCCTCCCCCTCCCCCTGCACTGAAGGGGTTAGGCAGAGAGGGAGAAGCTGCAAACACCACTGACAAGTAACCTTTTTTGAAACTTCAGTGGGGGGAGAGGCATGCTACAGCTTCACAGTGCATTTTGATTTCCCTTTGGTTTGATTTTTGGGTAGAGGACCTGCTAAATGCCAATGCTGAGTTAGCAGAGATTTCTGAACATGGAACATCTCAAGATGTAACTGTAGCACTTTCCTTGCTCTTCTTTTAGGGTGGTACAGATGTGATGTATTACTGAATGAGTTTTCAAATGACAGAGTGCATAGATTTCGAACACCTGTGCAAACGAGCTCTAAAATCTGGAGTGTTTACTACTTTCGCCACACATGTAAGTTCCCTGAAATGCCAAAGGGGTAAATTGGGTTTAGGGGGTCTTTAGCCAACCCCCTTCCTACACCTGACCGTGATTCTCATAAACCTTCCCCCAGCCTCCTCAAAGAAGCATAACATCCAATTGAAAGCCACAAGCTTGCTAGGCAAACACCTCTGAAAAGCCAATTCCCCAGCCTCTACTTTCTACCAGATTGAAATCCTTAAGGCAAAATCTCTGGATAATTTTGAAGCCAGCACTGTCCTGGGTGAAGGTGATAAGAATCATCTCAGTCTATCCCAATTTCCCTTTCTCAGCATCTGTGTCATCTCTGAGATATTTATCGAGGGACAAATACGTTAAAACAGAATTGGCCCACGAATGAGAGGCTCTTTGAGAAACTCAGACAGCATAAATGAGCCTAACACTTAAAGCATCATGAGACAGAATGATCAACATAAAAAACTCCAACCTCTTTGCTCTGTCCATGTCAAAGCCAGGCTGACCTGTTTCCAGGGCGGGAGGGTGGGGGGTGTCCCTCGACTCCCAGTCTTCTCCCAGCCAGGGGAGCCTTGTACCTAGAAAGGACTGCTAAAGTCTATGGGAACAAATATTAACACTGATCACCCTTTTTTGGTTTATCCTAGTCTGACCTCTCTTCTCCCTGCCCGCCCCCAGCTCTGGAGGTAATATTAGATACCATTACTATATTAAACTGTGTGGATGTTATACAGATACTAGGCCCTAAGAATAACTTTCAATGTCCGTTGTAAGTGTCTATCCACATAGCCCTCTGAAGTGGGCACGGCATCATTATTGTCCTTATACAGACACAAAGAAGCCAGTGCCACAGGCAGGAATTACAAGTCAGTTTTCCTCCTCTCAGCGTTCAGTTCTGCAAAGACCCAGACACATGAAAAAAAAAATATAAATGTGTAAACCTGAATGACAGATTGATGTCTGTTTATTTCACCCCTTCTAGTATAGTAAATACAGTATTTTGCCACAGTTGCTATGGTAACTACTTCTGTCTTAATGAAAATAAGGACACATAGTAAGATAATAGAAACCATCAGGTGGTGAGACTGTCTCCATGAATGGGAAGAAAAGCAATAATATAAAATAAACCCTTGGTCCATACACAATCATTAAATATTGATGCCACAAAAATTGAATTTCCTAGACCAGCACCGTTCGATAGAAATATGTGAGCCACATACGTAATTTAAAATTTCCTAGTTGTTGGATTAAAAAAAAGTGGAATTAATTTTGGTAATATATTTTATTTAATCCAATAGATCCAAAATATTATTTCAACAGGTAATCACCACGAAATTATTTGCAAATTATTTTGTATTCTTTTCTTCATACTAAATCTCTGAAACCTGATATAATTGTATGCATTATATACCCACAACCTATCTCACTTAGGAGCAGCCATGTTTCAGGTGCTCAATGGCCACATCTGGCCACACCTGGCCACATTGGATGGTCCCACCTCAAACTATATTTGGTCATATGGGGCTTGGAATTTGAAACTTTTAGAAAAATAAATTGCATTCATTTGGTTCTGGCCTTATGGCATAAATCAAGTGGTATTCTCTTGGGAAGAGTAAGAAAATAGCAAATAAGCTTGGAATTGAAATGGTATTGGAATGCCTGGGTGGCTCAGTTGGTTAAGCATCTGCCTTCGCCTCAGGTCATGATCTTGTGGTCCTGGGATCCAATCCCAAGGCTGGCTCCCTGCTCTTTAAGATTAAAGATTTTATTTATTTTTTTGAGATAGAGAGAGAGAGAAAGAGCACATGGGAGAGGGAAAGAGAAAAGCAAACTCTTCACTGAACGGGGAGCCCGCTGCAGGGCTTGATCCCAGGACCTGAGATCCCAACTTGAGCCAAAGGCAGATGCTTAACTGACTGAGCCACCCAGGTGTCCCATAAAAAAAATTTTTTTTAAATGTGAAAAAAAAAAAATGGCATTAAAGACTCAGCTCCTTTCATGTCGCCAGAGAATAGAGAAGATTAAAAAATAAATCTCAGGTTTATAAAAATTTCCTTCATTGAGTTGCCCCAATCACCCAAGTTAGGGACCTCAGAATCATGTTTGACTGAACTTCCTACACCTTCCTCTGCTCCTTGGAGCCCCTCCAGTAGACCACTAAGTCCGTAGAGTCTACCTGTCACCTCTTCTCCAATTCTAGGACCTGTGCTATCTCCCAGAAGATCCCGAGAGCCTCTGCCTGGGCTCCCTGCCTCCACTCTCTCCCCATTCAGGTTATTTCTATCCTGCCTTCAGTGTGAGTACACCATGAAAGCAAAAATTTAATCATGTAGCTTGTCAGCTTAAAACCTTTTTCAAAAAAAAAAAAAAGATTTAGTTTATTTATTTACCAGAGAGAGAGGGAGAGCAAGAGAGCACAAGCAGGGGGAGCAGTGGGCAGAGGGAGAAGTAGGCTCCCGGCTGAGCAGGGAGGCAGATACAGGACTCGATCCCAGGACCTTGGGATCATGACCCCAGACGAAGGCAGGGGCTTAACCGATTGACCCACCCAGCTTAAAACTTTTAATAGCAACCGGCTGCCTTCCAGATAAAACCCATACTCTCTAACGTGATACCCTAGGTATAAACATAATTATAAACTGACCTTTAGGGAACTTTCTGGCCCAACTCCTGGCTATGTTTTCTTTGATTGTACCCTGATCTATACTCTCGACTGTGCCATGATTTCCAGGACAACTTGCCTTTGTTTAGTCTGTTCCTCTGCCAGGAATGTCCTATCTTAAAAGGCCTATCCCTTACCAAACAACCAAATCCTTTGAGCCCAGCTCTAGCATTTACTGTAGATTTTCTTAATCTTGTAGTCCAAATTAACCACCCTCTCCACTGTGTTATATCACTCTACTTTTATACATAGATGTGTACAACATTTATCACATTCTGTTGTGATTATGTGACATGATAGATGAGTATTTCCTCAAGGAGAGGAACCACATACTGTTTACCTTTGAATTCGCTTTGGGACATAGTAGGATCTCAATAAATGCTGGGGGAATCCCAATACCCTTCCCTTTTCGTGTCCTTCCTTCTTATTGTTGAGCCACTTGGTACATCATCACCATTATCATCACTACATAACAGCCAATATGTATTAGCTCTACTATGTGCCAGGCCTGGTGTTAAGTAAGTTTTACATACATTTCATGTAATTTCAACCACAAATCTGCAAGCACAAATCTGGGACTTCTCAATTTTTAACAGCTGTGGCATCTTGAATACCATTTCCTTCTTCCAACAAGTGTTTTAAGGTATTCTTTTCTTTTTCAAGATTTTGTTAAAATTCTAGTTAACATACATTTAATATTAGTTTCAGGTATAAAATTTAGTCACTTCCTCATTTACATACAACACCTGGTACTCACCACTAGTGTCTATCCTTAATCCCCATCGCCTGTGTAGCCCATTCCCCCCACCTACTTCCCCTCCAGCAACCCTCAGTTTGTTCTCTACAGTTAAGAGTCTGCTTCATGGTTTGCCCCTCTCTTTTCTCCCCTCTCTTATGTTCATTTGTTTTGTTTCTTAAATTCTACATATGAATGGAGTTATATGGCATTTGTCTTTCTCTGACTGACTTATTTCACTTAGCATAATATCCTCTAGTTTCATCCTTGTTGTTGTAGGTGGCAAGACCTCATTCTTTTTGAGGGCTGAGTAATATTCCATTGCGTATATTATATATATCTCACATCTTCCTTAGTTATTCATCAGTGGATGGACATTTGGGCTTTTCCCCTAAGTTGACTATTTTTGATCATGCTGCTGTAAACATCGGGAGGGCCTGCATCATTTTAAGGTCATTCTTATAAACACCATTTATGAGAAGTTGATGTGCAGTTATGACCCCAAAGAATGAGGGATGACATACCTGTTTGTTAACTTATTTATTAACCAGGCTAATGCATGTGTCTTGTTTTATAGTTTATTGTCTCCGTCTATGAATGCTTCTAATTCTTTTTTTTTAAGATTTTATTTATTTATTTGACAGACAGAGATCACAGGTAGGCAGAGAGGCAGGCAGAGAGAGAGAGAGAGAGAGGAGGAAGTAGGCTCCCTGATGAGCAGAGAGCCCGATGTGGGGCTCGATCCCAGGACCCTGAGATCATGACCTGAGCCGAAGGCAGAGGCTTTAACCCACTGAGCCACCCAGGCACCCCTGAATGCTTCTAATTCTTAATGGGTTGGGAAAGCAGGAAACCTAACTCAATAATATTTTGTACAGAGTAAGAATACAGTGGCTTTGAGGAAGGGCTGAGAAACCTACCATATGGACATCATGGGATGTGACGCTCAGTTTTGTTGCCCAGAATCCTTTCTGGCCTCATTTCTGGCTCTCCAGTCATTTTCACATAATTCAGTTTAGGGGGGCTTTAGAAAGTAGAAAGACCAACACCAAAAGGTGGTGAGGATGGGGAACCACAGTCCTCGCGGTGGATGATGGAATCCGCCATCATTGCTGGTGGGAGTGTGAAACAGTCCAGCCACTCTGGAAGACAGTTTGGTGGTTTCTTACAGAATAAACTTCTGCCATGGAATCCACCAATTGCACCCACTGGTATTTACCCAAAAGGCTTGAAAGCTTTTGTCCATACAAAAACCTGCACATGGCTGTTTGTGGCAAGTTTACACAGAATTGCCAGAACTTGAAAGCAACCACGATGTCCTTCAGGAAGTGCATGGATAAATAAATTTGGTACATCCAGACAAGAGAAGATTATTCAGCTCGAAAAAGAAATGAGCTATGAATGGGGCACCCGGGTGGCTCCACTGATGAGGTGTCCGACTCTTCATTGAGGCTCAGGTCATGATCTCAGGGTTCTGGGATTGAGCCCCACCTCGGGCTCTGCTCAGCATGGAGTCTGTTTCTGCTCTTACCCCTGCTCGTGCTCTCTCTCAAATAAATACACAAATAAATAAATAAATAAAATCTCCAAAAGCAAACAAATAAAGAAGTGAGCTATGAAGCCATGGAGGAAACTCAAGTGTCTATCACTAAGTAAAAGAAACCAATCTGGAAAGGCTCCATATTATAGGATTCCAACTGTACGATATTTTAGAAAAGGCAAAACCGTGGTGACAGTAAAAAGACTAGTGGTTGTTGAGGGCTAGGGAGGGGCGTGTGTGTATGTATGTGTGTGGCAGGAATGAGCACATGGAACACAGAGAGATTTTGGGGGCAATGGAACTGCTCTGTACGGCCCTGTACTGTGGACATGTGTCATCATACATTCATCCAAAGCCACAGAATGTGTAACACCAAGAGTGAACCCTCTTGGAAACTACAGACTTTGGGTGACAATGATGTGTCAAGGTAGTTACTGTAGTAACACGTCAGTGTTACATTTGTCAGGAACAAATGTAACACTCTGGGCTCAGATGCTGATAATGGGGGAGGCTATGCGTGGGCGTGGGCAGGGTGGGGGGGGTCTATGGGAACTTTCTGTCCTTTCTGCTCAATTTTGCTGTGAACCCAAAACTGTTCTAAAAAAAATAAGGTCTATTTGGGGCACATGGGTGGTTCAGTCATTTAAGGGGCTGCCTTCAGGCTCTGGTCATGGTCTTGGGGCTCCTGGGATGGAGCCCTGCTCAGTCGGGAGTCTGCTTCTCCCTATCCCTCTGCCCTTCCCCCCTGCTCATACTCTCTCTCACAAATAAATAAATAAAATCTTTAAAATTAATTAATTAAAAGATAAAGTGTAATTAAGAAAGAAAAATGGAGGGGCTGCAGAATGGGTTGACCACGGGTGCCCAGGGATCGTGCTCACTCGGTTCTGGGGTGATGTCTTGTTTTCCCACTATGTGGTCAGTTGCTCGAGTTTATTAATATTGTTTTATTACTTTTGTTTCCACAACATCACTAAATAAATGGCAGTGCATGTACAAAGGGATTAATAAATTCTCATTTAAATGAAATGAGAAAATTCACTTGGGCTTCGAATAATAAATACATATTTTCCTCCACATAAACAGCGTAATAGACTTACTGTCAACAGAAAAGTTACTACTTATGCCGTTTCTGGAGGCTCTGTAGCCTGGACAGCCTCAGAGTTGGAGGAGGGTTGTGCTAGGAGGCCTGGCTCAGGGCTGGAAGAGTGACTGAGCCTTGGGAAAATTTAACTCACTCTTGGACTCAATCTATATGCCACTCCGGGTCAGGCCTTGCCACCACCTGCTGGATTTACAACACCGTGCACAGAGCAGGGCTGCCTCTGCAGGGGGAGGTGTGGTGAGCCTCCATTTCCTTATCTATTAAAAAGCAGATTAAGTATATTGTGGGTTATTATGCGTGCTACAGGAGATCCTGTCTATGATCGCCCGAGGTCTGTGTCCATTAATGCAATAATTTATTCTTATATTTTTAAGATTTATTTATTTGAGAGGGCACGAGCCAGTGGAGGGAAGAGCAGAGGGAGAGAGAATGTCAAGCAGATTCCCCGCTGAGTACGACCCTCAGATCATGACCTGAGCTGAAGTCAAGAAGTCGAACGTTCAACCGACTACCCCACGCAGGCACCCCTTATCCTTAATACTAAGAATAATCAGCTATCACATGATAGTAGCAAAGCCCTGGAGATGGCATGGGGGAGCTCCCAAGATGGCAGGGCCCATGTGAACGCCTCTTCTTCTACCTCGCTTACCTTCTTTCTACCCAAGTTGGGGTTGGCACACAGTCAGATGGGAGTGGGTTGACTTCCCCAACCTGTCTCCCTTCCTTCCTTCTTTCCTTTTCTGTCCCTCCCTTCTTCCCTCTTCATTTTCCTTCTTCCTCCCTCCCCCTTCTCTTTTTCTCTCCCTTTCCATTGATTCTTTCTAAAACGTGTTTAATTTTTAGTTGGATTATCTGGGTGCCTTCGGGTGTGGTTGTGACTTGTCCTGATGAGCCCCGGGTGTTGTACAGAAGTGCCGTATCACTACAGTCTACCCTTGAAACTGGTATTACACCATATGTTAACTACTGGAATTAAAATAAAACAAAACAAAATAAAATAAAAAAGAGACAATATGACTACAAATATAAAAAAAAATAAAATAAAGTGAGTTTATTTTGTCCCTTGCTATTCTTGGCCACCTAACTAAGACTCTGTGTCGAGATCTTCTTGTCAAAGCCATATTAAGCTCACCAAGGTTGCTAAACTTAGACCAGCCTGTTTCTGCTCTCTCTCGGAAGGCCCGCGATACCATAAACAAGAAAGGCATGAGGTCGAAAGATTCTTGTTAGAGCAAAGGCGGCTGCTTCTCACGGAGCTTCCCAGAAGGAAGGCAGAGTCTGACAGGAAAATGATCCGAGGCCTCAGGCATCATCTATATGAGAGCGGTTAATGCCTCGCTCTCTGCCAAGGCAGTGCGACTGCCAGTCTCCGAAGCCATCTTTCAAACTGCCTTTCGGCCAGCTCAGCACAATGTCTCTATGACAGCCTTGGGAGAACAATAGAGATAGGCAGTTCCCCAGAGGGCAGGTGGTTTCCAGGGTTCCTTTCATTCTCTCCAAAGCACCATGTGGAAGTTACGTGACACCATGCATCCAAAAGGGGCTGAGACCCAAGAAAGACACGAGCAGGGAGAGGAGAGTGGACCAAATAGGGCAAAAGGAATGAGGTTTTAAAAAGTGGAGAATAGATTAGGGAGAGACCTGGGATTGAATTCTGGTTCCGCAGCCTGCTCCCGGGGGGGAAGCTAGTTCGCCTCTGTTTCCTCCTGCGAGCAATGGTGTTAGTAATAACCTGAAGGTAAGTGGGAAGTGGTGTTTGTAAAAAAGCATCTGTCAGGTGGCCTGGTGTATAGCAGGTGTGAATGACATTGGCCAGGTACCTTTCTGGGCTTCTGTTTCCTCAGGTCTAAAATGGAAAGAGATTACAATGCCCCTTTATGAAGTTCCTTGGCACTTCTGGTGAGTGGTAAGTACTGCACGTGTGTGGCTTCGTTCTTCCCCATCCCCCACCCCCAGATCTCCGCGTTGTAGATTACAGTTTCCAAAGTGGGACACAACTGTATCTCCCATCCCACTTACTCCTAAGAACCTTGCCACTTCCTAGACAGGGGGCAGAATCTAGTTTCTCTTCCTGTGGCTCTGGGTGGAGGGGAGGGCTTGGTGCATGCTTGTAGCCAGGGTGGTAGAAATAATTCCGTGGGCCTACAGAAGCTAGGTCATAAAGGGTAACGTACCTTCCATCTCACTAGTTGGAAGAGTTACTCTTGAAGCTTTCGGCTGGCAAGTGAGCACGTGACTTCTCCGCGGCTGCCATCCCACGAGGAAGCCCAGCCTAGTCGGAGTGGAGGCACCATGGAAAGAGTTCCCAGATGCTCCGACCCCAGCCCCCACAGTCACTGCCTGACCTTGACCTCATCAGAGACCAGAACCAGAATCACCCAGCTGAGCCCTTCCTGAATTCCTGACCGATGTCAATGAGAAATGCAGATGTTGAACACACAACTAAGCCTAATGGGAAGAGAAATATGGCTTCCATGACATTCTCCAAGGCACAGTAGCACCGGGTTCAAAGCTCAGGCCTCGGATTTGGGGAGGACCAGGGTTTAAATCAGCCTTGTTATTTAGCTGTGTGATCTTTGCTAAATCCACATGTCTAAAAAAGAGGTGACAAAAATAATGACTAAGTTGTAGGATTTTTGTCAGGAGAAATGAGGTGATTCTGGTTAAGTACTTAGCATCAAACTGACATAGGGTAGACCCATATGAGATAGTCTTTGTCACAACCTCCACCACCAGTGCTGACACCATCACCAGAAACTCTCTCCCATTCATTAAGATGGGGTTTGCTCCCAAGGCCTTAGAGTTGGCTGGAATTAACCTCTTTCTTTTTATAATCACACTTCCTTCCATTGAGGCACTTTCCCTTCGACCCATACTTTGTACAACTACACTTCTCAGCCTTCATGCTAATATCACAATCATAAGGAATTATTTCAAACCATCCAGTCAATCTTAGCTGCATGGGACCGCTCCCCAACAATCAGCTATCCCCTTAGCCTCAGGGGTCACAGTCATCATTGCTACTAATGGCTAAATATCCTGGAGCCGGAGATCTGTTTTGATCAAGAACTATCTATCCCTAAGACGGCTGACCCATTCATTTCAGGCTTCAAGTATGTACAATGAGCCAACAGAAGAAAAAAAAAATAAGGTTCAAAAAGAGAAAGTGTATTGAAAACAGCATTATAATTTGCTTAGTCACTCATACATTCATATATTCATTTGGTCATTCAACATAAAGTTATTAACAGCTTACTCTGTGCCAGACTCTGGACATACAAACATGAGCAAAGTAGATGTCCTGTCTGTCCTTGTGAAGTTTTTGGGCTGGTGGAAAGGAACTGGCCTTGTCGTTAAATAACCTAGGATTTGAATCTTACTCTCTCACTTGCAACATACTTAATTTTTTTTAAGGATATTTATTTTATTTATTTGACAGACAGAGATCACAATTAGGCAGAGAGGCAGGCAGAGAGAGGAGGAAGCAGGCTCCCTGCTGAGCAGAGAGCCCGATGCGGGGCTCAATCCCAGGCCCCTGAGATCATGACCCAAGCTGAAGGCAGAGGCTTAACCCATTGAACCACCCAGGCACCCCGCAACATACTTAATTTACTTAAACTTTTCTCTGATTCATCCTTTCCTTAGGGTCATCGTGAGGGTGAAATGAATTAATGTACGGAGAGGGCTCACCATGGCATCTGGCAATCTATACGTCTCTTTTCTGAAAGGTCATGTAACTGGTAGGTTCTGGAGTCAGGATGTAAGCCCAGATGTGTCTGGCTCCCACAACTGTGCTTTTAAATTTTCTAATTATGTCTATTTTGATACTCCCCCCCAAGTCACTAATTCATCACTTATTCAAAATTTGAAAGAAAAGAGATTTTCCACTTCTTTTTTTTTTAAGATTTTATTTTATTTATTTGACAGAGAGAGAGAGTGAGCACAAATAGGGGGAGCAGCAGAGGGAGAGGGAGAAGCAGGCTCCCCGCTGAGCAGTGAGCCCAATGTGGAACTCGATCCCAGGACTCTGGGATCATGACCTGAGGCAAAGGCAGACCCTTAACCGACTGAGCCCCCCAGGCGCCCTTTTACCATGCCTTTTTATCCTTCCTCTGCAGAACCCGATGTAGTAAGCATTAACTGATATGAAAGTCACAAGGCAACTAGTGTCATCACAGAAAAAATTAACAGGAATGACTGTTTCTTCGGGTTAAACTTGGGAAGCTGGAGTAAAATGTTGGGTTAGGCAGGATGTCTTTAAATTTTTTTATGATTGGAGTAGAGCTGCCATACGATGTTATATTGGCTTCAGATGTACAAGTGATTTAACAATTCTGTGCATTCCTCAGTGCTCACCACAGTACGTGTGGTTACCATCTGCCACCGCACAATGTTATTACAGTATTACGGACTCCATTCCTTATGCTGTATTTTTCATCCCACTGACTTATTTACTTTATAACTGGAAGCTTGTACCTCTTAATCCCCTTCACCTGTTTCACCCATCCCCCTACCCATCTCCCCTCTGGCGACCACCAGTTTGTCCTCCTATTTGCGATTCTGTTTCTGTTTTCGTTTGTTTGTTTGTTGCTTAAATTCCACATGAGTGAAATCACACTGTATTAGTCTTTCTCTGTCTGACTTACTTCACTTAGTATGAAACCCTCTGGGTCCATCCTGATCCAAACAGCACAGCAGAAAGAGCCACAGTCAGCATCCAGCCAGAAAGAGCTTCTCTGGCCATGTGGTAATTTATGGGCCTGATTACTTTTATTTAAAAGTTGGAAATATTACAAAATTTATTAGTAATCTAGGGGACTGCCATTAAAAATCCACTGGCTTACCACATTATCTGTAAAGTCTTTCTAGATCTCTGAGTCCTCTATCGTGTTGGACACCATGTTGCAATTCTTCTCTTCCTTTCCACAACCCTACTTACTCTCGGGCTACTTTTGAAAAAAAACAAGCATCTCATCAGACAACGCACTTCCCTTAGTCTCCGTGTTTTGCACCATTTACCACATTCTCTTCAGTATACTGGTCTTAGGAAATGCTCTATTGAAAAAAAGAGCTGTGGTCAATAAAGTGCTGGGTGATGCTGTATATACTCTATTTCTCTTCCCGTTGGAGGCTATATGCACACTGGCATTTCCAATGCTCTGAGAAATCCTGCAGCAAATAAACTGGCTAACTTTGTTTAACCTGATTTTTTATGAACGTTGGATTCCTCTTTTTCTGGAAGCCCTTAGGAACTAGAGTTTATTAACTATAGTTTGGGAAACACTGATATGTTCAAATCCTCTGCATTCATTTATTCCTCCCTTGTCCGTTATTCATTCTCTTGGCAAATATGTTTTTCTTTTTTTTTTTTTTTGACAGACAGAGATCACAAGTAGGCAGAGAGGCAGGCAGAGAGAGAGGGGGGAAGCAGGCTCCCCACTGAGCAGAAAGCCCAAGGACCCTGGGACCATGACCTGAGCCGAAGGCAGAGACATTACCCCACTGAGCCACCCAGGCGCCCCAGCAAATATGTATTTAACACGCTGCCAGACACTGGAGAATGTACGGGGAGAACAATAGAAAGCAAGATGGATTTGGCACCTGCTGTCATGAAGCTTATCGTTCTGCCGGAAGGGTAGACAAGTAAACAGGCCACAACCACAAAATATGGTAAGAGCTATCTTGGGGGAAATAGAATTGCAGCAGTGCATAGGGTTAGGACTTGATCAGTCTGGGGGAATGGTTTGGGAAGGCTTCCTGGAAGAAGTGGCTTTATATGGGAAGCTGAAGGAAACATGGGAATTAGCCAGATAGAAACCAGGGGCAGAAATGGAAAGTGTGATGTGGGCAGGGTCAACGCTTATGTAAAGGTCCCCAAATCAGAGAGGACATGGGCTAACTGAGGGACCAGAAGATATCTCAACTCAAAGCCCACACGAAGTCTTTGAAATCCCTTTCATCCCCACCCCCAGAATCTTCCTCTGTCCTCTTACCATATCTAGCTTCCAAAGTGCATGTTCAATAAATGTTTGTTGAATTGCTATTTCCCTTGTGGTAATCTGATCAC
Source organism: Enhydra lutris kenyoni (assembly GCF_002288905.1). Taxonomy (NCBI): domain Eukaryota; kingdom Metazoa; phylum Chordata; class Mammalia; order Carnivora; family Mustelidae; genus Enhydra; species Enhydra lutris. Next base: position 12,693,761 of record NW_019154132.1, on the reverse strand, counting down.
AGATATGATCGGTTGAAGCCCAGAGATACACATACATACACTCCCTCCATCCCCAACACTCTTAAATTCAAAATAAAGGAGTATTTTTTTTTAAAAGCTTTATTGCTGGGATGCCTGGGTGGCTCAGTCAGTTAAGCTGCTGCCTTCAGCCCAGGTCATGATCCCAGGGTCCTGGGATCGAGTCCCACATCAGACTCCTTGCTTGGCAGGGAGCCTGCTTCTCTCTCCGCCTCTGCCTGACACTCTGTTTGCTTGTGCTCTCTCTCTCTCTCTCTGACAAAAAAATAAATAAAATCTTTAAAAAAAATTAAAAAAATAAAAAGGTTTATTGCTAAAAGTGTATATAGGTATTTTAATAATTTTATTTCCTATTAATTTTTTAATTAAAAATTAAATATAGATATGCCATTGTGAATGGTGAGGTGACTTTCTTCCTTAACTCCATTGTTGTTTAATCCCCTTTAACATGTTTTCCACTATTAGGCAGCTTGTTTTTGTGACCTAGCAAACAGAGAGGTAAAAGTTTAATTGGGCAGATTGAATCAGATGCTTAGCATTGAGTGAACCTAAGAGCCCAGACGTTGGACTCAGCACCTCTCCCTGAAGCCGCCATATTGGAATTCCTGCCCTCTATAACCTCCTTGGTTCTCAGACACATAGCAATTCCCACCTTTCTTTCTATGGCTGCCGCCTGGTCATCAAAGAAGAGCCATCCCTTTTGTCATCTGTAGAACAGAGGGTAATGTCTCTTAATTAACGAAAGGAAGTGGTGCAATGTAGTGAGAATATTGCAGTTGTTTCCAATTAATCCCACATGCAGTTTGGCAAAGTTAATAATCCATAAAATGACCTAGGATCTAAATATGGAGAACAATCATCCTTTTATCAGTCATTTTCCCACTGTTCCGGCAAAAGCAAGACAATTCAAAGGCTAGATGCATCAAAGGTCTACAGATTTATAGTATCGTAAATTCTTAAATATAATCAAAAATAGAAATGTACACATGTCTTTCAGACCTGCTGAGCCCCCAAATGTTTTATAACCTCTGCAAGTCATCACACATTGACTGGTATCAATTCAACCACCAGTGGAGAAGTTATTGGATTAGATACACCAAAGCAGAGACACCATCGTGGTCATGGAAAAACTAATTTCATCAGACAGTAGCAGATCTTGATTCTTCGAGGTTAGAGAATGTGTAACCCCTACAAATGCATCATGTAATCTCTTACCCCAAATCCATTCTTCTTCTTCTTTCTTTTTTAAGAGACAGTGCAAACGGGGCTTGGGGCATAGGGGGAGCCCAATGCAGGGCTCGAGTCCACGACCCTGAGATCTTGACCTGAGCTCAAATCAAGTCAGACAACCGAATGAGCCACCGAGATACCCCACTGCTTTTTTTTTTAAAGTTGGGGTGAAATGCATATAAAATAAAATTCAGCATTTTACCCATTTCAAACTGTGTAATTCAGTGTCATTTAGTACATTCATGATGTTTTGTAACCATACCGTTATCTAGTGCCATATTTTCATCAACTGAAACGGAAGTCCTATACCCAAGAAGCAGTCACTCCCCATAATCCCGTCCCCACCAGCCCCTGACAACCACTAATCTGCTTTCTGCCCCTATGGATTTCCATATTTTGGATGTTTAATATAAACAGGATTGTATAATATGTGGCCTTTTGTGTCTGGCTTCTTTCCTTTTGCATGTTTTCAAGACTCAACCATGTTGTAGCTATAATAGTATTTCAGTCTTTTTTATGGGTGAATAATATTCCACTATATGCTACATTTGGTTTACCCATTCATCATTTGACGGACATCTGGAGTGTTTCTACCTTTTGGCCACTGTAAATAATGCTGCTATGAACATTTCTGTACAAGGTTTTGTTTGAACGCTCATTTTCAATTTTTCTGGGTATCCACCCAGCAGTAGACTTGCTGAGTCACATGGAAATTCATATTTAACTTATTTAGGTGCATATATACTTTTTACTGACTATTACCAGGATTACACAAAGGTTGAATATGGTTGGTAGGGAAAAATCTATACTTGCTGAAATGCCTTAATGAAAATGCTATCAAGCACTGGGATGTGCTTGCTTATCTCACGATGGGTCAGGGAAATTTATGTGGGGTTACTCTTCCCTCTACCAGCTCAGAGGCTGTTTTCTTCAGCAGATCTCTGCAGCTAAGCACCTGGGCACTGAAGTAGGATTATGTGAGTTTCAGAACCAGGCCTGGCATTTATCAACGTGTGATCTTAAACTAGCTACTTAAAGTCTAAAAGTTTCATCATTCGTAAATGGGGGAACTAGCTACAACGACAACATAGGGTTGTGGTTACTTTCAAGAGGCCCATGTTTTTAAAAGACTTACTGTTATCAGTTGGCTAATAAATGCCAAAGAAATGTAAGCTTGGATTGTATTCATACCTCTTGATGTCCCCGGGGTCTTTAAGGAGTACAGGGCTGGGCCCATAAAAGTCACCTAATTATAACTGAATATGTAACATGTTTAATGGGAATTGCCTTGGGTCATTTTGGGGTTTATGAGCCTCCCTGCCCCTTCCTTCCTTCCTTCCTTCTTAGCTTCCTTCCTTCCTTCCTTTCCTTCTCTCCTTATTTTGTGTTGGAATATCTCATTTCCTAAAGGATGGAATCTGGCATTGGAGATCCAGTGTCCATGAATATTGGAAGACATTCCCTCACGGATGATTCTTGTTTAATCACTTTGTGGGTGAGGATAGCTGTGGGCAGTCCAAGGTGAGTTCACGAATCTGGTGTTGCCTGCTCTAATGTATGCACACATTGGTGAGGACCTTCTCCAAAAGGAAATACCCCAAAACTCTGAGTGTATTAGAAAATTTATGTTTGTTAATTCAGGTCCATCCGCGGCATCCTGATTGCGAGCCCTACACCATTTACAATGGCCTATAACAGTTCAGTCTACTTGGCGTGCTTTTCTATACCAGTGAATAACTTCAGCCCGACAACATCAGATTGCATATGCCTTTGCTTGTGTCCTTGCTTCTGTCTTCTAATCCGCTCTCGGTTCTTGTGATGCTGCATCCCTGACTCACACCTGGTGTGACTCGCACCCGTAACTCACAACTCTGCAGCTTCCCAGAATCCTGGTGTTAAACTTAAAGGACTTTCAGCTCCCTCTCCCCTCTCAGGTGAGAGAGCCAGGTCCAAGTGGAGAGACAGGAAGCAGTGAGAGAGGGAAAGGTGTCTAGTGGTAAGGCCTTTATGCCGAGGAAAGATTTTGGAGCAGTGTGTTTGTTGGAGGACTAGCCCCCCATCTCTTTTCTTTCTTTCTTTCTTTCTTTTTTTTTTTTTTTTTAAAGATTTTATTTATTTATTTGACAGAGATCACAAGTAGGCAGAGAAGCAGGCAGAGAGAGAGAGGAGGAAGCAGGCTCCCTGCTGAGCAGAGAGCCCGATGCGGGGCTCGATCCCAGGACCCTGGGATCATGACCTGAGCTGCAGGCAGAGGTTCTAACCCACTGAGCCACCCAGGTGCCCCCCCATCTCTTTTCTTTCTGTCAGCCTTCACGTGCCATGGTTTTCTGCCTGCTACTGTTCACCATCGTAATATTCAGGGAGGACCCTTCATCTACTTTACAGAGCTGATTTATGTCATAACAAAAGGTCACAAAGAATACCCCATGCGACAGGCCAAGGGACAGACACGATATAGGAAGTTGGTTAATTATCATGCATTCATCACTAATTTGTCACTACTCTGGGGGTAGTTCTTAAAGGGGCATTTACTGCTGGTCTGGTTTAGCCTTTCACCAGCCAAAGGTTTATCTAAAGGTACCGGGGCCTGAGGACTTTCTGTAGGTGAAGTGACAAGGGTAAGTCGCCTTGGCCATGAACCTCACCAGTTGCAAATGATTGTTCACATGGAATTGGTGCTACAGGGAGTCCAATAAACGTAACCTCCGACGAAGACTATATGTTTGCTATGCAAACGCCTCTCAAAGGCCAAGCCTCCAGCTTCCTCTTTCAGCCATATTGAAATCCCTCAGGCCAATCCACACAGACATTTTGAAGCTACCCTTGTCTTGGGTGAAGGTCGTCAGAATCATTTCGGTCTGTCCCAATGTTTCTGTCTTAGCACCTGAGATGAGCAGACAGCAAGTGTCTCTGTCCAGATGATACACACTGAGGGACAGGCAGGTTAAGACATTGGAATTGATCTACTCATGACAGGCTGAGAAACTGAAATGGTGTAAACCAGCATAACACTTAGGGTTTCATTGAACACGACCATCAACATCAAAATCTCTAACCTCTTTGCTTTTTCCAAGGCAAAGCCAGCATGAGCTGCACGTAGGACAAGACACAGGGAAGCTATTAAGGCACATTTCGTCACTGGTTGGCAGTACACAGCTTCTGAGCAATAAAGCCCTCGGAAAAATTATGCCTCTTTCCACTCAAGGTTTGACATGTATTATGAATTCTAAACTGAGCTCTGGTAAAGCAGTTTTATCTCCACTGAATATTTCAGCATCCTAAAGAGAAACGTCCAGCCTGCTACCCGATAATTTAAGTTGCTCTAAAGAAGCCCCTCTAAACCAATATATTGAGGTTTTCATGAGTTAAAACACAAGCCTCTTACAACCCGGGTCTCTAGGAGAAATTCATCTTTTTTAACAGCAAGAGAGCAAAAGCAGCCTTAAGAAGCCTGAACGGTTCCATCCTATGCCATGAGTTATTTAATTGCGCTGGGAATGCATGTACCAAGAATCGTTCCTTAATTAGTAGAGACCTAAAACAGCAGTTGTTAAATGTATGATTTCAGTTGATGCAATGGGGTGTGTTTTGCTGTCGTGGGGCAGAGACAGCGATGCTCTTCAGGTTTTATTTTTAAAGTTTAGGTAATTATAACTTAAATTAACAGCAGGGGGGGGGGATGAATCATTTATGTGCCTCTCAGATTACAGCTTCTCTCCCCGCAAAGCATTTCCTGTCATGTAGGATCTACCTAGCTAGCGAGGTGTTACTCTGTGTCCCGAGGACTTCGGCGTCTGAGATTTGATCACAAACTGTATCATCAACGCCCCAAGACAGGTGACAGCCCCCCTAATTCATTCTAAAACAGGAAAGACAATGCACACCTATAATTCAGGACATTTGCTGGAGATAAAACTTGAATCAACAAGCAGCATTTTGGTGTAAGAGGGAGGGGTCTGTCCTCGACGTTGGGAAGCCTGGATTTGGACTCCCTTCTGCCCGTGATTGGCAGAGGGACCTCGGGCACCCCCACTCCCAGGGCCTCGGTGTTCTGACGTGCTTCTTGGGGTTGCATGTGGCTCTGAGCTGCCAGGATCCTGGGGCCTGGGAGGGTGTACAGTATTAAGGAGCAGGGCGGGTCCAGAATATGCAACCACGCAGATAATCTCCTGCTTTCCTCTAATTGGAACGAGCCAATGCGTTGACCTAGAATTTGGCTGCCATTTTGACTGATGAGGAAGGAGTCCCAGAGAGGTTGAGGGACCTGTCGACAGTTATACGTTTGTTGGTAAATGTAGGAGACAGAGTACCAGTGGGGGACTTGTGGGCCAGGTTATCTAAGGCTATCTCTCCTTAGATTATGGAGAAACCAAGTGACAGCTGAATGAAAGGCTTTACGATGGCATTTTTTGGCGGCTACTCGTTACCTCAGACTAGGAAGGGGTTCCAGCTTTTGGCAACTGGTGGTCTTGGTTCTGGTTCAGAGTGGTTTTGCCACACAAGGCAGCTGCTGTGTGTTCTCTTTATCTTGTTTTTTTTTTTAGAAACTCATTAGGTAATGACTAAGAATGAGGGTCTGATACAAAGATTTGTGCACAAATGTTCACAGCAGCTGATTTGGGCAATAGCCCTAATGTGGACAAAGTGCCAGTGTTCACCAGCAGGTGAATGGATAAACAAGTTATGGTACGTCTACTCAACGCAACACAACTCAGCAAAAAAAGATTTGAACTGCTGAGACTCACAACAGTGTGGATGAATCAGAAAATAATCACGCAGAGTGAAAGGAGCCAAATGAGAAAGACTAGTTCACGTTGTAGGATGTTGCTTCTATAAAACTGCAGAAAATGCAAGTTGACCTGAAATGATGGAAAACAGCTCAGGGGCTGCTTGGAGGCGAGCAGGGAACAGGTGGTAGGATTATAAGGAGGCATGTGGTATAGGTCTGTGGTCTCTGTGGTGCTGATGGATTCATGAGTATAGACATATGTTTAAAGTCCTCAAATGGTATCCTTAAAAATGTGCCATGTATCGTACACTAGCTGCTCGGAAAAATAAAAATAAAAAAAACCCACAGGGACCTGGAGTTACAACCCAGCCTCACTATCCACTTGCTGGGTAACCTTTGGTGAGTGAATAACCACGTTGGCAAAAGGAGGGTAATCCCAATTCCCACCTTACAAAGGTGCCAGGGGTAAAGGTTCTGGGGGATGAAATTAATACCTGTGAGGTGCTCAGTAAAAAACTAGTTCTTCCGATTATTCCCCCAGAATGCATCTCATTCCCGTAAGACTTGAGTTCATGAATCTATTTAAGGAATACTGAAGTGAGGCACGTTCATGCCGATTTTGCCGTCTCTGCTCAGCACCCAGTCTGGGAGCTTTCTCCTGGTCACGCTCTGAAATAGCATCCCTACCCTAATCACTCTCGAGACGCTTTCCTGATTTATATTCTTTCCTGACTCTTAGCATCGTTTGACGTGATACGACACATTCCCTTGTTAGTTTGTTTGTTCTCTGTCTCCCTCCACTGGAACATAAGCTCTGTGAGATCAGGGACTTTGGTTCACTGATATAAGTCACTCAATAAATGTGTTGAGTGTTGAATAACGAATGACTGCATTATCTCCAAGAACCTTCCTTGGTGATGGGAGCAGGGTGGTGGTGATGACATGTGATGTTGATGTTGGTAGTGGGTACAGGTTTACGATCCTCTGTGAATCCATGCAGCTGGCCCAACACACACAGGTAGCTGGGCAGAAAAAATCTGAAATTGTTGGGCAGCCTGGGGGGCTCAGTCACTTAAGCATCAGCTTTTGGCTCAGGTCATGATCCTGGGGTCCTGGGATGGAGTCCCACGTCAGGATCCCTGCTCAGCGGGGAGCCTGCTTCTCCCTCTGCCCCCTATCTCTTGCTCGTGCTCTCTCTCTCTCTCATAAATAAATAAAGTCTTTTTTTTTTTAAAGATTTTATTTATTTACCCGACAGAGAGAGATCACAAGTAGACAAAGAGGCAGGCGGAGAGGGAGAGAGGGAAGCAGGCTCCCCGCTGAGCAAAGAGCCCGATGCGGGACTCGATCCCAGGACCCTGAGATCATGACCTGAGCCGAAGGCAGCGGCTTAACCCACTGAGCCACCCAGGCGCCCCAATAAATAAAGTCTTAAGAAAAAAAGATCTGAAATTGTTGAGATCAGTGAAGTCCCCATCTCATTTCATTCCTGGCTCTGCAGGAGCTAATGCATGGGCTGAGCAAGATATTTAAAAATAAATAAATAAAATAATATCAGGGCCAGAGATTGTTACTTAAATGATGAAGAACAGAAATCTTAAGTTTTTAGAAAGTAGTGCACATAATGGCTTTGAAATGATGAGTTCTTAGACTCTTTTACAGTTGATAAGAGGAGAAACTGGACAAAAATTGGGTCTGAGATACAATGTCACCTCTGACCCGCAGTGTCCCTTGAAAGTGAAAGCAATTTGTTCTGCCGTGGCTAAGCCCAGTCCTGCCCCTCTGTCCCTTTTCCTCCTTTTCCATGTGACGGATGCAATTTACATGCCTAAACTTCAAAGGAGTTCATTCTTGCCTTTCTTCCATTTCCCTGCCTTGTCCTCCTCTCGCCATGTTCCCTGTAGAGGCTATTGTCCTCCAAGTTTGTAGCTCTAGGAGAAATGTGAAAATGGCATGGACGCCAGTTCAATGTTAGGTCTTCTATAAAGACGCACGTGAAAACTGCCTTGCGGAATATGTGCTTGGATGTACAATGGTACCGCAATCAGTCCTCGTGCAACTACTTTCATTTGATATCTGTGTGTAAACAGATCATCGAATTTATTCTGCCTTGACCTCCTTCCCTAGGAATCTGCAAACAATGCCTTATAAATAAGTGGCACACTTTTCAGTGCATACAAAGGACTTTCTGACTTAGCATTTGTCACTTTTTATGTTTTAATTAACCTCGTTTGATCTCTTTATTGTTGCAATTACATTCCAATTCTGTGTGCAGACACTTGAGTGCCTTGGGCTAGATTAACCAATTAATATTACAATTAGTATTATAGCAATGTAAATATAAGTGGGGAAGTGGCTGGAGTAGCTCCAGACACATTACTTTCATTCTGAATAAAGAGAGCCTGGCTATGGAAAATTCTTTCAAGCTATTTTGAAGTACAAAAATCCTCAAGGCACAGAAGGGTTTCAGATGGGTTTTTGTCTTGTTTTGGTGCTAACTCAGTAGTCATTCCTTGCTGCAAATATGCATAATTCTTTAAAGGGAACCATAATTGTCAGTTGATCTCGTTTTCTCTGGTGCTCAGTCTGAAAGCACCAGGCAGTGGCCTTGATCAAAGGCCTCAGTGAACAGGGAGTTTGAGCAGGTTGTAAAAAGAGTATGGTCCAAGGATAATCTCTTCTCAGGCAGACTAAGAATACATTGCTCAGCCATGGGGTGACCTCTCAGCTCCCTGCACAGGTCTAAGAGATTTTTTTAGGAGGCTGTCTCATTTCACACAAGCCACACATGGTGGCCACACATGGTGGCCGGCAGCCACCATGAATGCAGGGCTGAACACGGAACAGAGTTTGTCCTTGAGGCTTTGCAGAAACCACGTGGTTAGATGGAAATCAAGTGAGGAACACCGGGGTCCTAAATTCTTTTTCAGTCTCAGGAAAGACACCCATCCTTCAGATTACTGTTCCCCTATCACACTAGACCCAAACACGCACATGCGTGGAGTTACCACATCTACCCAATCAGGCACAAAAACATGCAGATGATAAGGAAGGCATTAATCAACACCTGAGATGCTCTCCTTCCTTTGACTGAACTTCTACGTTGCAACATCAGTGGCTATATGTTATATTGGGCCTTTGGTTCTGATGTATTCTCTAAAGCATGGGTGTATTTTGTGTACACATCAGATTGTAGCAACCAGTAGCATTTATTGAACCTTTGCTATGGCACACATAGTATCTATTTTCTCCTGTAATCCTCCTAACAAGGCTATGAACAAGGTGCTGCTGTTACCCCTGTTTTATGGACCGAGGAACTGAGGCACAGAAGGGGTCCGTATCAGGTGAAGGATAGAGCAGGGATTGAAAGTAGGGATGGGGTTTTGTACATCTTGAATTCCCTCAGAAAGCACTACAAACACATACAAGGTGACCAGCAGCTAGCTATTAATTAGAGTTTCAGCCCCATGGGATGAGTAAATTCGTACTATGTCAGGGTCTCAGGGGGAACTGATACAGATCTGAAATCTTCCTCAAAGAGCCATGGAGTAAATCTTATGCAATGCCATGGGTTGAACTGTGGACTCCCAAAAGATAGTTCTAAGCCCTGGTACCTGTGAATGTGAACTTATTTAGAAATAGGATCTCTGCAGATAGAATTAATCCTGTTTGGTTGGTGACCTCTGGAAAGGGAAGAGAGCAAGAGCCAAGCACGTAGGGAGAAAAGATGATGGGACAACACCCAGGGGGAGAAGGTTGAGGAGGAGGGTGCCTGAGACTTGAGACTGAGACTTGTATCTGCAAGTCAGGAAATGCAAGGCTTGCAGACTCCCCCCAGAAACTAGAGGAAGCAAGGAAGGATTCTGCCCCGAAGACTTCAGAGGAAGCACCATCCTGCTGATACCCCATTTTTGGACCTTGAGCTTCCAGAACTGTAGGACAATAAATTTCTGCTGTTTCAAGGCACCTACTTTGTGGTACTTTGTTACTTTATAGCTCTAGGAACCAATATACAATGCACACCAACTCAGAGTTTTCCTTTTTATAATAGATCAGATTGTAGATGCCCCATAAAGTCTCCTTGAGCGGCACTCATGCCGAGTAGAGACCTGTGCAGTTACAGCTGGGGCCCCAGCAGGTGTGGGCTAATGTAGTTTATGTAGGAGCTCTCTCAAGAAGTGTGTGATTCCTATGTCCAGCAATATATCAAGTCTAGTTGAGGAGGTCACCACTGGTGGCACCACGGGTCCCACTCTTGCTTCATCCATATCCTCCCCAGAATGAAAAAAGTCTTGACCTGGTGAGAATATATAAGACATGAAGCTGTGAGTCCAGGTCAGAAGGTGGAAAGCTATCTCTACCCACAGTCAGGTATTTAATACCCCACAACCGAACCTCATTTGTTGGTTCTTTCTGACCTGGCCCAAGAGTTCCAGATGTTGGTCTGTGTTGGTCTATTAAGAATCTTTATAAGCCCGTAACAGAAACAGTCCTTTTTTGGGGTGGGGAATATTGTCTTTATTCCAAGATTATGCCCTTCCTAGTAAAACGTCAACATGCCCTTTGTTTTATGAAATGAAGGTGACTCTAAATAGTAAGGTTTTTAATCTTTTAATTTCCTTCTTTGGCAAAATAAACAAAGTTGACGTAGGGATGTCAAGCCCTCATTGTGTACTGAGATTTTATAATGTGATCCATGGAAATTCAAAGTCTGACCTTGGGTAGGCTGTTTGTCGCAGAACTGTATCAGTACTTTTTCCCTGATTCATCCTATAGCAGGGAACTATAAAGGAATAGAAATGACAGGAAAAAAAAAAGGAGTTGGAAACACAAGGTTTTAAAAATACATAACTTACACATAGTGAAATGCACAAATCTAAAGTGTCAGTTTGATGAGTTTGACACATGTATAACCCACGTAGGGAAGCTGACTTTTAGTTTCAATTCTACCACTATCCATCTGTAGGACCTTGGAGAAGCTACATAACTTAGGGTCTCCAGTCATTCATCTGGAAACAAAGAGCGTGGACTAGCATGTCTCTAGGGACAGACAGTTGTGGAACTTCATCTGACTCTGATTTCTCTACTCTTGCTCAAAGATGAAGAACCAACTGTTTATTTATTCCACAAGTACATGGTGAACATAGACCATGGGCAAAGTTTTCCTCTAGTGCTGGGGACATAGTGGAGATTGTCCATGTAGTAACTTGAGAAAGAAGGCATTTGGATGCTTTTGGTGCTCATCCCTTTGAAGATAAAGAGAATCATGTTGGAGAAGGCCCATTATAGTCATAAATTCTAATAGGTCTCTTTGCTACTTTTGTCTTCTCTTTTCTCCTAGTTTTCATGGCATTGAGAGTCAAATTAGGATGATTTGATCACTGCATTTTGAAATATCCCTTTAGAACACCTACTTTCCTTAAATAAAATGTCATTTCCCATGAACATTTTAATTTCTATGTTATTTGTAGGACATCTCTTTATTATTATTATTTTTTTAAGATTTATTTATTTAGTTCAGAGAGTGAGAGCACGAGTGAGGCAGAGGCAGAAGAGAGAATCTCAAGCAGACTCGGGGGAGTGTGGGGCCTGACTCGAGGCTGGATCTTACAACCCTGAGATCATGACCTGAGCTGAAACCAAGAGTCAGTTGCTTAACTGAGTGAGCCACCCAGGAGCCCATTATTTGTAGGACACTTCCAGCTTATAACTTACAATCGAATTTCCAACCTTAAGAAAAATATGAAACCATTACTTAACCAAAATCTGGAATACATTAAATGCCGGCCATATAGTTAGATAAATAAGAGCCAGGGTAATGTGTCTCTCTTTGCAGATGTGGGTCCACCCATTTCTACACTCTGAAACCCTAGGCAGGTAGTTCAACCTTACCGAATTCCAGTTTCTTCGTATGTAAAAATGGGATAAAATGTCTTAGGGTTTCCTCCATTTCTTAGGGTTATTATGAGATAATATTGATAAAGTGTTTGGGAACCATCCAAGTCCTTTTGGGCTACTATAACAAAATGCCATAGACTGGGTGGCTTACACAGAACAGAAATTTATTTCTCACAGTTCTGGAGATGAGAAGTCTGAGATCAGGGAACCAGCAAGGTCAGGTGAGGGCCCTCTTCCAGGTCATAGACTTCTTTTTGTATCTTTAGGCAGTGAAAGGGGCTACGGAGTTCTGTGGGGTCTTTTCTAAGCACCAATCCCATCATAAGGATTTCACTTAGTGATTTAAAAAGATGTCATCATCTTTGGGAGTTAGGATTTCAACATATGAATTTGGGGAGACACAAACATTCAGACCATAGCAGGAACCATCAAGATCATTTGGAATTATATTCAAAAAAGGCATTTATTGTTGAAAAAATCGAAATTGTTTAGCTTAGAAGGGAGAAGAATAAGCAATGATGTAAAGTAGTCTTTGAGTGTACAGAAGGTAACTAGATTGACCAAAGTTTGGAGGACTCTTGGAAAGATTATTTAAGAATAAGTGAGTTTAGAGGGCCGGGGTGGCTCAGTCGTTAAGCATCTGCCTTTGACTCGGGTCACGATCCCAGGGTCCTGCAATCGAGCCTTGTGTCAGGCTCCCTGCTTGGCTGGAGGCCTTCTTCTCCCTCTCCCAGGGCCCCTGCTTGTGTTCCCTCTCTCGCTGTCTCTCTCTCTCTGTCAAATAATAAATAAATAAAAATCTTAAGGAAAAAAAAGAAAATTAGAAAAAAAGAATAAATGGGCTTGCATTATCATGAGGAGTTTGGTTATTAAAAAACAAAAAAGGAAAAATGCCTTGTCTTATGTGCTTATTACACAGTGGAACGATCTAATAAGAAGCACTTAGAATTCGCATCCTCAGAGATGTTTGGGAATAGTGCTGGTTACAATTGCTGTCTTGGGTAATTTGCATATTTACTACCATAGAGACAAACAGATGAATTAAGAGTTTTTTGGAACATCCTTCCTAGACTAGGATTCCAGACCAGGATCTAGAACTCCAGGTGAGATCCAGGCCAAACCCTGGGGGGCTACCTGGTCTTTCTCGGAAGACATTAATCAGTAAGAGGCAACAGGTAACTGAAGGAAAGTAGTGTTTAGAGTTGTGATTCTCAGACTTGAACATGCATCAGAATCATCTGGAGGCCCCCATTCTAAGAATTTCTGATTCAGTGCGACTGGGGTGGTGCCCCAGGATTTACTTTTCTATAAGTTTCCGGATAATGCTGATACAGCTGCTCTGGGAACCATACTCTGAGAAGCACTGATCTACAGAGAACGAGATTCCATAGAGAGCAGAAGACTGCTATTGTCTGAGTGATGTTGGAATGCCAGCATTGTGGCCCTGGTCCCAGCTGGCTGAGTCTCCCAGCTGTGAGATGCTGAGACCATCTGTGGTGGTGAAATGACTGCTAGGTCTTTCCCTCTGTTTCTCAGCCCACACCTGCCAATCTTGGCTTGCCTGCACTTAGCAGGACGTATACAAGGGCAGGTCAGGGGGCACATCCCTAGGTCTTGTGTCCTTATGTGAATCTATTTATGTGAATTCTGCTTTGTGAATATCCCACCTATTTAACTGGAGTCTCTGGGTGCTGACACGAATAATTTCTTTTCATTCATCCATTTACTCATTCACTTATCAATCCAGCCTTTAAATATATACTCAGTGTTTACAATGTGCATGGCCCTGAGGTATATATTTACTCTGACTCCACCCCCAATCTTCTGCTGGAGTTTTTGGGGGTCCCTGGACATTTATATTAACTTGCTGCAATTGAGACTGCTGACTCCTTTCTTTCAATAAGAGAACCTCCTGAGTTCAGCTGGGCACAGAGCCATGGTGCTCAAAACCGTATTTGCCAACCTTCCATGCAGTTAGGTTTGACCATGACACTAAGTTGAGGCTAAAATGAGATGAGCCAGAGTGACGTGTGTGACTCTGGGGTTGTCTTCTTTAAAGAGGAAAGTGCTTCCCCCAACTTCCTTTCTACCCTTCCCACTCTCTGAGAAGTGACAATGGCTAGAACAATCCGGGAAGCCAGCTTGCCAGCCCTGGACCCCTCCTTTCTAGGCTGTTATGTTCAAGAAAACCAAATTTCTATCTTGTTTAAGCGACTGTATTTGGGGACTTCTTTGTTATAGCAGCTGAGCTTTTATCTTAACTAATACAATGGACTGTATGGTTGTCCTTTGCATGTGTTCTTTCTGGACTCAAGATTCAACTCAAATTTCTAGAATCCTGGTACCGATAAAACCTTTCTCGGACCTAGAATGGGCTTTGAAGTGGCATTTGCTTCCACCCCTTCCAACCAGATCTGGTCCACTGTGCTCTCCTTTACAGCGACTCACCACTTAGGGCGATTGTCTAAGACAATGCTGGAGGACGAATGTGACCGGCCATGCTGATCCACAGATGCTGTTAGAACAATCCAGGCGAAAACACCGATCATCAGATACCTGAGTAATTCTTGGAAGACCAACTGTCAGCAATTCGGCACTCCTCTTTCTCTTCCGACAGTCCCCAAAGAGGTTCTCCAGACACACAAAAAAAGCTCTGTTCAAAGGGTGTGTTTGCAGGTTTAACCAACAGATTAAAAAGTCTTTTACTTGCAGGATTTTAGGGATAAAATATTTTATTAAAGAGCAGGGCAAAGGGGCACCTGGGTGGCTCAGTGGGTTAAGCCTCTGCCTTCAGCTCGGGTCATGATCTCAGGATCCTGGGATGGAGCCCCGCATTGGGCTCTCTGCTCAGCGGGGAGCCTGCTTCCTCCTCTCTCTCTGCCTGCCTCTCTGCCTACTTTTGATCTCTCTCTGTCAAATAAATAAATAAAATCTTAAAAAAAAAAAAGCAGGGCAAAAAAATTGGGATGCCTGATTGGCTCATTTGGTAGAGTGTGCAATTCTTGATCTTGGGGTGTGAGTTTAAGCTCCCTGTTGGGTGTAGAGCTTACTTAAAAATTAAATCTTTTTTTTTTTTTTTTTTTAAAGAAAGTGCTGGGGCTCCTGGGTGCCTTAGTCAGTTGAGCATCTGCCTTCGGCTCAGGTCAAGATCCCAGGGTCCTAGGACCGAGTCCTGTATCAGGCTCCCTGCTCAGTGGTGAGTCTTCTTATCCCTCTGCTCCCCCCGGCTCATGGTCTCTCTCTCTCTCTCTCCTTCTCTCTCTCTTGCACACGTGCTCTCTCTCTCAAATAAATAGTCTTTAAAAAAAAGTGCCCCCCCAAAATTAAAGGGAGACAGTACTATGTTGGTGACTCAAAAGACCTTGTCATTTGCATCAACATTGAAAACAACGATTACTTAGCCGAGAAGTGCCATGAAGGCATTTACACGAAATCAAAACGATCACTTCTGACAAGCCAGAGTGAAGGAGCAGTCTCAGTGACAGCCAATGAGTGAGATGTCATTCAAGAGTATCATCTGGGGATTCTGCATGTGTTTTTCTAAACTAAGAAGACACAGTGAAGAAGTGGTGAGCTTTGGCCGTGAATAAATAGTCCTCAAAGAGGTAAGATTGGCAGAAGTTCCTGTGGTGTGGCTACGGGACCGTGAGTCATTTGTTCTTTGGATTTGTGTGTTTCAAGTCTGAGAGCCACTGTGGGTCTTCAGCCTCCTCGGGGTGAGCCACTGTCCTCCATGCTCTTCCAATCAAGGGACAATGCATGGTTGTAGGTAATATTCTAGAGTCCGTGTGTCCTCTGGCTGGGACATTTTACTACCATCACTACCATTCGATCCACACCGAGTGTCCATAAGGAATAGTTGAGAAGACTGGGGAATCTGGAGTCAGGGCCCCAGAGCAGAGCCGGGACAATGACTCAGGTGCGTGTCACTTGCTCTGTGATGCTGTCAGGAGAAAGGGTAAGCAGGGGACGTTAGGGCAGGGGCTCAAAGCAAGGATGGGGTCTCTGCCGGAGTCTAACTTCAGTCTGACCCCACGGGGAAGCTTAAAGCATGAACTGGTCCACGAAGATGGTCCCACCTGCAGGCAAGGGGGCCAGCTTTTTGTCCCCAAAGGCTAGTCATCCACTCTTAGGCTGCCAGATGCCTCGGGGGGAGAATGAGCTGGGATGGGGGGATGCGGGGGGACACATGACTAACAGGGGCCTCATTTCCTGATGCAGCAGCTCTGCTTGGCTTAGGGCATTTCTCCAGAATGGTGCTTCTCAGACTTCGCTACACACTGGAGTCTCCTTGGGGATCTTTTAAAAAGTACCACAGCGTTGCAGCCACACTCAGACATTGTGATTTAAGGAGCTTTTGCCTGAAACTCCCTGACTTCTCCCTCTTCTTTTTCAAGATTCGTGTGCGCTTCCTCTGCTCAGTCCTCCTTTGGTCCTGCCTTCGGATGTGTCTACACGTCAGTGCTGCTCTCTTCTGGTGCTTTACCTCTCTTCGTTAGAGAAACCGTCAGCCTCTAGTGAGGTGGTTTTCCTCCCTGTGTGTCCTGCCCATTTCACTGGGCTCTCCCTTAAGGATGTGGGCAGGGCTTTGTCTCTCCGGGTCCCTGACACAGGGCCTGGACAGAGGACCACCTCAGGGTTCGTGACTGGAAAAATGAACGAATGGATGGAACACAACTTTCCCAATGAGTGGGACAGTCATAACCGCTCTACCGCTCGGAGGAGGAAGCCGTCCTTGAGCGCTGCAGCAGGCTTTGAGGGAAAGGTGGAAATTTAACCAGGATTCTGAAGAAATAAAGGAAAAACAAATCCCTGCCATGCCCCAGTTTGTTGGTCTATCTAGAATTCTGGGGGTTCATTTCAAGCAGTTTTGGTGGGAGGTAGCAGGATGGAAGCTGGACGAACCAGGCTTTGTGGGTGCTCTGCTTGGCAGCCTTCCAGGAGGGACCAATCATGGTTTTTAACACACGTAGTGAACACTGCTCTGGAAAGAGATCTCGCCCTTTTCCCGCGGTCGTTTGAAGAGGATCATTCATCCAACAGCAGGTGTCTGTCCTTCTCCCGTTCAATGTGTTGATGAATCCCAGGTGACACAGTGGGGCATGGGGACGGGCCATGATGGCTGGCTCTACTGTCCCCCCTGGACTTAGCCTGTCACAGGGCTCCACAGCTTCCACCGCACCTGGATGTGAGTGCAGGTCGCGAGAGAGCCAATAAGCCAGCTGAGGTTTATTGCTGGTAAAAGGAGATTGGTGCTGGAGGTGGGAGGCAGAGCAGGAGACACCGGCAGGCAGTAGTGGGAGGAGAGCCATCCTAATTCCGGGGTGCTGACCTGCCAGGGAGGATGGTTCCTTTCAGGCTCCCAAGAGAGAGTGGGAATTGAACTTGCCCCTTCCCTGTGCAGAAAGGTTACATCTCTCCTCTGCAGGTGGACTCACAGGATGCCTCTGGGTTTGTTCTCTCATCAGACTATTTTCTGCAAAAACACTTGACATTCTCAGATGGTCCTGAATCCCAGGTTTTATCATCATGGGCATGCGAGGGCCTTTCTGGTGTGCACCTGCCTGTGCCTATTCTGCTGGCCACCGTGCTTAGGGACCCAGGCTCTGGATTTAGGCAGGCCTGGATTCAAATCCTGGCTGTGTGACTTGAAGGAAATACATGAGCTTCTTTGAGCCCCAGTTCTATGATCTGTACCACGGAAGTAATAATTGTACCTTCTTCATAGGCTTATGGTGGTATTATCCGTGCAAAAACACTCAGCATCATTCCTACAGCATAATAGGGATTGAACATGTTGATCAGCTTAATGTTGTTGTTGCTATCATTGATCTCTCAAATTTCATGATTTTTACAAGTCAGTGCAAGAACCTGCACTTGGCCTTGAGGCTAAAAAGGCCAAGGAGACCCGGCCTTCAAAAGCTCATAGTCTAGACCATCAGATGCACTGAAGAGTTTGAAACTGAAGTTCTGTTTGACAATGGGTCACCACTTGCCTACACTGCACCTTTATGTGAGTCAGAAAAACAGATGCTCCCTGTCCCAGTGGACTGGATTTCAGACCTTTGTTCTCTTGGCCAGGTGTCCCCACTCATTGAACAATCTGAACAACTGTGCATAATGACCGTATGTGACACGAGCTGTGCCAGCTGCATTGGCAAAATTGTGATTATTGTCCTTGGGGTGGAAAAAGTAAAATAAATCCATACAGGGAAGGTGGCATCTAAGCTCTATCTTAAGCAATGACTAGATTTAATAAGGCTTGCACGATTTGCCAGAAAGAACAGCAAAACCAAGGCACAGAGCCATGAAAGGGGTTGGCTGGAAAGCTGTGGGACCCGAGTGTGAAGAGCTGTGAATGCCACACAAAGGAGTTTGGTATTTTGTCTATAAGTAGTGTGAGCTCATGACCAGCTCTGTTTGAGCTCAGTGCCTGCTGGACATGTGATATGGGTTTGTAAACAGAGAGTGGAGAGGGAAGGCCATTCTACAAATCCTGATAAGAGGAATGAGGGCCCAAAGCAGGTTGTGATGGAGAAGTAGCCAATGCCAGAAGTGCTACAAAGGAAGACTCCTTGGGACTTGCTGGACATCTCTCTATGGAGATAAGAAATGTGGGCGCCTGGGTGGTTCAGTGGGTTAAAGCCTCTGCCTTCAGCTCAGGTCATGATCCCAGGGTCCTGGGATCCAGCCTCACATCAGGCTCTCTGCTCTGTGGGGAGCCTGCTTTCCCCTCTCCCTGCCTGTGTCTCTGGCTACTTATGATCTCTCTCTCTGTGTCAAATAAATAAATAAAATCTTAAAAAAAAAAAAAGAAATGTGAGTCAAGGGTGAGTCCTGATGGTGCCTATCAGGATAGGGAACAGGTGTGATAGGCAAGGACTTGGGTTTGGGGGAACACAGATTTTGAGGTATATCAAAATATATTTTGTGGTATATCCAAATACAGATATGGATGTGGAATTCAGGTGAGGATCAGGGCACAGATCTGGGAGTTATCAGTGTACAGGACAGAATGGAAGCCATGGGAATGGGTGAAAACTGTTGGGGAGGGTATGTAAAGAGAAAAGAAGATCCAAGACTGTATTGTGGGAAAAGCCAATAAGAGACTAGACAGGAAGACAACAGACAAAGAAAGAGAACCCAGTATAGTAGAGAAGATCCAGGAGAGACAGGGGTAGGAGTGAAGGACATCAAGGGCAACCATAATTCTAGAAGAAGAAGTTAGGCCAATGGGGCTAATAGCTGCAGAAAGTTCTTCTTTTTCTTCTTCTTCTTTTTTTTTTTTAAAGATTTTATTTATTTATTTGATAGACAGAGATCACAAGTAGGCAGAGAGGTAGGCAGGGAGTTGGGGGGAGGCTGGCTCCCTGCTGAGCAGAGAGCCCAATGTGGGGCTCGATCCCAGGACCCTGGGATCATGACCTGAGCCGAAGGCAGAGGCTTTAACCCACTGAGCCACCCAGGCACCCCTTGCTGCAGAAAGTTGTAACAGTATGTCTGAGAGGTAGCATTGAGGAGTTTGTGGGGATCTAACCAAAGAAGTTCCAACAGTGATGTAAAATCAGAAGCAACGCTATAGAGTGGATGCCATGTGAGTTTAAGGGAAGAAAGTGGAGGAAGAAACATAGACTATTTTTTCAAAGAGATTAGTGAAGAAACGAAAAAGATATATGGTTCATTAGGATGGGTTCAAAGATGTATGAGGGAGAGGCTCCTAGAACTGAATTAGATATTTCTGCTTTGGATAGGAGAGAAAGGGGAGACCCCTTTTTGGGTAAGAGAGAAAGAGGTGTCCCCAAGACATTTTTGTTTACCTTTGGTGTTCAGTTCTGGGCTTTCTATAATATCAATGCAATTTCAAGATAAGCTGTTATTTTTATGCGACGTTCTAGTGGGAACAGTCATCAGCCAAATCTAGGACTTTCAAAATAAAATATGAATTCCAAAAATTAAGGGGAGTGAGGGAAATGTACCAATATCTATTGCACACCTGCCGAATTCCACTTGACGTGCTAGTTTTATGTACATCATCTGATGCGATGTTCAAAATGACTCTAGGATGTGGGAATTTTTCCTCTCAGAACAGAGGCTCCTAACCTAGAGGTACGTGAAGTTTTTGACATTTTATTCCACTTTTTGTGTGTGTATGCATGGCCTTTGACAGAGTTCATAGCTTTAATGAGACGAGCTACAGGATCTGAAACACTGACAACGGTTGACTTGGAGGACTGTTCATCCCACCTAGCATGCAACAGAGTAACGGGCATTAGTTTCATTTTGTTTGCATTTATGTTCTTCTAGGGGAGTTACTACCTTGTATAGGTCTTCTACACTGGCCTCCCCAGAGTCTTGAGCAACTGGCTCTGGGTACTTGTTGATTAGTCAATTGGCTGTTGTCGTGTTTATGCAAATCTATTTATAATTTAGAGGAAAAAGTAGAGAAGTTTTCACTTTCAACCTGCAGCCGGTGTCACAACGTAACTGTGTTGTATCAACAGGTCACTGGAGCCCTCAGTAAAAAGTGACACAGTTATTGGGAGCTACTTGTGCTTGAAATTTGCATCACAAATGCCCTACGAGATATTTGACTGTATATCAAATACAAAAGGCATCTGCTGTGCATCTCTACCAGCAGCCACCGCCAGGAAAGCATATGCCAAGATAAACAGGCAATTTAGGGGAGGGACCTGAAAGAGGACCAATACCAGAAAGGGTTCCTGCTGGCATAATGAGCTGCTCGCCCATGATTTCTATCAGAAATGGTGGGGCACCTGGGTGGCTCAGTGGTTAAGCCTCTGCCTTCGGCTCAGGTTATGATCTCAGGGTCCTGGAATCGAGCCCCACATCGGGCTCTCTGCTCAGCGGGGAGCCTGCTTCCCCCACCCCCCGCCTGCCTCTCTGCCTACTTGTGATCTCTGTAAAATAAATAAATAAAATCTTAAAAAAAAAAAAGAAATGGTAGGTGCGGAAGGGTAATGCAGAAAGAAATGACTTGAAAACGTCTATTTCCATTATGTTAATATCAACTTATGATACAAATCATAGGGAAAAGCACTTATGCATTTTTAAGATGGGCCTAAATGAGTGTAAGCAACTGCAAAATACAATTACTTACTGTAATTTAAGACTTTTCATCTCATTTTATATCTCATTAAAAATTCATGAAAATTAGTGCATTGTCAGAAGCTTGGCAAATCCATGCTAATGGGAGATTGAACAATTTGGTGTGGTTGTTTATTGAAACACAAAGTAAAATCAATAGTAAAACTTGTATTTTTATTTGTATGTGGTTTAAATAACCTAAATATAGTTATGAATCTACATACTGGTTATGTGCATATACATTCACACATACATTTATCTCTATTTTTATCCTCATACTGACACAACACCTCATACCTCATACTTATACAACACCTATACTCATATCTGTATCTCTATCCATCCATCCATCCATCATCCATCCATCATCCATTCATCATCCATCCATCCATCCATCATCCATCATCCATCCATCATCTATCCATCCATCCATCCACCCATCCATCATCCATCCATCATCTATCCATCATCCATCCATCCATCTTTATCTTCATACTGACACAAC